>NC_090651.1:52169531-52469531 GCF_040937935.1 Hyperolius riggenbachi
AAGAAGAAGAAGAAGAAGAAGAAGAAGAAGAAGAAGAAGAAGAAGAAGAAGAAGAAGAAGAAGAAGGAAGAAGAAGAAGAAGAAGAAGAAGAAGAAGAAGAAGAAGAAGAAGAAGAAGAAGAGAAGAAGAAGAAGAAGAAGAAGAAGAAGAAGAAGAAGAAGAAGAAGAAGAAGAAGAAGAAGAAGAAGACGAAGAGAAGAAGACGAAGAATGAAGAAGAAGAAGAAGAAGAAGAAGAAGAAGAAGAAGAAGAAGAAGAAGAAGAAGAAGAAGAAGAAGAAGACGAGAAGAAGAAGAAGAAGAAGAAGAAGAAGAAGAAGAAGAAGAAGAAGAAGAAGAAAGAAGAAGAAGAAGAAGAAGAAGAAGAAGAAGAAGAAGAAGAAGAAGAAGATTCTTGCATCATTCACCCTCAAAACAAGTGTTGGAAGCTATTTAAGGCCATTTCGAATAGTCAGCTCGAATACCGACTCGAATAGTGAGCTCGAATTCCGAGGTCGAATCGAATAGTAAAAAATTATTCGACTCGAATATTCGACTGACCTCGAATAATTTACTATTCGAATTCGACCTAACTCTGAATTTTGAAAAGGGGTATTTGAGCACCACTAATGAGAAGTGGAACAAATATCATACATGATTCCAAACATTTTTTACAAATAACTGCAAAGTGGGGTGTGCATAATTATTCAGCCCTCTTTGGTCTGAGTGCCCCATAGACATTGCCTGATGAGTGCTAATGACTAAATAGTCACTAAATAGAGTGCACCTGTGTGTAATATAATGTCAGTACAAATACAGCTGCTTTGTGACGGCCTCAGAGGTTGTCTAAGAGAATATTGGGAGCAACAACACCATGAAGTCCAAAGAACACACGAGACAGGTTTAGCGATAAAGTTATTTAGAAATTTAAAGCAGGCTTAGGCTACAAAAAGATTTCCAAAACCTTGAACATCCCACGGAGCACTGTTCAAGCGATCATTCAGAAATGGAAGGAGTATGGCACAATCTGTAAACCTACCAAGACAAGGCCGTCCACCTAAACTCACAGGCCGAACAAGGAGAGCGCTGATCCGAAATGCAGTCAAGAGGCCCATGGTGACTCTGGACGAGCTGCAGAGATCTACAGCTCAGGTGGGGGAAACTTAGTCGTGCACTGCACAAAGTTGGCCTTTATGGAAGAGTGGCAAGAAGAAAGCCATTGTTAACAGAAAAGCATAAGAAGTCCCGTTTGCAGTTTGCCACAAGCCATGTGGGGGACACAGCAAACATGTGGAAGAAGGTGCTCTTCTCAGATGAGACCAAATGGAACTTTTTGGCCAAAATGCAAAACACTATGGGCTTTATTCACAAAAGAGTGCTAACTGTTAGCACGGCAGTTTTTCGCGCCAATTTTTGCGTTCACGTGCAATTAAACGGTTTAGCGTGAAATCGGTATCGAATTTTCGCACGAAAACGAACGATTTTGCGTGAAAATCCGCGTTTGCACATGAAAACTATAACTATTTTGCGCGAAACGCAAAATGCGCGCAAACGGCCGTGCTAACAGTTAGCGCTCTTTTGTGAATCAAGCCCTTTGTGTGGCGGAAAACTAACACTGCACATCACTCTGAGCACACCATCCTCACTGTTAAATATGGTGGTGGTGGCAGCATCATGCTCTGGTAGTGCTTCTCTTCAGCAGGGACAGGGAAGCTGGTCAGAGTTGATGGGAAGATGGATAGAGCCAAATAAAGGGCAATCTTGGCAGAAAACCTCTTGGAGTCTGCAAAAGACTTGAGACTGGTGCGGAGGTTCACCTTCCAGAAGGACAACGACCCTAACCATAAAGACAGCAAAAATGGAATGGTTTAAAACAAAACCTATCCATGTGTTAGAATGGCCCAGTCAAAGTCCAGATCTACTGTATGTATGCCTTTTTTGCAGTTTTGTTATTGTGTTTCTGTTTAAATATATTATACAAAGTTGTGATTTCACTGTTTTCATCCTCAGAGGGGTTCAGCTGAAGAATCCATTCTACAGTATCTGGACCACAGATGTGGGAGCCAACCTTGCTGTATCCTTTTCTACTCTTCTAAAATGTCCACCATCCAGATTAATGCATGTTAAAGTGGATCCGAGATGAAAAACTAACTATAACAAGTAACTTGTCTATACATCTTATCTAAAGTTTAGAGGACCACTTACCCCGAAACATTGAAAAATATAAAATCCATATGCATGTATCTAAGATGTACATTTCTCTCAGAGTAAAATGCAGTGACAGGTAGTAAAACATCTGACAGAGTTTTGGACTAGTTCATCTCCTCATGGGAGACGCTCAGGATTTTTATTGCTTTACTGCACTGCCAGAAAAGTGTGCGAGGGAGTAGGGAGGCCGGTTGGCAGTGTTCTCCCCAGGCTCTTTTAGCCGGGTGCTCCACCCGGCTAGATTTGGTGACCACCCGGCTGTCATCGGCTCACCTCCTCACCTCTTCCTATGCTGTAAGCAGAGTTGCCCTGCATTTTCATCTTGACCCACCCGGCTACTTTTTCATGCCACCCGGCTACTATTTCATGCCACCCGGCTGGAAAAGAATTCTGGGGAGAACACTGGGTTGGTATATATATCCTTTCCAGGGAGTGCTTTTGTAAAGAGTAAATACAGAGAAGAAATGGACTAGTCTAAAACCTGTCAGATCTACTAGATTTTTTTTTGTATCTACTATAAGTGACAGCAACTTAAGGGAAAAATGAATTTATAATTTCTAGTACATGTTACTATGGGAGAAATGTAACTATTATGCGTACCAGTGGCATAGATAGAAATTGTGCGGCCCCATAACATATTCATGGGGCCCTAAAGCGAAGCCATTCTTGAGCAATGCCCCTGCCCCTACCTCATGGATATGAGATAAATGGTCAGTTTACATTCTCATACGATCTACACTGCATATAGTCCATGGGTGGAGGTGCATAGGGTGGAGGAACACAAGAAAGTTAATGGTAAACACATCAAATACCACCTGGGCCCTCTCTGCTCCAGGGTCACATAAACAGCTGCTATGGCTGTTGCTAAGCCCTTGATGCGTACGTATATATATCCATTTCTGCTGCCTGGACGTGAAGCTCACGTCCGGCCGGCTGCTCTGCTGTGGTGCCGCGCTCCTGCCGCGCCCCCGTGCTAGTCCCCCGGTAGCCCTGGATCAGTGAACGGGAACATGGTTTGCGATCACCGATCTGTGTCCGCGGCAGAAAAACCGAAGCGCTCTTACAAGAGGCTTCAGTCTTTCTGCACGTAACAATTTCCGCGTCATCCTTGTGCTTCCAGTTAGCAAGAAGCACAAGGAAGAAAAAAACTGAAGGTGGCCATCTTGTGGCCAAATAGTAAAACTACAGCTACATATTTTTTACATTACAATTTACACACATAATAACATTAAAAATTACCTGTTTATTTCCCACACCAAAATATTACCCAAAACATTTTAATAGAAAAAAAAAAGACAATTAAAAAAAAAAAAAGACGAATAGTTACCTAAGGGTCTGAACTTTTTAAATATGCATTTGAAGAGAGTATACTACAAACATTATTTAAATTATACGCTTGTAAATAGTGATGGACGCAAAACAGAAAAAATGCACCTTTATTTCCAAATAAAATATTGGTGCCATACATTGTGATAGGAACAAAATTTAAATGGTGGCATAACTGAGACAAATGGGCAAATAAAAATACAAGGTTAAAAAAATTAAGGTTTTAAAAAAAATTAAGGTTTTAACCACTTCTCTACCACAGGGTTTTTCACCTAAAAACCACAGCAAATTTAACATTTCAGGGAGGCAAGGGTTAATAGGCTTATTGGGGGTATAATGTATTAAAAAAAAAAAAACCCTCACTGATGCTGATCACTCACTAATGCTGTATTAGTTATCTGAGATCCTCTCACGAGTGATCTCAGTAACTGTAACAGCATAGTGACTGATACAATGTTTACACACATTCTGCATGAATGAGCACTGTCATTGGCTTTGGCAGTGCTCATTCAAACTTGTAAGCACTTTGATTGGCTGACCAGCGGGTGCCGAACGCGACCGCACATCCGCGTGCATGCGATCGCGCACCGCGAACGCTCACAGCGGAAAAACCAAACAGGATATGCCTATCTACGCCCCTGTGACCCAGGTGAATTTTCAAGGGGCGTAGATAAGCGTGGCAAAGGTTGCTAAGTGGTTAATTATGGTAGCTGATATACGGCTTACCTTGCTCTTGCACAAGTCCCGGCGGCGTTAATTACTATTCCCCCTCCAGGTCCACGTGGATGGTGGGGAATTATGTAATTCGGCTTCCAGCTATTGCTGTGACCAAAAAAGGTGTATGAGACCGCACTCAAGCAATGTAGGGAACGGGCGTGCAGCGGATCCACCCGTGTACCTTCTGGGTATATTGTGGAACTCTTCCAAGACGATCCAGCACAGCTCTTTTATCAGAAATTACTTTATTGGATCATTAAAACAACGTACAAATATAGCTGCATAGTGGCTACGGTCCTGAAGCAGAGAGCATGAACGAAATTGTACAACCAACAGTGCTATAATGCCACGGCAACCCACATCACATGACCGCAACAACGGAATGACGTACACAATGACGCCTCGCAGGCGTCCAATCACTGCGCGATGCGGAAAAACAGACGCATTGCATGCGTACCATAGTACGAAACTAACAAAAACAAAAATACGCATGCCCAATGCTTGCAATAGATGCTCCAAACTACAACCCATAAAGTAATACCCCAAGTTACCAAAAAGGCAAGGGAACATAATGTACATATGGACTAATAGAAAAGACCCCCCCGCCCGACAGCCCCCTACCCCTGAAACAATAGACACAGAGCAATGTGGCATCTACCATACCAAGTTAAGATCATATTCCCTATTTAACCCCCCACGACCAATGGTCCCCAATTCCCTTATCCAACGTGCTTCTCTCTTCAACAATAATAGGGGTAGAGAATTGTTGAAGAAAGAAGCATGTTGGATAAGGGAATTGGGGACCATTGGTCGTGGTTGTTGTGGCTTTGAGTATATAAAGATTGTGCTTGTATTTGCTCATTTGGCTGTGTGGCGTGAACAAGGACTGTCATGGTCCGAAACGGTGGACCGTAGCCACTATGCAGCTAGATTTGTTTTAATGATCCAATAGTCATTTCTGATAAAAGAGGTGTGCTGGATCGTCTTGGAAGAGTTTCAAGTATTGCTGGCGGCTGAATTACAGTGTTTTAAAAGTAACTTCAGCTCCGTCGTCTGACGGCGCTGAAGTTGCTTACTGAGCGCCCCTATAGCTGTAATTCCTATTGTGGCCTATGGTGGCGCCAGCCGCGCCCTAATCTCCTGCGCTCTAATCAATGTGCTTGATTCTCGTGTGGTCTTTTTTTTTTCCCATTGAAGTTTGACACTATTTTGTTTCTGGGAAAGACAGACTGGTCACAGGGACCGACTAACCCTGACTTCTGCAGCTGGAGCTGATTTGCACCTTCAGAAATCCTCTGAATTACGTTCCGTGACTAATTGGAAACAATAGAATCTTGTTCTTCTGACCATCTCCAATAATATGAAACACATTTGGCTGCATGGTGGTCCTGCACTTTTTTTGTGGTTTTACCTTTTGGGCCTCTTGTTCATTGTAAGAAAGGGGTTATTTTTTTCTGCCTAAAAGTAAGAGTAGGGGCCCACTACAGATTGCCAATCAGGGTAACAAAAGCTCAGTGTTTTTGCTTGCGTTTGCTGCAGCGATTTTTGGCGTGATTTGTACAGAGATTGGAATTGCTGTATGATCTGCTGCTGGTGATTGTACAGCGTTTCCCATCTGCAGCCTTTTTTTCTTTGTATCCTGTGTAAATAAAGTAAAAACTAGCTTGGTCTCGCAAGGTTAATTTCCATCAGGTTTTGCAACGTAGCCCCACCCCCTAGCACGAGAGGTCATAGGCGCTTCTGTGTCTACAAAAAGAGAATTAGCAATGACCTTTTGTGCTGGCTGGAGGGGCTATGTGCCTAAAGCTGGTGGTACCTTAGGAGTAGGGATGGTCAGCAAAGAGTTGATGCAGGATAATGCAAAGTTTGGATGCAAATGTTTGCAGCTTGAAAATGGACCAATCGAATTTCACCTCATCAGGATTTGATTGGTTAATTTTCAAGCTGCATAACTATGCATACAAAATTTGCATAATGTTGCATCAATTCAAAATTATTTGCAACTCATTGACCATCCCTACTAAGGAGACCCGGCAAGTAGTTTACACTTTATTTACGCACGAAAATAAACCGATATTGAAAAGCGATTTTGCAGAGCGTCTATCTTTTGCATCGGAGCACAATCGCTCCAGAAATGTTGCAGGACCTGTGATTGCGATTTGGCCAAGTCACAATCACTCCTGTGGGTTCACCTTCATTTACTTTCGATAACGTAGCGCTTTTTGGGATCGCTGGTGATCCGAAAGTGCAACTTCAAGTGCTTTAGTGAGCCCCTGGCCTATTAGTGATTTGGTAGTACTTGTGGTCTACTCTAAGGCTGGTTTCACAGTGGGACGTTAAAGTCCCACGTTACAGCAGCCAGTAACGCAGCCTAACTCACAGCACTGTAAAATCAATGGGCTGTTCACAGTGCACACGTTGCGTTACATTGTAACGCAGCACGTTTAAACAAAGTGCTGCATGCTGTACGTTATACTGGGCTAAGCAGCGTTAGACTATTTGCACATGCTCAGTAATGTTGGAGGAGGAGGTCTCCCCTCAGCTGCCAGCCACATGGCTAATCAATATTCACTGCACTGTGTGACTCCTGGTGGGACTGTAGTGTTGTCCGGATCATGAACGAATCGTTCATTTGATCCAGATCTTTTTGTGAGTCGAATCATCTGGATCATCGCAATGAAAGATTCGGTTCACAGTGGAGGTCTGTCTTGAAGAAACAGGAACATACAAGAGTGTACAGTGCAGGGAAAGTCCTGTCCTGCTAGTCATTTCACCCAGTCCCGCTTCCCTAGTAAAATGATTCAAATGGTTCGGTTCAAAGATCCGGATCTTTTCAATGATCCGATTCAAATGATCCGAATCCTTAAAAAGATCCGGACTTCCTATCACTAACCTGGAGCGGCTGCTTTGAGAGTCGCATAACGCAGCTCAATCTGACGTCCAACTTCAACACCACCATACGTTGCGTTAGGGGCACGTTATGCGACCTTAACGTCCCCTAAAACGCAACATCTTGGTGGGAAAGTAGCCTAAAGGCAGATACACACAATGGAATTTTCCCGTCAGATCGACGGGTCAATTGATCATTTCCGGCATGTCCGATCTGCTCCCGATTGAGAAAGGGATCAATTTTCAGATCAATTCTGCACAAAATCGATCCTTTTCTCGATTAGGAGCAGATCGGACATGCCGGAAATTATTGATCAACCTGTTGATCTGATGGGAAAATTGCATTGTAGGTATCAGCCATTAGATATCAGCCTGTCCAATGTTTCTCTTCTATTCATATTTTGTCCTTACTAAAAGGTAATGCCCTAGTAGAAATAGAGTAGAAGACTGTGTGCTAGTCTATGGCTTATACTTCAGCACCCCCCCCCCCCCATTCTCTTGTTTTACGAAAGAGCGATGCTTCAGTCCTTTAGGAGTTAACAGAACCATTAAATTGTGTGAAAGTTTGCCGGGGGGCTTGTGAGCTGTGCGCGCACTTACAGCGCTCCCCTGAGCTTTGTTTTCACACCAGCCGAAATGAAAGTGGCAAGTTCTAGTTCAACTCGTACAAGTGCGGTTAATGATTTGAATTATTTATACCTGTTCCTATCGCATTCAGTGACACTGATTTAATGCCAAGTCCTTGAGAGCATCCGGGGACTGGAGAGGCGAAGAAGAATCAGGATTCGTTTTGTCTGCAGTTTAAAGTAGACCTGAGTTCAATTTCCATTTTCTCTGGAACGGTTTCCCACTATCGGTAATAAAATCAACTGAACCTTCTCTAATAGGAAAGTATCCACAATTTAACACATTTTTCTCATTACCTCTTTTTCGTTACCGCATGCGGCACCTTGCGCAACCACGTCCGTAGTCGTATGATTGTGGCTGGTGTATGTTGCGCAACTACGTCCATAGTCTCATGATTGCGGTTGGTGTACGTGACGTCAGGACGCGCCAGCGTATTACATGCTGGCAGCCATGGTGTAAGACGCTGGCACCCTGTTGCCATGGAAACGGGACATTGGTGAGCAATGAGAGTTTCAAATCCCCCGGTGCCTGCTTGCAACTCTGCAGGGAGGAGGGGGGTTGGAATTTAAGTAATGCGGCCACATAAAGTTTGCCAGCAATATAGGAGAAAATTAATTTATAGCACATTTTACTTTGGGAGAAGTGTACTTTCTAGTTATGTGTTTTCGTGTATTTTACATTTTTTCATGATCGTGGTCTTTTAAGAATCACACTCCCAGGAGGGGAGACACACCCTGCCCAAAAGAGCTCACAGTCTAAAGGGTTGATCCCAAAAATGTGTTAAGGTCTACTCATCCTTTATAACTACTTTGTCCCCCTCCCTTGTGATGTCCAAGTGCATCCAGATGTCCCCTTTCCCTACCCCCACCACCCACCCACCCCGCCCTTCTCCAACCTTCCACTGTCATGTAGACATCTAGTACTTTAAAGGGATTCTGGCCACCCTCAGGCCCTGTGTGTGATGAGCTCAGACATCTGTGGATCTTTTCCTTAATCGGCCTCTTCAGATGGCTTTCATCATTGTTGCTGGGATCTGCGCTTGCCTCTACTTCTTGTTCCTGTGTTTTATGGTGTACCAGGTCTTCCGGAACATTAGCGGGAAGCAGAGCAGCTTACCGGCAATGAGTAAACCTCGGCGTCTGCATTACGAGGTGAGTAGTCTTGCCTAAAGTGTACTTGTAGTGAATATATACTAAAACGGTGAGCAAGAAAGGTAAGCACTGCTTTTTTGTGACCTTTTGTCCTTTTTTCTCCTTTATCATATTTGTTTATTGCACTATATAGAGATTGAAGCAGTGCCTTGTTAACCACTTGATGACCCTGGGCTTAAACCCACCTAGTGACCAGGCCATTTTTTACAAAATAGGCCTTTGCAGCTTTAAGGCCTCGATGCAGGGCCGTACAACTCAACACACAAGTGATCCCCCCTCCCCTTTTTGCCCACCAACCAAGCTTTCTGTTGGTGGGCTGTGATGGCTCCCAGGATGTTTTTTTTTTTTTTTTTTTTGATAACTAATTATTGGGGTTTTTTTTATATAAAAAAAGCTATGTTTTTAAAATTATTTTTATATCCTTCCCTCCCTCTGTCAGCCTATGATAGTGATTGGCTGTCATAGGCTTCAGCCAATGTGAGCTGATTGCTCTCCTACGTCCCAGGGGGACAGCAGTGCCGTAGATCGTAGATTGAATTTTAGGGTTAGGCATCCCCTTGGCTGGTGGGTATTGGTTAGTGTTAGGCATTGAGAGGCAGGGCTAGTGTTAGGGTGAGGTTAGGTCATGGTAGAATATAAATAAAGATTACTGATATTTTACTATCAGAATTATACTAGCAGCTATTGCCGGTGCTCTTTACCATGTTCACGTTTTACATGTACTCGTAGAGATGGTCAATGACATGCACAGAATTCTGACTCGTCCACTTCACCCCAAAGGCATTTTTACCCTAACGGAGCGATTTTCACCTTTCAGTGCTCATCCCTTTCATTTGCCAATAGCTTAAACCATTCAGGTTCCGTCGTTTTCACGTGAGAAATGTTCACCTCCCATTCATTAGCCTATAACTTTATCACTACTTATCACAATGCACTGATCTATATCTTGTTTTTTCCGCCACCAATTAGGCTTTCTTTGGGGGGTACATTTTGCTAAGAGCCACTTTACTGTAAATGCATTTTAACAGGAAGAAAAAGAAAAAACGGAAAAAATTCATTCTCAGTTTTCAGCCATTATAGTTTTAAAATAATACATGCCTCCATAATTAAAACTCACGTATTGTATTTGCCCATATGTCCCGGTTATAACACTGTTAAAATTATGTCCCTATCACAATGTATGGCGACAATATTTTATTTGGAAATAAAGGTGCATTTTTTCCGTTTTGCATCTATCACTATTTACAAGTTTAAAATAAAAAAACTATAGAAATATTTCATCTTTACATTGATATTTAAAAAGTTTAGACCCTTAGGTAAATATTTACATGTGTTTTTTTTTTTTTTTTTTTTATTGTAATAGTTTTTTTTTTAATTGTAAACCTTTTATTTGGGTAGTTTTGGGAGGGTGGGAGGTAAACAATAGATTTATAATGTAAATGTGTGTTAATTTTAAATTTTTTTTTTACAGGTGTAGTATTACTTTTTGGCCACAAGATGGCGGCCATGAGTTTGTTTACATGACGTCAGTCTAAGCGTAACATACGCTTACAGTGACGCATCGGGAAGCGAACGGCCAGAAAAGGCGCAGCTTCTGAGAGAAGCTGTCGCTTTTTCAGCGGGGGAGAGGAATCAATGATCGGGCACCGTAGCCCGATACATTGATTCCCTGGCTACCGAATCCGCGGCCGGGAGTGCGCGTGCACGCGCGCGATCGGCCGCGGGAGCGCACGGTAGCGCGCATGGTTCCTGGATGTAGAAACTACGTCCAGGAACCAAAATAGGTTAATCATTACTAATCGCACTGAAATGATGTATATCTTGTTTTTTTCACCACCAATTGGGCTTTATGGGCTTGATATTTGTTTTCAGTAATTGCTTTTATTTTCTATGCATTTTAAAGGGAAAAACAAGGAAAAAATGAAAAAATACACTATTTCTCCAATTTCATCCCCTATAGTTTTAATATAAACACTGCTACTGTACATAAAACCCACACATTTTATCTGCCTATTTGTCCTGGTTATCACAAGATTTTAATTATGTCCCTAGCACAAAGTATGGTGACAAAATAGTATTTGGAAATAAAGGTGTATTTTTTCTTTGGTGTTTTTTTTTTTTTCCACTATTTTCACGTGCACAGGCATGAGAATTCACGTGCACACACACAGCGGCAGCAGCACTGTCTGACTTATAAAAACGTCCTGGAGCTATTAAGAGGCTCAAGCAGGACGTTTTTATAAGTCAGCTTGTCATTAAAGAGAACCAGAGATGAACATGACAGTAAACACCTAATCTACTCTTTGTTTCATTGTTCTCGGTTTAATCTGACTGTTATCACCTCTGATAAGAATCCCCGACTGAGCACTCAGTCTAGCTTTGCTACGGAATGATTATAGCTGAGTCAGTCTTCTCTGGTGTCTTTTCAAGCCCAAGCCTGCCCCCTTGTGGCTCTGCTATAATGACTCAGCTATAACTTTTCCCTGCAAAGCCAGACTGAATGCTCAGTCTGGGATTCTTATCACAGCTGATAACAGACACTTTTAGCAGTGAGGATGAAACAGAGAGCATGGTAAGTGTTTTCTCTTATGTTCTTACTGATATATATGGTAAAATACACAAGGGTGCTTCATCTCTGGTTCCCTTTAAGTGGTTCAAGAGGGATTATAAGCCACAAAATCAAATTCCATTTACCTTCTGCTCTGTGTTCATTATGCAGCCTGGAACCTCTTCCTGCACTGCAAGCACTCCAATCTGTTCAGAAATCACAGGTACACTTTTAAGGCTGCTTTGTACTTTCAGAAGCAACCCAGGGAAGGTATTGTCCTTGACAGCTGGGATACTACAAGTACCAGCATGGTCAGCTGTGACTGCACATGTGTGAAGACTGCAGAAAGATGTTCAGTACTGGGATCCTTTTCAGTTATTTCCTTTCGTTTTTGTTCCCCTGCAGGGTTTAATTTTCCGGTTCAAATTTCTGATGATCGTCACTCTGGCGTGTGCGGCGTTAACCACTGTGTTCTTCATCACGACACAGGTGAGCTCCGGCAGCTGCCTCTCTGCATGATTTGTATTACAAGGTTCTCTATCGCTTTCTAATAAAAGGCTGGGCAGACTTATTCATCTGTCAGAGCAGTAAGCTGCAGCAGGTGCCCGAGGAAGCCAGTTTCATTCCAGTGGGTTCATGACGAAGGAAGCTAAGGGTGCCCATACATCAGTCGAGTTTGCGGGCCGATTAACCTTTTCGATTACATAATTTTATCGAATTGGAAGAAACTTGATACCACAACATGGCCAAACTAGCTAATCCTTTTAACAATTTCTGGCTGAATTCAGTCACAAGGATCAATTGGGGTCGCAAGGGCTTGATCATGTACGTGGCAGTAACAGCGGTTCCATATACCCAAGACCGATGGACCCTGCCTATAATTCCAATGCAGCAGAAGAAGTGACAGAGCTGGACGCCGGTGGGTTAATGCTTCGAATGCTTCATTTCAAAAGGTAAATGAAGTTACAGCAAAAAGGGTTTAGGACGGCCTGACAGCCGTTTCACGATAATTCCCCCACTTCCTCAGAGGCCAAAAGGTCAAATTGAGAGAGCCCCTACCATAGATAGATAGAATAGATAAGGGTGCAGCTCAACACCAAGCCGCTTGTATGTAGTCCGCCCACTGAGATGCCGGACTGCAGACAGACATGCCCCTACCGGGTATGCCCACCATAGCTGTCACAGGCAATCCCAGGTCCACGGCTTTCACCCAATCAAAACTCTGTTAGCCCTAATGCGGATGATGTCAGGTGGGGTGAAGTGAGGTAGTGTGTTGTTGTCCTGACAACTAAGCATGCAGCGCATTGCACAGGCTGTGGTTTACGTGGCTGCGGCTACTCGCCACTCGGTTGCCATAGGGATGGGCGACGCTGAGTTGTCTCCATAGGGAGGTTTTCAGCCACCCCTTTTGCTTTTGGGCCCTCTGTATATGTGTGTGATAGAGGTGGAAAAGGGGTATTATGCAGGAGTTCCTCTCCTGCAAGGGATATCCCTTCCCCTAATAGGTGCCCACATTCTAGTTGTCAGTATATTCAGGGGGGCAGAGCCGGGACAAGGTCCTTTAGCACCCAAGGCTGAGACAGCAAAGTGCGCCCCTCCACCCCTCCCACCCCAGCCGTCACACACTGATTGCTATTATAAAAATAGGTGCCCCAGGGCCGCCAACCTCCCCAACACCTTAATCTCTAGTTATCTGGCTTGCAGTCACTGTCATGTATCCCCTTTTCTTATTTCTTTCTGCTTCAAACCCAACT
This sequence comes from Hyperolius riggenbachi, assembly GCF_040937935.1. Taxonomy (NCBI): domain Eukaryota; kingdom Metazoa; phylum Chordata; class Amphibia; order Anura; family Hyperoliidae; genus Hyperolius; species Hyperolius riggenbachi. The sequence continues at coordinate 52,182,731 of NC_090651.1, forward strand.
GGGAATGACAGCTGAGTGAGTTGTGCACCCCTTCCTACACTGCGCCCTGAGGCTGGAGCCTCTCCAGCCTCTGCCTCGGCCCGGCCCTGCAAGGGGGGTGACGATGAGGGGGGAGGGGGGGCAAAGAGTGGCGCGAAGAGGACACACAGACATTCCATTGACCAGGGAACATGCCTCTGTGTCCTATTTTACCCTCCTGCATCAGACTCATGGACACTTTAAGGAAGATGAAAGAATATATGTATAACAATAATTTTAGTAGGTGGGGATAGTGCAGGTCCAGCACTGGTAAAAGAGCATGAATAAAGAAACAAGGAGAGGACAAACCAGTATAGGCTGTTCACAAAACTGCACAATTTTATTTGCATAATCGTATACCAACACCAAAATGTTAGAAGTAAGTGTCAGTGGTAGACTGACACTGCATAATTAAGTATAGAGTTGTCGACAGCTCAACACTTGAAGATTCAGAAAGGAGAGCACAGTGACCTAGTAACCCCCACAAAAGTAATCAGGTAGTAATTCCTTATAATACATTTTTCTGGACTAGATATCCAACCCTTTATCTTTATTACTTTTTATTATATTTATTATTTTTCTTGTACTTTTGTAACAATTAGCATATGGATGTACCTCTGCTCAACAGTATTGTGCCATTGTTATTTGGATCAGCCTGAACTTAGCAATGTTGCCACTGGGTGTCTCTAGTTTTCATAGTGATATTCTTTTCTTCCTATACTGTTTAACCGCCACTAGATGGTGCTAATTTGGCAAATTGCCAACCTATCCAGTATATAAGGAGCAATTAATATATGTAGTGAGGTAGCACGTCCTGAAGAAGTCCCGGGGGCGGGGCGAAACTCGTAGACGTCACGCTACACTCTCACCATCAGGAGATACCATGCTGGCTTGCCCAACCATCCTGTGATGCAGTACCATTGCCTGTTCCTGCTACTGGCCCAGCCTGCTTAAACAAACAGCAGTTCATATATACTACCTGCCGGAGTGTTTGCAGCTAACCACGAACATAAGTGACCAACTCCATCATGATGCTATTTGCACACTAACGCATTGCGCCGTACCAACAGTGCATGTTTGGCGTTTCTGGCGTATTTCCGGAACATTTTGCAGCGAATCCTATGCTATCTAAAGATATCTGCTGAATTTTCGCAATACCTCTTGCACACCTGTATACTGCGCCACACCAGATGCGTGCGATTGGCGTTTCTGGCGCAACTGTGGAACATTATGCAACAAAGCCTATGCTATTTACTGCAATTTGCTGAATCAGGCTAATAGATATGGTGATATTTTCCATAAGACTGTGGACAACTAATCACTGAGTTATCGAAGTGTGCCTCCAGCGTGCGATTGGCGCTGCAGATTTCATTGATCAGTGGAACTACTACCAATTATGTTCACATGCTGAATAAGTTTTGCTGTTGGTTCCGTAAGGACGATCGATATCTATGAATGTGTTCTGTATCAACAACTTCTATGCAACTTTCTTCGCTAATATCTTGTACCTTACATCTGAAACTGCAAAACACTGCTGGCATAATTTTTGAACACTTTTTTCTGGGCTATAGCCATCCAGGAACTGTTTGTTACTTAGACTGGGCCTATGATTTGCAATACTTACCTTCCAATTATGGGATGGATGGACTTTGGTGATATTGAATAGTCTCCATTACCAGTCTATAATTGGCATCTCAAGTGCTTATTGATTTGGGCATATACTATGCATGGATCTCCTTTTTATTCTATGAATACTATCTTATTGATCATATTGGTTGTACCCAGTTCTCCTCTGTGAGTGGTTATAATCCCTAAAATGTATTGATAATATTTGGATTGCCTCCCTGTGTGATGGCTGGGTGCTCCAGGTATGACCTTTAACCTTATACACTACCTGATTACCTTTGTGGGAGTTATTATATGTGTGTATACTAGGTCACTGTGCTCTCCTTTCTGAATCTTCAAGTGTTGAGCTGTCGACAACTCTATACTTAAAGTGGATCCGAGGTGAACTTTTACTCATTGCGTAATTGTGTTCCTTTCCTATTGTTTATAGGGCATTCCTCAAGCCAAATACTTTTTTGTTTTTGTTTTAATACTCTAATTCTCTATAAACTAAATAAACCACGCCAACAGGTTTTCAGAGAGCCTTGGCAGTAGCAAAGGCTCATGGGAGCTCAGTCTGGGCAGGAGGAGGAGGTGGTGTTACAAGCCATTGATTTCAGAGGCGGAGGGAAGAGGGGGAATTAGGTTTTTTTCACAAGCTGAGTGCTCAAGATACAGATAAGCCTGCCTCTGTGTAATGTTTACAAACATGGCTGCTGTCATTGTATCACAGGAAGAAATAATCATTTTCTATTAAAGCTGTTTGCAGCTAGATTTGCTGTGTAAACTATCTAAACTTTAGATAAGATATATAGACAAGTTACTTGTTATAGTTAGTTTTTCATCTCTGATCCGCTTTAAAGTGAACCTCCAGACTAAAAATCTACTCAGCAGCACTGAAAAGGCTTGGTGTTTAACAGTTTCACAGCATTAGAACTGTTTTTTTTCTTACATAAGCCTTATTTTTAGCTGCACAAAAGCTAAGCTCCGCCCCATCAGAGAAAACTGCCCGGGCATTTTTCCCCTGATGCTGTGCAAAGCATGATGGGATTTCCTATGTTATTCACGTTGCCTAGCAACTGGGAGGGGTGATCAGCATACAGGACAGTTGGAACTGTGTCTCATGCTCCCTGTCACCTCCTTTCAACCAAAAAGATGGCTGCCCTCATGAAATCAAACATTTGCCTGTTTTTTTAAAACAGGGTGGGTAAGAGATTATATTACCTATCTATTTGAATTAACATAACTAATGTAACTTAATGACAGTATGTTTGTTTAGGCTGGAGTTCCTCTTTAATTATGCAGTGTCAGTCTACCACTGACACTTACTTTTAAAATGTTGGTGTTGGTATACGATTATGCAAATACAATTGTGCAGTTTTTTTTAACAGCATATACCGGTTTGTCCTCTCCTTGTTTCTTTATTCATACACTTTAAGGAAACCTATAGAAATAGGAATATGGTGTCTGCTCTTTATGCCTTTAAAGGACAACTAAAGTAAGACTAATATGGAGGCTGACCTATTTCTTTTTTTATTAAACAATACCAGTTGCCTGGCAGCCCTGCAGTAGTGTCTGGAGCATACCACAAATAAGCATGCAGCTAATCTTGTCAGATCTGTCAATTTCAGAAACACCTGATCTGCTGCATGCTTGTTCAGGGTCTATGGCTGAAAGTATTAGTAAGGCAGAGGACCAGCAGGGCAGCCAGGCAACTGGTATTGATTAAAGGGAAATAAATATGGCAGCCTCCATATTCGTCTCGGTTCAGTCGTCCTTTCAAGAAAAAAAGACTAGTTGCCTGGGGCTGTCATGCTGATATTTTGGTTGGATCCATGTCCGAGTGTCACACCGGCAACAAACCTGCAGCTTTTGGAGTCTTGCTTGAATCAGGTTATCTGGTATGCAGGGCTGTGGAGTCTGAGTCAGTGATTTCATAAACTGAGGAGTCAGAGTCTGGAGTCGGAGTCAGATGATTTTGTACAAAATCCACAGCCCTGGTAAGTATTAGACTAAGGAGTCGGAGCCATTTTGGGCTGTCGGAGTTGGTGGCAGAGTCGGTGGTTTCATAAACTGAGGAGTCGGAGTTGGAGTCAGATTTTTGTACTGACTCCACAGCCCTGCTGGTATGCATGCTCATTGTAATAGCCGCTGCTGATATCTGCCACCTCTGGTTTTCTGCAGGTATCGGAAGGTAACTGGAAATGGGGAGAATACTCTGTTGAGCTGAGCAGCGCCTTCTTCACTGGCGTTTACGGCATGTGGAACCTGTACGTGTTTGCTCTGATGTTCCTCTATGCTCCATCACACAAGAACTACGGCGATGACCAGAAACCAGGTAAGGACGCTTCACCGTGGTAACAAAAGCACGAGACCCGGAATGACCAGCAGAGAGTAATCTGATGTGGCTGCCTTCTGTAATGACAGCTGATGTCTTTTTGCAATGTTCATAAACTAACTTCATGCGAATAATTATGAATAATAATCTGGATCTGCAAATCATGGATGTAGGACTGGATTCAACGTGTACCGGATGAAAAACTGATCCTGTAAAAACCGATCCATTTTCTGTTTATACTGCGCAGTTTGTTACATTGGGCATCTGGTTTTCCGTTCCAATTGCCACCCATTCGGTACCTATTCCAGCAATCCTCCACTGCCGCTGTCTATTCGGGTCCCTGCACACTAGAAACGCTGGCATACCGATCCACAGGCTCCAGCAGAGGCATCAGGGAATCCTCTCTGAGCACCAGGGAGAATTTTCATTGGTCCACCACTCTGTGTACCAATGAGAATCCTCTCTGGGGAGGGACAATTCTTATTGGTCTATTGCAAACCAATTTTAATCTGATAGGGATCAGATGCTCTTGTTTCTAGTGTGCAGGGACCCTTATGGTGGAGTATTTTGCGAAAACGTACACAACGAGCAGCCTGGTGAGAATGGCCCTCCATCGCCGTCTGCTTTGTCCGGCCAATCCGGAAAAGTTATATGGGAGCCAAAATTGTGTTCCGCTCACCGGAACAGACCAAACAGATCCGTTCTGAATGGACGGATGTGAACAGATCCTATTGCTCAGTATAGGATCAGTTTGGATCCATTCAGTTTTGTTCCATTAAATCAGGGCTGTGGAGTCGGAGTCGTGGAGTCGGAGTCGTGGAGTCGGGCAATTTTGGGTGCCTGGAGTCGGAGTCGGGAAAAAATGCACCGACTCCTAATGAATTTGTAACTGTAATTAAAATAGAAAATATGATAAAATGTTCTATTTCTCAGATAATAGTCATTAAAAATAATGTATATATACAGTATATATACAGTAATAGCTGTGCTTAGTCCACAAAAATGAAATAAACCAATCAAAATGAGTTACTTGTGCTGCTTCAATAAAGCAGTCCCCGTATTTTTAAGGTCAGATATACATATCTGATTGTGACTGTATATATGATGTGTAGACAGGAATCTCTTATATATATTAAATAACATCTATGCTGTAAGAATAAAGCTTGATGTGTAGCTGTGTCACTAATAGAGATGGTCAATGAGATGTAAATAATTCTGCACTGATGCTGATTTATGCAAATGTATGCACTCTCTTTGCTCATGAAATCAAATAATTTGATATGTTGTTAAAATTTGGTTTGGTGACTACAAATTAAAGGGTACCGGAGACGGATGAAAAGTAAAGTTTTATACATACCTGGGGCTTCCTCCAGCCCCCTTCAGGCTAATCAGTCCCTCGCTGTCCTCCACCACCCGGATCTTCTGCTATGAGTCCTGGTAATTCAGCCAGTCAGCGCTGTCCGGCCAAATGCCGCTCCCACAGCCAGGAACATTCTGCACCTGCGCAATAGTGCTGCACAGGTGTAGTATGCTCCTGGCGGCAGAGTGTGTGCATGCGCACTACGCCCGACTGGCTCAATTACCTGGACTCATAGCAGAAGATCCAGGTGGTGGAGGAGGACAACGAGGGACTGATTATCCTGAAGGCGGCTGGAGGAAGCCCCAGGTATGTATAAAACTTTAAGTTCATCTGTCTCAGGTTTACTTTGTTACACAGTAGTACTAAACTCTACATATGCACTCCCCAAAGAGCTGCAGGGAATCCACTGAGAATGCTGTGCACATTGAACACAGAGGTGTTGTCTGTCACCCATAAACCTTGTTCAGATTGTGCATGAAGAATGTGTAATAGAGGAAGAATCTCCTCATTCCCCTGCAGAGTACCTGCACATCATTCTTACATGTACCCACACTTACATTGCCTAGGGCCTGATAGATGTTCTTTGTTCTGGTTTGTACCTTTTACAAGTACTCTTACCAAGGACTAGTTTTAGTCTAAGGGGAATAAATATAGTAGTCTACATATCCTCACTTCAGTTGTCTTGTAAAATTCCTAAGCGTTGGCAGTTAAGAGACGAATTTCATGTTACATACTTTTAATCAACAAAATTGTAATATGCAAATTAGAGGAGTCGGAGTCGGTGGAATCCTAAACTGAGGAGTCGGAGTCGGTGGATTTTTGGACCGACTCCACAGCCCTGCATTAAATGGAACATTTTTATTGCCAGTGCCAGCCCAGCCAAACATAAAAACTCTGGTGATCATGTGACCACCGTACTCATAAATGCGACAACCATTCTAAGCGATCTCCTTCACATCTTCATAGCTACTCACTTATGAAGAGAGAAGTCTCTGGGTTCCATAGAGCCTTTCCGGTCTTCTCTTCGTCCCCTCGTTCCTCGTTGAATTTCCATGCCTTCTGGACTCCTAGGCAAGCTTCCGAAACACTCATGTATCCGAAAGGCTTCTGAAGATGGGCGCATCTCCAATGCACATGCCCAGGCTCACTCCTGTACAATACAGATCTGCTTGTCTTTGGAAGTACTTGGGGACCCTTCAGAAGGCTGCCCGAAGAGGGATGAAGAGGTATTCCACCATGCTTGTCTAGGAACTTCACCAGGGCCAGGCGTTGGAACAAGGGGCGGAGAGAGAACAGGGAAGGCTATATTGGATCCAGAGCTTTCCATCTTCGTAGGTAAGTATCAAACTCATTTTGTGCAGTTTGCTTCAGTATTGCCTGAAAAAGGTCCCTGAGCAGGACCCTGAGATGCCAAAATGAACTTGCCTGGGCCTTCCTCCAGCCCCTCATAGTCCTTGAGGTTCCACAGCGTCCTCTGGCTTCCCCTCCGTTCTTACACTCCGTAAGCCCGGCGATTTCGCAAGGAGTCGTGCACAACTTCTTCACGCACCCACCTCATTTGCGCACCCATCTCACTTGTGCACCTGTTGCCGTAAGCATTCTGCACATGCGTGGTTCTCGAAAGAATGAACTGCGCGTGCGCAGAGCGCTCATGGAGATGAGCAGTTGTGTACGATTTAAGAAGTCGCCAAGCTAATTGAGACGCAGGCAGAATAACGGAGGGAGCGCAGAGTACATTGAGGGACCTCATGGACTATGAGGGGCTGGAGATAGCACTAGGTAAGTTTATTTTGGCATTTAATGGTCCTGCTCAGGATCTCTCTTAAAGAGACACTGAAGCGAAAAAAAATATATGATATAATGAATTGGTTGTGTACTATGAATAATTACTAAAAGATTAGCAGCAAAGAAAATATTCTCATACTTTTATTTTCAGGTAAATAGTGTTTTTTCTAACATTGCATCATTCTATAATATGTGCAGATTACACAACACTCAGCATTCAAAATGATTCTTTCAGAGCAGTCTGTGAACTAATGACCTCTCCTCTGGCAGGGAAAAGTAAACAGTTCACTTACAGTTGAGATAATAAAAGTCAGAAGACAGTCCTCTCCACGACTCACTTAGTCAGAGAGCTTAATGGCTTGTTTGCATAGAGATAACAACTGGAGTTTCTCAACTCTTCCTGTACTGGAAACAATTAGACTGATGTATCTGATCTTAATGTTTTATTTCTTAGCTGTACTACACATACAAATCATAATATTTTTTTTTTTCGCTTCAGTGTCTCTTTAAGTGAGGTAAAAGAAACAGCCTAGTTCTATGTAGGATTGGGACTCTACAGGATCTTCTCAAAAAATTAGCATATTGTGATAAAGTTCATTATTTTCTGTAATGTACTGATAAACATTAGACTTTCATATATTTTAGATTCAAATACACACAACTGAAGTAGTTCAAGCCTTTTATTGTTTTAATATTGATGATTTGGGCATACAGCTCATGAAAACCCCAAATTCCTATCTCAAAAAATTAGCATATTTCATCCGACCAATAAAAGAAAAGTGTTTTTAAAACAAAAAAAGTCAACCTTCAATTAATTATGTTCAGTTATGCACTCAATACTTGGTCGGGAATCCTTTTGCAGAAATGACTGCTTCAATGCGGCGTGGCATGGAGGCAATCAGCTTGTGGCACTGCTCAGGTGTTATGGAGGCCCAGGATGCTTCGATAGTGGCCTTAAGCTCATCCAGAGTGTTGGGTCTTGCGTCTCTCAACTTTCTCTTCACAATATCCCACAGATTCTCTATGGGGTTCAGGTCAGGAGAGTTGGCAGGCCATTTGAGCACAGTAATACCATGGTCAGTAAACCATTTACCAGTGGTTTTGGCACTGTGAGCAGGTGCCAGGTCGTGCTGAAAAATGAAATCTTCATCTCCATAAAGCTTTTCAGCAGATGGAAGCATGAACCCACTTTTGAACCAGAAACAGCGGCAGAAGCGCCTGACCTGGGCTACAGAGAAGCAGCACTGGACTGTTGCTCAGTGGTCCAAAGTACTTTTTTCGGATGAAAGCAACTTTTACATGTCATTCGGAAATCAAGGTGCCAGCGTCTGGAGGAATACTGGGGAGAGGGAAATGCCACAATCCAGTGTCAAGTACCCACAGTCAGTGATGGTCTGGGGTGCCATGTCAGCTGCTGGTGTTGGTCCACTGTGTTTTAACAAGGGCAGGGTCAATGCAGCTAGCTAGCAGGAGATTTTGGAGCACTTCATGCTTCCATCTGCTGAAAAGCTTTATGGAGATGAAGATTTCATTTTTCAGCATGACCTGGCACCTGCTCACAGTGCCAAAACCACTGGTAAATGGTTTACTGACCATGGTATTACTGTGCTCAATTGGCCTGCCAACTTTCCTGACCTGAACCCCATAGAGAATCTGTGGGATATTGTGAAGAGAAAGTTGAGAGACGCAAGACCCAACACTCTGGATGAGCTTAAGGCCACTATCGAAGCATCCTGGGCCTCCATAACACCTGATCAGTGCCACAGGCTGATTGCCTCCATGCCACGCTGCATTGAAGCAGTCATTTCTGCAAAAGGATTCCCGACCAAGTATTAAGTGCATAACTGAACATATTTAATTGAAGGTTGACTTTTTTTGTTTTAAAAACACTTTTCTTTTATTGGTCGGATGAAATATGCTAATTTTTTGAGATAGGAATTTTGGGTTTTCATGAGCTGTATGCCAAAATCATCAATATTAAAACAATAAAAGGCTTGAACTACTTCAATTGTGTGTATTTGAATCTAAAATATATGAAAGTCTAATGTTTATCAGTACATTACAAAAAATAATGAACTTTATCACAATATGCTAATTTTTTGAGAAGATTCTGTACATGCAGGTTTATCTCGTCACTTCAAGCACCCTTTAAGCAGCTCGTCACCCCACACTTTGCAATGATGATGGGTGTTCTTCTTTTCTTCCAGGCAGGGACGGGACGAGCAGCGGGGAGGAGCTGCAGCTAACGACAACAATCACCCACTCCGACGGACCAACAGAGCTGTACCGATTGTCAGGAAAAGAGTCCCAGGAATGAATCTCCCCTCTCCTTAGGGTGGGCTTTGATGTAGACATTTTTAGTTGCCGTATAACTCACTAAGAAACCGTTACAGACAAGAAATAGCCTTCCTTCCGTTTTACCATATTTATAGCTGGATTTCTCGGTTAGCAAAGTGGGGGGGGTAATTACTTTTTGTATTGTAGTTTTTTTTATACAGTATATATATTATATTATTAAGATATGTTGGTGAAGAGTGCTCATTTACACTGGTAAATATTCACTGTTTTCGTTACTCGGTTTGTTGACTTGCTACTTGGCTAATTTGAAGCTTTAAAAGACTGTAGTGAGAAGAATATGGAGGCTGCCATATTTATTTCCTTTTAAACAATACCAGTTGCCTGGCTGCCTTGCTGATTTATTTGGCTGCAGTAATATCTGAATGACACTAGAAACAAGCATGCAGCTAATCTTGCCAGCTCTGACAATAATGTCGGAAACACCTGATCTGCTGCATGCTTGTTAAGGATCTGTAGCTAAAAGTATTAGAGGCAGAGGATGAGCGGGATACCCAGGCAATCTGCATTGCTTAATAGGAGATAAATATGGCAGTCTCCAAATACCTTTCGCTTCAGTTGTCCTTTAAGGGGAACTCATTGGAATAGAACTATGAGAGGTGCCACTACTTGCATTAAAGAGACACTGAAGCGAAAAAAAAAATATGATATAGTGAATTGGTTGTGTACTATGAATAATTACTAGAAGATTAGCAGCAAAGAAAATATTCTCATACTTTTATTTTCAGGTATATAGTGTTTTTTCTAACATTGCATCATTCTATAATATGTGCAGATTACACAACACTCAGCATTCAAAATGAGTCTTTCAGAGGAGTCTGGGAAGTAATGACCTCTCCTCTAGCAGAGAGAAAGTAAACCGTTCACTTACAGTTGAGATAATAAAAGTCAGATAACAGCCCTCTCCACGACTAACTTAGTCGGAGAGCTTAATGGCTTGTTTGCATAGAGATAACAACTGGAGTTTCTCAACTCTTCCTGTACTGGAAACAATTAGACTGATGTATCTGATCTTAATGTTTTATTTCCTAGCTGTAATACACATACAAATCATAATATCATAATTTTTTTTCCGCTTCAGTGTCTCTTTAAAGGCTGCACTAAACTCATTCTGATTTGATTGTAGCTTGAACGTGGACCAAAGGGTTTTTCTTCAATTTGCATAAATAATTACGGAATAACTCGGAATAATTCGGAATTGCTTCCCCCTGACCATCCCTAGTTATGTGTTATGGATTTTCTTTGTTTTCAACAGCATTTCCTGAACAGCAGTTTAACTGCCAAAATAGTAAGATACCAGACAGCCTCCCTACTCACTTGCGCGCTATTGTGTCAGTTAGACTGTTAGATGCTGTTAAAACAAAGAAAACCCTAAGAATCCCCCATGAGGAGATGGACTGGCCCAAAACCTGTCAGTTCTGTCAGATTTTAACCACCTACTTTTTTCACGATAGTGGTCCTTTAAAGTGAATCCGAATTGAGAGTGATATAGAGGCTGCCATTTTGTTTCCTTTTAAACATTACTAGTTGCCTGGCAGACTTGCTGATCTATTTGGCTGCAGTAGTGTTTGAATAACACCAGAAACAAGCATGCAGCTAATCTTGTCGCATCTGACAATATTGTCAGAAACGCCTGATCTGCTGCATGCTTGTTCAGGGTCTGTGGCTAAAAGTATTAGTAAGGTAGAGGATCAGCAGGATAGCCAGGCAACTGGTATTGTTTAAAAGGAAATAAATATGGCAGCCTGCATGTAACTCTAACCTTGGGTTCACTTTAAGGATGACAGCTGAGGAGTCGCCTTTTAAGAAAAAGGCCAGCTATGGCACATCTCATAGTTCTGTCCTGTACAGGTTCACTTGGAAATTTTAGTTGCACTGAGAGCAAAACGTACAGTTTATATAGACATATTGCCTTTATTCATAAGCAATACCCAATAAGCAATAAATGACTTTCCTTTTTTTTGTATCTCTTGTGTTTTGTCGTTGTTTTTATTATTATTATTACCATAAAGCAGGGGTGTCAAACTCCAATACAAAGTGGGCCAAAACTGAACACTGGGACCTACTGGCCACCTTCATCCCGCCGAATGGCTCCTCATCCAACCCCTATACAGTTCCCCGGCGTTAAGTGGTCCTACCTCCCTCCCCTAAACAGTAAACTGGTGTCTAGTGATCCCCACTCCTCCCCTATACAGTTCCCTGGTGTTTAGTGGTCCACACCCTCCCCTATAAAGTTCCTTAGTGCTTTCCCCTACCTCCTCCATATGGCGTTCCCTGGTGATCTAGGGCTTCACCTCCAATATAGCTTCCCTGGTGGTCTAGAGTGGGCCATACATAATGCAAAGTGGGGAAACCACTTGGGGGCCAAATTGAATGGCTCTGAGGGCCAGATTTGGCCCGCGGGCCGGAGTTTGACAGGTTTGCCATAAAGCCACATACACATGCTCCACAGCAGTCTTTTACTATAGCCAACTTTACAAACGACTATGATTATAAAAGATGGAAAGTTTCTTGGCGTGCAAACAGCCATTATATACACAGAATGACTTGACGGACGAATACAAATTTACATATCGTTACTCAACTAGTGAACGACTAATATGTTCTAGTTATTAATGGAAGTCGTTGAAAAGTCGTAGCAGACTTCTGTACACAATGCCATGTTGGAGACAACTTCACTCAGTCGTTCGTCAAGTCAATCCAACAGTTGGATTGACTTGAGCTGCGTCTTATCAGTCGTTGGATGCCTCATATCAGTGGTAACGCCTTGATGTTTGCACGTCTTTTACTTGACGAAAACTGTCCAACTTCTTCAAGTTGTTTGATAATCCTGCAATTAAAAGACTTTTGTTGAGCATTGGTATGAGCCTTAAAGGAGTTTTCAGGGAAAATTAATAAAATAAGTGCTACTTACCGGGGGCTTCCTTCAGCCCCAAGCTCCCAGCATGTCTCTCGCCGCAGCTCTGCAGTCAGCTGTTCGCCGCAGCTCCGTCACGGTCCCCGGCGATGACGTCGGGGCCACCTTCAGGTCGGCATGTACTGCGCCTGCGCAAGCGGCGCTGTCAATCACCGCCACATGGGCCCGAGCGGAGTGCGCAGGCTCAGAACTACTGTGCCTGCGCAGTCCGCTCCGGCCCACGTGGTGGTGATTGACGGCGCTGCTCGCGCAGGCAGGAGGTGGCCCTGACGTCATCGCCGGGGACCAGGATGGAGCTGCGGCGAACGGCAGCAGGTAGAGCTGCGGCGTGGGACATGCTGGGAGCTTGGGGCTGGAGGAAGCCCCCGGTAAGTAGCACTTATTTTATTAATTTTTCCCCTGATGACTCCTTTAAGGGCCGGTTCAGACAGGCCACTACCGGCGGTTCGTTTCGACAGTGCTGTGCAGAAAAGCGATTGGTATAATTTTCCATCGATCCGTCGTGTCCCGTTTTGAATCCCCGGGGGGATAGAGAACCGCAAATGCTGCCGGCACTACAAGCTACTTACAACGTTGAGGAAAAGGCCATATACCTTGGCATGTGCGCAGTCGACTGTAAACACATCTCAATGCGGGATGCGATGGATCCCTGCAATAGATGAGGACAGTCACTGGCCATTGCTTGTGTGAACCAGCTTGTAACAGACACACAGGAGGACACGACCAGCTACACATAAACATGATAAAATGTCTGCTATGTATCTCTTTTGAATAACGCTCAGTTTAAAGTGGCAGTTTTGAGCCCATGTAACACGTAATTTTGGCTCTGTCTGTTGACAGCGCCGAAATTACTATCTGAGCACCGCTATAGCCGTAATTGACATTACGGCCTGTGGTGTGCCCAAATTTCCTTGCACTGTCTCCGACCTTAAAGAGAACCCGAGGTGGGGTTTTGACAATGCAATACAATACAATGCAATGCAATCCACATACAGAGGCTGGGTCTGCCTATACTGCCCAGCCTCTGTTGCTGCCTATACTGCCCCCCCCCCCCCTGCACTCTGCTATCCCCCATAAATCACAGCCGCGCTGTCGACACACAGCGTGTCGCAGCGGGCTGTGTTTATCTCTGTACTGTCAGCCTGCTGCTCCCCCCGCCTCCGGTCCCCGCCCGTGTCCCTTCCCTCCCCGCTGATTGGAGGGAAGGGACGTGGGCGGGACCGGTGCTATGCAGGAGGCGGGGGGAGCATGCAGAGTAGACAGTACAGATGTAAACACAGCCCGCACAGCGCAGCTGTGATTTATGGGGGATTGCAGAGCGCAGGGGGAACTTAGGCGGATTTAAATATCAAAAGAGGCTGGGCAGTATAGGCAGACCCAGCCTCTGTACGTGGATTGCATTGTCAGAACCCCACCTCGGGTTCTCTTTAAGTGTCCCTCAGAGGTGTCCCTCAGACACAAAACAGTGGGATGTGGGAAGAAATACACAATATAGATCAACAAAACTGTATTTCCAAGGAGAAGCCTCTGTGTGAGAGCGACTCCGAATTACATCATTTCCCACCATCCACGTTAACCTGGAGGGGGAATAGTAATTAACACCACCGGGACTTGTGCAGCAGCAGGATAAGCCGTATATCGGCGGCGATTTCTGAGGTACGCTGTGAGAGAGGCGTAAGCAGAGGAAAGGAATGTTTTTTTTTTTAAATTATAACCACTATTCCTAGCACATACCGAGGTGATCATTATCACTAAAGCACCAATTGAGAGCTAATTCACTAACTGGAGGAGGAACCTGTGCGGGCCCCTCAGGACCTGGGGGCTCTGGTGTGGTTACAGCCTCTGCACCTCATATTGCTATACCAAAGCTTAAAGGGAACCTTAACTGAAAGGGATATGGATGTTTCCTTTTAAACAATACCAGTTGCGTGGCAGTCCTGCTGATCTCTTTGGCTGCAGTAGTGGCTGAATCGCACACCTGAAACAAGCATGCAGCTAATCCAGTCTCACTTCATTCAGAGCACCTGATCTGCATGCTTGTTGAGGGGCTGTGGCTAAAAGAATTAGAGACAGAGGATCAGCAGAAGAGTCAGGCAACTGGTATTATTTTAAAGAGACTCTGAAGCGAGAATAAATCTCGCTTCAGAGCTTATATATAGCAGGGGCATGTGTGCCCCTGCTAAACCGCCCCTATCCCGCGGCTAAACGGGGGTCCCTTCACCCCCAAACCCACCCCTGCAAAATCTACGACCAACCATTTTGCTGCTGCTGGAGGCAGGGCTAACGGCTGCAGCCCTGCCTCACAGCGCGTCTATCAGCGGCGCATCGCCGCCTCGCCCCCGCCCCTCTCAGTGAAGGAAGACTGAGAGGGGTGGGGGAGAGGTGGAGATACGCGCTGACAGACGTGTGTGGGGCAGGGCTGCGGCCATTAGCCCTGCCTCAATCAGGAAGAGATCCCCGGGACTTCTCGAGGGGATTTGGGGGGTAAGTTACCCTCGTTTAGCCGCGGGATAGCGGCGTTTTAGCAGGGGCACACATGCCCCTGCTATATATGAGCTGAAGCGAGATTTATTCTCGCTTCAGACTCTCTTTAAAAGTAAAAATCCATATCCTACTTAGTTTAGGTTCCCTTTAAGTGTGTACCCCTCTAAGGGGACAGTGAGCAATATGAATTGTTCAGTATACTTTAAAGCAAAAATGTCAGCATTGTATAATAAGTATGGGAGACTCAGCAGTGTGTGTTTTGTAGATATGTTTACCAGTGGGACAGTTTCATTTGGGTATTTTTTTAATTACCACCTTATATCAATGGGAAATTTGAAAACAGCACTGTATGTTGCTGCCATCTGCTGGCTGAACCTCTGTAATTCCACAACATGTAAAGTCTTTAGCTATAGGTATTTTAAATCTGCAACATGTTGATAGATAATTCATTGTATGTGTAGTACGGATAATAAATAGAATATTAGTAGCAAAGAAAAGTCTCGTTTTCCACTACAGGAAGACTTAACAGAGCAAACAAGCTTCTTTGTAAAAGAGCTTCTCTAAACTAGTGGATCAACTAAAACTCCTGAAGAGCTTAAACAGCCAAGAAACAGTGAGATACAGCTTGAGATAAGGTTTTACTATAGGAAAGTTCAACGTTTATTTCTGCTTGTTTTACAGCTTTAAAATACAGAGTGTGGATTCTAAACTGCAACTGTGACAGTCTGATGCAATGTTATAAATAAAGCTATTTCCCACAAAATCCTGAG
The DNA here is from genome assembly GCF_040937935.1 of Hyperolius riggenbachi. Taxonomy (NCBI): domain Eukaryota; kingdom Metazoa; phylum Chordata; class Amphibia; order Anura; family Hyperoliidae; genus Hyperolius; species Hyperolius riggenbachi. Next base: position 52,198,363 of record NC_090651.1, read on the forward strand.
TCAGATTCGGGACAGAAATCTGCAGCTCAGAGCGGTAACCCCGAGCTGGATCCATGTGAGGTGTGTAATATGCAGGACTGCTGCAGATCTATCAAGCGGTGTCATTTGTATGGTGAAAAAATTGTGCGGCTTTCAGAACCTAAAATGTGGAAATGATCATACTGCTGAGGAGATTAAAATCAAAATATGAGACTATTTCTTTGCCACTAATGTTCTATTTATTATCTATACTACACATGCAATTCATTGGCCCTTATTCAATGCACTTTTTCTCCCAAGCTTTCTCCTAGAGTTTTTCATCTTATGGTTAAATTAACTTTTTAGCACTCTGAAATTTGAAACAGTACTAAAAAGTAGGTAAAAAGTACTGTCAAAAAGATTAGTATTTTCTTGCTTGCTGGTGGCTTAAAAGGGATTTTATTGATCAGGTGTGAAAATATTGACCTAGGAGAAAACTTAGGAGAAATATTGAATTTCATATAGCCCATTATCTCATAGGTTTATGATCGCTTCAGTTTTGCTTTAAAGAGACTCAGAGATGAGTCTTCTTGCCTTTTTTTTTTTCACTTACCCGGGGCTTCCTCCAGCCCCATAAGCATGGCTGTGTCCCTCACCATCCTCCTGCGATCTCCCGTTCAGCCGCCGTCAACTCCCAGTACGAGGCTCAGTCGTACTCAGTCTGAGTGATGTCAGCAGAAGGTTCGCCGCTGACGTCACTGAGCCGCTTACATCACTGAGCCGCTTACCGGGGCTCACTAAACAGCAGATCGCAGAGTCCCTTAAAAGCCACAGAAAAAAGGTTGTGGTGAGAAAACTTAGAGATGATTCTGTTATAGTGAAAGTCTTGTTTTTTACATTTTTACTTTGAACAGTAATTTGTATTAAATATTTTTCTATAAATGTTTTTGGATTTTGAAACAAATCATTTGAGCTTCAATTAATTCTTATGGGGAAATTTGCTTTGATATACAGTAAGAGTGCTTTGGAAAAAAATTTTGCTTGCAAACCAAGGTTCTAGTGCACGTGCGTGTGTGTGTGTGTATCTCTCTCTCTCTCTCTCTCTCTCTCTCTCTCTCTCTCTCTCTCTCTCTCTCTCTCTCTCTCTCTCTCTCTCTCTCTCTCTCTCTCTCTCTCTCTCTCTCTCTCTCTCTCTCTTACCTTTATTCAACCAGCAAGTAATTTTTTAGAGAAATCACATAGGAGTCACCAAAAAGATAACATGTTGTACAAGAGGCATTATTGTGGAAAAATACATATCTCAGCTTTTATTTACATTTGAGCAAAAAATTCCAGTCCAAAATTATACATACCCTTCACAAACTGTCAGTCTGTGGGAAAATCCAAAGTTCTATACCATTCCAAATAGTTCAAGCTGTTCAGAGTAAGGCCTCTTTTCCACCAACTGTTTATAGGCAGTGAAATGCCTCTCAAACTCTTGCATCTGCTCACTGCTGCCTGGCAACAGCTTGCTGAGCACAGAGCTTAACAGTCTGTGGAAAAGAGGCCATAGTATCCTAATTACCCTGATTAATTGGAAACCGCTATTTTAATCAACTAATCAGGTGAAAAACTGCAGCTCTCTGCAGTTGGTTTGTGGACAGTCATGGCTAAGACAAAGGAGCTCAGTGAGGACCTGTGGCTGCATATTGTGTCTGCTCACAAGTCAGGAAAGGGCTACAAGGTAATTTCTAAATGTTTTTAAGTTCCAGTGGCTACAGTGTAAAGTATTATTGAAAATCTGAGGATGAGGTCGGAAGCCAAAAGTGACACCTGTGCTGGCCAGGATGATAGTGAGAGAGGTGAAAAAGAATCCAAGGATCACCACCAAGGCCATCCTGGTGAATCTGGGCTCTGTTGGTGGCAATGTCTCAAGGCAGACAATGCAACAGACACTGCACACTGCTGCGTTCCACGCATGCAGACCAAGGAGGACGCCACTTCTCCAGATAAGGTACACAAAAGCTCGCTTGGCTTTTGCAAATGCTCATATGGACAAAAAAGAAGACTTCTGGTCATCTGTGTGATGGTCAGATGAAACAAAAATTGAATTGTTTGGTCACAATGATGTTTCCTTCATTTGGTGTAAAAAAGGAGAAGCCTTCAACCCAAAGTGTTCATCCCCACTGTCAAACATGGTGGTTGGAACCTAATGCTTTGGGGGTGTTTTTCAGCCAATGGGCCAAGGAACCTAATCACAGTAACAGGCACCATGAAAAAAGCAATACATGAGAATTCTCATTGACTACATCAGGCAGTCTGCAGAGAAACTTGGCCTTGGGAACCAGTGGACATTTTCTGTGTGTGTCATTGTCAAGTGGTCAGCAGACAACAATATTAACGTTTTGGAGTGGCCCAGCCAGAGTCCTGATTTGACTCCAATTGAGAAACTGTGGAGGGAGCGGAAAAAAAGACTCTCCAACCTGAAAGATTTGGAGTTCATTGCTAAAGATGAATGGGCAAAAATACCTGTGGAGACGTGCAAAAAGCTTGCCTGCAATTATAGGAAGCGTTTGATTGCCGTAATAGCCAATAAAGGCTTTTCTAATTCTATTGATTATTGAGAAGGGTACGAATAATTCTGGACTGCAGACTTTTTGCTCAAATGTAAGTAAAAGCTGAGAAATGTTTACCCCCCCCCAAAAAAAAAAATAATGCCTCTCGTTCATCGTCTTATTATCTTATGGGAGACACCTATGTCATTTCCTGTCAAAAAAATACTTGCCAGTTGAATAAAAGTAACTTTAAGACAAAATTTGCCAGGGGTATGAATAATTATGGGCAGAGATATATATTTACACATCCACACACATATCCAAAACCAAACCCTTTAGCCTTTATTTAGGTGTTTGCAAGTGCTCCAGGCCAATTTATTCTATCACAATTTATTTATTTCTTTGCTACCAATTATTACTGCTGTAATATGTATTTATGGCCTCTTGTCACTAGGAGGCAGCATGAGACAATAACCGAGGACTTCTGCTTTCACTTTCCATATCCTCTGCTAGCGGAGAGACATCAAAGCATTCCAAGAAGTTACAGTACAATGAGTTCTGCTGACCAGTGGTGCTCAAATACCCCTTTTAAAAATTCGAATTTGGTCGAATTCGAATAGTAAATTATTCGAGGTCAGTCGAATATTCGAGTCGAATATTTTTTACTATTCGATTCGACCTCGGACTTCGAGCTCACTATTCGAGTCGGTATTCGAGCTCACTATTCGAGCTGACTATTCGAATTGGCCCAAAATAGCTTCCAACACTTGTTTTGAGGGTGAATGATGCAAGAAACATCTTTTTTTCCAAGTAACAACAGCAAGTGATTATGTGGGGATGTTCCTTTAAAAAAAAATGTGGAAAGAGAAGTTGTGTCCTTAATTTGGTTCAGTAGTGTAGTGTTACTGTATATACTTGTTCTTCTTCTTCTTTATCTTTCTTAATCTTCTTCTAGATCTTCTTCTTCTTCTTCTTCTTCTTCTTCATCATCTTCTTCTTCTTCTTCATCTTCATCTTCTTCATCTTCTTCTTCATCTTCTTCTTCTTCTTCTTCATCTTCTTCTTCTTCTTCATCTTCTTCATCTTCTTCATCTTCATCTTCTTCATCTTCATCTTCTTCATCTTCATCTTCTTCTTCATCTTCTTCATCTTCTTCATCTTCTTCTTCTTCTTCTTCATCTTCTTCTTCTTCTTCTTCATCTTCTTCATCTTCTTCTTCTTCTTCTTCATCTTCTTCATCATCTTCTTCTTCTTCTTCATCTTCATCTTCTTCATCTTCTTCTTCATCTTCTTCATCTTCTTCTTCATCTTCTTCTTCTTCATCTTCTTCTTCTTCATCTTCTTCTTCTTCTTCTTCATCTTCTTCATCATCTTCTTCTTCTTCTTCATCTTCATCTTCTTCATCTTCTTCTTCATCTTCTTCTTCTTCATCTTCTTCTTCTTCTTCATCTTCATCTTCTTCATCTTCATCTTCTTCTTCTTCATCTTCTTCTTCATCTTCTTCTTCATCTTCTCCTTCTCCTTCTTTTTCAATATCGTCTTCTTCTTCTTCTTCACGTATTTCTCTTTTCAAATTTTTTTTTAAAGAAATGCAGCTATTTTTGAGCGTAACAAATAGCTGGTGGGCGCACGCATGTTGGAAGCGCCATTGTATGTGCTCCCTGGCAGTGGAAACACAAAGACAGCAGGAGGTAAATTCAGCAGCAGGAGGAGGAGGATGAGTGTGTGGCAGCAGGCAGTCAATGAGGCAGGCAGCTCGCCGTGACATAATAGCCCTGGTACCTAGCGGTGATACCAGGGCTGTAAATAAACACAACAGGAGGTCCCAGACAGCGGTCGTGCAGCCCACATTGTGTCCAATACACAACTGGGACAACACAGTTTTCAACCCGGGCACCTCAGAAAAATTAAACCTTTTTTTTTTTTTATTGGTTTTTTTTGGTTTTGGTTTTACAACCAATATAGCTATTGTTTTGACGTAATAGCTGGTGGCAGAGTGGCAGCAGAAGGTAATTCTGTGTACCCTGGCAGTGGGAAACACAGACAGACAGCAGCAGCAGGAGGAATGGAGGAGCAGTGTGAGCAGCTATTGTTGTGACGTAATAGCTGGTGGCAGAGTGGCAGCAGACGGTAATTCTGTGTACCCTGGCAGTGGGAAACACAGACAGACAGCAGCAGCAGGAGGAATGGAGGAGCAGTGTGAGTGTGGCAGCAGGTAGGCAGCGTGACATAATAGCCCTGGTACCTAGCGGTGATACCAGGGCTGTAAATAAACACAACAGGAGGTCCCAGACAGCGGTCGTGCAGCCCACATTGTGTCCAATACACAACTGGGACAACACAGTTTTCAACCCGGGCACCTCAGAAAAATTAAACCTTTTTTTTTTTTTATTGGTTTTTTTTGGTTTTGGTTTTACAACCAATATAGCTATTGTTTTGACGTAATAGCTGGTGGCAGAGTGGCAGCAGAAGGTAATTCTGTGTACCCTGGCAGTGGGAAACACAGACAGACAGCAGCAGCAGGAGGAATGGAGGAGCAGTGTGAGCAGCTATTGTTGTGACGTAATAGCTGGTGGCAGAGTGGCAGCAGACGGTAATTCTGTGTACCCTGGCAGTGGGAAACACAGACAGACAGCAGCAGCAGGAGGAATGGAGGAGCAGTGTGAGTGTGGCAGCAGGTAGGCAGCGTGACATAATAGCCCTGGTACCTAGCGGTGATACCAGGGCTGTAAATAAACACAACAGGAGGTCCCAGACAGCGGTCGTGCAGCCCACATTGTGTCCAATACACAACTGGGACAACACAGTTTTCAACCCGGGCACCTCAGAAAAATTAAACCTTTTTTTTTTTTTATTGGTTTTTTTTGGTTTTGGTTTTACAACCAATATAGCTATTGTTTTGACGTAATAGCTGGTGGCAGAGTGGCAGCAGAAGGTAATTCTGTGTACCCTGGCAGTGGGAAACACAGACAGACAGCAGCAGCAGGAGGAATGGAGGAGCAGTGTGAGCAGCTATTGTTGTGACGTAATAGCTGGTGGCAGAGTGGCAGCAGACGGTAATTCTGTGTACCCTGGCAGTGGGAAACACAGACAGACAGCAGAAGGGCAGTACACAGCAGCAGCCCACTGTAGGTGTGAAATGTGTGGCTGCAGGCGACGTAATAGTCAAAGTGAACCAGGCTGGCTTAGTGAGCAGGAGCCAGGAGGTGGTAAAGGGTGGTAAGGCACATTAACGATGGTACTAAGTTCCGGCAGCCAGTTCATGTCCCCCTCTCGCCGACAACAGGGGCCAGGAACTCGCCTTCCACCCACGCCTGGTTCATCTTGAGAAACGTCAGTCTGTCCACAGACTTGTGAGACAGACGTGAGCGTTTCTCGGTGACCACGCCACCAGCTGCACTGAAGCAGCGCTCGGACAGCACGCTGGAAGGGGGGCAGGACAGCACTTCCAGGGCGTACTGCGCCAGCTCGCTCCAGATCTCCATGCGCTTGACCCAATACTCCATGGGATCAACAGGGGCATCGCTGTCAAGCCCGCTGTAGGACCCCATGTAGTCAGCCACCATGCGGGTCAGGCGCTGGCTGTGACCGGAGGAGGATGCTGCTGCATGCATCTCCTCTCTAGTCACTGCTGCCGGAGCCTCTACAGTCCTGTAGAGCTCGTGGCTGAGAGACAGCAGGTCTGTGGGGCGCTTGCTGCTGCTGGATGCAGGCACCTGCTGCTGCCTCTGTGCTGGCTGCTGGACAGTGGGGGTGGAAGGCTGGGGGAAGGCTTCCTCCAAGCGCTCAACAAGGGCCTGCTGCAAGCTCCTTATTTGTTGCGCTGGGTCTCCTCCTGCAGGCAGCAGGAACTGGCTCAACTTCCCCTTGAGGCGTGGGTCCAACATCATGCTGATCCAGATGTCCTCCCTCTGCTTCATCTGGATCACCCTGGGGTCCCTGCGCAGGCACGTCAGCATGTGCGCTGCCATTGGGAAGAGGCGGGCCACGTCTGCTGGCACATCGACGTCAGTGCTGTCCTCCTCATCCTCCTCCTCTGCTGCCTCATCCTCTCTCCACCCCCGCACCAACTCAGCTGCACTGCGCTGATCCCCCTCATCAGCAGCCAGGTCAGGGACCTCCACCAAGTCCTCCTCCTCCTCCCCCTCAGAGGTGGACTGTGCAGCTGCTTGCCGCTCCTGCTGGTCCAAGGCTGCCGCTCCCTGTGCCAGCAAAGCATCGAGTGCCCTGTTCAGCAGAGAAACCAGGGGCACCCACTCGCAGACCATAGCATGGTCCCTGCTCACCATGTTTGTGGCCTGCAGGAAGGGAGCCAGCACTAAGCACACCTGCTGCATGTGCCTCCAGTCATCATCGGGGACGATGGACGGGATGTTGCTGGTCTTGTCCCTTCTCTGAGCTGCGGAAACAGTGGCCAGGGCAAGGTAGTGGTTGACAGCGTGCTTCTGTTCAACCAGACGCTCCAACATCGCCAGGGTGGAGTTCCAGCGAGTCGGAACGTCAATGATCAGCCGATGGCGTGGCAGATCCAGCTCCTTTTGCACGTCTTCCAGGCTCGCACAGGCTGCAGCCGAGCGCCGGAAGTGACGCACAACGTTCCTTGCCGTTTCCAGCAGCTCGTCCATCCCCTGGTAGGTGCGCAGGAACTTCTGCACCACCAGGTTCAGCACGTGGGCAAGACAGGGGATGTGGGTCAGGTTTCCCCTGTCTATGGCAGCAACCAGATTGGCCCCATTGTCGGACACCACCTCTCCGACTCTGAGGCCTCTGGGGGTCAGCCAAATCCGCTCCTGCTCCTGGAGTTTGGCCAACACGTGGGCTGCCGTCAGCTTGGTCTTGCCAAGGCTGACCAAGTGCAGCAGCGCTTGGCAGTGGCGGGCCTTCACACTGCTGCTGAGGCGGGGGGTTTGGCCAGGTGTGGCGGAGGATGGCAGAGGATCGGAGGAACCCGCTGCAGTTCCCCTGACCCTGCGGGGTGGCACCACCCACTGTGTTGCTGCTGCTGCTGTGCCCGCTGCTGCTCTCCCATCCTCACCCCCTTCCACCAAGCTGACCCAGTGGACAGTGAAGGACAGGTAGCGGCCTGTCCCGAAGCGGCTGCTCCAGGAGTCCATGGTGACGTGGACCCTTTCACCAACCGCGTGCTCCAGCCCTCGCTCCACATTGGCCATCACAAAGCGGTGCAGTGCAGGAATGGCCTTGCGGGCGAAGAAGTGTCTGCTGGGGAGCTGCCAGTCTGGGGCTGCACAAGCAAGCAGCGCCCGCATGTCGCTCCCCTCCTGCACGAGCGTGTACGGCAGGAGTTGGGAGCACATGGCCCGTGCCAGCAAGCCGTTCAGCTGCCGCACGCGACGGCTGCTGGGAGGCAGAGCCCTAACCACCCCCTGGAAGGACTCGCTCAAAAGGCTCTGGCGTGCCTTTTTGCTGGCACGGGAATCAGCAGACGGAGCAGAGGAGGCCACTGAGGACTGGCTGCCAGAACAGGCCTCAGTGTCGGCGGCAGGAGTTGCAGAGGGGGGAGGAGCAGGGCGTTTCCGCACTCCTGCTGGTGCTGCTGGAGGAGCAGGAGGGCGGGTGGCTGCTGTTGCTGCTGCTGCTGCTGAAGGCTGTGCAGTGATGGGATTGGTGCCACTGCCAGCACCAGATGCCTTCAGCCTCTGGAACTCCTCATGCTGGTGGAAGTGTTTCGCAGAAAGGTGGTTGATCAGCGAGCTGGTGCTGAACTTCAAGGGGTCTGCACCTCTGCTCAACTTCCGCTGACAGTGGTTGCAAGTGGCGTACTTGCTGTACACTGTGGGCATGGTGAAAAACCGCCAGATTGGTGACAAAAACATCCCCCTACGGCATGGAAGCGCTGCTGCCTGTTTCCCTGTGGTGGTTGGGGGGGGGGGGGGGTCTTGGGTGCGGCTGGTGGTGGTACTGGCTGATGCTGCTGCTGCTGCTGCTGAGCCTGAGACACCAGCAGGCTGTGGGACGCTGCCAATGCTTGCAATGATGCGCCTCCTTGCAAGGCCCACAACCGCATCCTCCTCCTCCTCCTCAGAGCTGCTGAGGACGACATCCTCTGGATGTGTTGGCACCCAGTCTCTGTCTGTCACCGGGTCATCATCATCATGCCCCTCCTGAAACATGTCCTGCTCTGATGATGACCCCCCAAACTCCTCTGCTGATGCATGGATGGGACGCTTGACTGTCGCCACAGTCTTGCTGTCCAATCCCTCCTCCCCCAAAGTGCCCATCAGCATCTCCTCCTCCAAATCGCCAACAACAGCATTCAATTGACTCATCATGCCTGGGGTCAAAAGAGTGCTGAATGAGAGGTCGGCGACTGACGGTGAACTGGCCTCCTCCCCAGACCCTGCTGGGCGGCTGCTGCGAACAGGGGTGGTGGTGGTGGTGGTGGTGAGGGTGGAGGCCTCGGATGCAGAGCTGATGGCGGGCTGCTCATCCTCCGTCATGAGTTGCACCACAGTGTCTGCATCCTTTTCCTCAATGGGACGTTTCCGACCCGGCTGGAGGAAAATGGGAGCAGGTGCTACACGCTGCTGCTGCTGTGTCTCTGCAGCGTGAGTTGCAGATGCTCCTCCTGGGCGGCGCCCAAGGCGTCCACGGCCAGTGGCTATGGGAGGAATGTTAGCCACTGACGCTGCTGCTGCTGCTGCGGAACTGTGCATGGTGGCGCGCCCGCGGCCGCGGCTTGCCACAATGCTGCTCCCTCTCTTCCTGATTCCCTTGCTGCCCTTCCCCTTGCCCAAACCGCGCTGGCTGCCACTTCCAGACATCTTCAATGTTTTGGGCGTATAGACAAAAGTTTTGTAAAAGGGCGGGTGAAAAGTGGGGTACTTTAATGGAGTTGGTTGGTTGGTGAGGTGACTGAGTGAGTGTCCCCTAGTACAGTAAGTAAGTATTAACAGTCAGGAAGTACAACTAGCAGTTACAATAATCAGTAGTAGTAATCACAAGTAAATTTAGTGTGTGTACACTCAGACAGTGAGTGCACGCACGCAGGAGCTAGTAGCCTATGGACACAGTGACTGAGTGTCCTAGACTCCTAGTACGGTAAGAGTAAGTAAGTAGTAACAGTAAGTAGAACTAACTAATAACAATAATCAATCAGCGATCAGAAGGAAATGGAGTGTGGGTGGTGTGTGTGTACACTCAGACAGTGAGTGCACGCACGCAGGAGCTAGTAGCCTATGGACACAGTGACTGAGTGTCCTAGACTCCTAGTACAGTAAGAGTAAGTAAGTAGTAACAGTAAGTAGAACTAACTAATAACAATAATCAATCAGCGATCAGAAGGAAATGGAGTGTGGGTGGTGTGTGTACACTCAGACAGTGAGTGCACGCACGCAGGAGCTAGTAGCCTATGGACACAGTGACTGGGTGTCCTAGACTCCTAGTACAGTAAGAGTAAGTAAGTAGTAACAGTAAGTAGTAGAACTAACTAATAACAATAATCAATCAGCGATCAGAAGGAAATGGAGTGTGGGTGGTGTGTGTACACTCAGACAGTGAGTGCACGCACGCAGGAGCTAGTAGCCTATGGACACAGTGACTGAGTGTCCTAGACTCCTAGTACAGTAAGTAGTAACAGTAAGTAGTAGAACTAACTAATAACAATAATCAATCAGCGATCAGAAGGAAATGGAGTGTGGGTGGTGTGTGTACACTCAGACAGTGAGTGCACGCACGCAGGAGCTAGTAGCCTATGGACACAGTGACTGAGTGTCCTAGACTCCTAGTACAGTAAGAGTAAGTAAGTAGTAACAGTAAGTAGAACTAACTAATAACAATAATCAATCAGCGATCAGAAGGAAATGGAGTGTGGGTGGTGTGTGTACACTCAGACAGTGAGTGCACGCACGCAGGAGCTAGTAGCCTATGGACACAGTGACTGGGTGTCCTAGACTCCTAGTACAGTAAGAGTAAGTAAGTAGTAACAGTAAGTAGTAGAACTAACTAATAACAATAATCAATCAGCGATCAGAAGGAAATGGAGTGTGGGTGGTGTGTGTACACTCAGACAGTGAGTGCACGCACGCAGGAGCTAGTAGCCTATGGACACAGTGACTGAGTGTCCTAGACTCCTAGTACAGTAAGTAGTAACAGTAAGTAGTAGAACTAACTAATAACAATAATCAATCAGCGATCAGAAGGAAATGGAGTGTGGGTGGTGTGTGTACACTCAGACAGTGAGTGCACGCACGCAGGAGCTAGTAGCCTATGGACACAGTGACTGAGTGTCCTAGACTCCTAGTACAGTAAGAGTAAGTAAGTAGTAACAGTAAGTAGAACTAACTAATAACAATAATCAATCAGCGATCAGAAGGAAATGGAGTGTGGGTGGTGTGTGTACACTCAGACAGTGAGTGCACGCACGCAGGAGCTAGTAGCCTATGGACACAGTGACTGGGTGTCCTAGACTCCTAGTACAGTAAGAGTAAGTAAGTAGTAACAGTAAGTAGTAGAACTAACTAATAACAATAATCAATCAGCGATCAGAAGGAAATGGAGTGTGGGTGGTGTGTGTACACTCAGACAGTGAGTGCACGCACGCAGGAGCTAGTAGCCTATGGACACAGTGACTGAGTGTCCTAGACTCCTAGTACAGTAAGTAGTAACAGTAAGTAGTAGAACTAACTAATAACAATAATCAATCAGCGATCAGAAGGAAATGGAGTGTGGGTGGTGTGTGTACACTCAGACAGTGAGTGCACGCACGCAGGAGCTAGTAGCCTATGGACACAGTGACTGAGTGTCCTAGACTCCTAGTACAGTAAGAGTAAGTAAGTAGTAACAGTAAGTAGAACTAACTAATAACAATAATCAATCAGCGATCAGAAGGAAATGGAGTGTGGGTGTGTGTACACTCAGACAGTGAGTGCACGCACGCAGGAGCTAGTAGCCTATGAACACAGTGACTGAGTGTCCTAGACTCCTAGTACAGTAAGAGTAAGTAGTAACAGTAAGTAGAACTAACTAATTACAATAATCAATCAGCGATCAGAAGGAAATAGAGTGTGTGTTGTGTGTGTACACTCAGACAGTGAGTGCGCACACGCAGGAGCTAGTAGCCTATATGAACAGTGACAGTGAGTGTCCCTACGGGTACAGTAAGAGTAAGTAGTAAGTAAGTACAACTAACAATAATCAATCAGTAATCAGAAGGAAATAGAGTGTGTGTACACACAGACAGTGAGTGAGTGCACACACGCAGGAGCTAGCTAGTAGCCTATAAACAGTGACAGTCAGTGAGTGTCCTACTCCTAGTACAGTATAACTACAATACTATTAGTAAAGGACAGCAGAAATACTGGTATAGATGATGAGAGAAATAAACAGAGGACAGCTGCCCACAGAGGCAAGGCCCCCCTGAGGCCTAAACCTGTAAGCTTGCAGCAGCTGCCTGTCTCTAATGTAACACACAAGCTACTAACTAAAATACAATGTCTATCTAAATAACAACAATACAGGTGTATATGGCAGGTGTAGGTGAGCAAAAACGCTAGGTAAATGAACACAATAGAGCACTTGCTAAGCCAAAGCACAAAGGAGCAGATCTCTCTCTGTACAAGTCTCAGGCAAGCATGGAAAACCCGAACATGGCGGCCGCTATTTATAGGGTAGGGGCTGGCCAGGGTCCCCCTCTGTGATTGGCTGCCGTCAGAGGGCCTGGGAGCCCTCTGATTGGCTCTAAGCACATCAATCTGGGCTATGACGCTATTCGAGCTCGGTACCGAGCTCGAATAGCGCCGGTTTGCTCGAATAGCTCGAATAGTGAATGGGCTATTCGAGTGTTCTCGAATAGCCCATTCGAATAGCTACAGCTATTCGGAGCTCGAATACCGAGCTCGAATAGCTGAAAAAGAGCTCGAATATTCGAGCTACTCGAATATTCGAGCTCTGCTGAGCACCACTACTGCTGACTGAGGTCAAAAGCTGTGCACTTATCTCTAACGAGATTATTCCTTTGAAGCTGCTAATTGGTTAAAGTGAACCAGAGACGAAGCACCCTCATGTATTTTAATATATATATATATATCAGTGGGAACATTAGATAGAACACCTACACTGCTGTCTGTTTATTCAGCCTGCTTCTCATCAGCCCTGATAAAATCCCAGACTGAACATTCAGTCTGGCTTTGCTATAATGACTCAGCTATAATGATTCCTGAGCAGAGCCACAAGGGGGCCAGGCTTGGGCTTGAAAAGACATCACAGAAGACAGACTCCGCTATAATGATTCCTGAGCAAAGCCAGACTGAATGCTCAGTCGGGGATTTTATCATGCCTAATAAGAAGCAAGCTGAACAGTTAAAAATGAAAGAGAGAGCAGGGTAAGTATTTTCTCTAATGTTCCCACTGATATATATGGTAAAATACATGTGTGTGCTTCATCTCTGGTTCACTTTAACCTTCCTGGCGGTAAGCCCGAGCTGAGCTCGGGGTAAGCCGCCGGAAGGCACCGCTCAGGCCCCGCTGGGCCGATTTGCATAATTTTTTTTTTGCTGCACGCAGCTAGCACTTTGCTAGCTGCGTGCAGTGCCCGATCGCCGCCGCTACCCGCCGATCCGCCGCTATCCGTCGCGCCGCAGCCGCCCCCCCCCCAGACCCCGTGCGCTGCCTGGCCAATCAGTGCCAGGCAGCTCTATGGGGTGGATCGGAATCCCCTTTGACGTCACGACGTCGATGACGTCATCCCGCCCCGTCGCCATGGCGACGGGGGAAGCCCTCCGGGAGATCCCGTTCTTTGAACGGGATCTCCGGATCTCCGATCGCCGGCGGCGATCGGAGGGGCTGGGGGGATGCCGCTGAGCAGCGGCTATCATGTAGCGAGACTTTGTCTCGCTACATTGAAAAAAAAAAAAAAAAATTAAAAAAAGATTTGCTGCCCCCTGGCGATTTTTTTGCAAACCGCCAGGAGGGTTAAGCATGCCTTGCATCTCATTGACAATGTTTGCTTGCAATTCCGCATTTTGGTCCTTTCTGTACCATGTGCTTTATTATTACAATTTATAAAATGCTGACATCTTCTGCAGTGCTTTACAGAGTCCATAGTCATATCATTACATGGATGGTCAATGAGGTGCAAAAAATTCCCCGTTGATGCAGGATGATACAAATTTTGTATGCAAATATATGCAGCTTTAGTCTGCATTCACAGTGGGCATAGTGTTATTATTCATTTATAAAGCGCCAACATATTTCATGGCGCTGTACAAAGTAAGAAACAAACATGGTGTACATTATAATACAGACAAATGGAATACACTAATATACAGATTTGCTACAAAATATAGAATCGATGCAAAATACAGAATTGGTAATAACTGAGTCAGACTACAGTGTGACTTTCACTGATAAGAAGTTACAACTATAAAACACGAGATATTATAAGAGCATGTATTAACATTTTAGTTGTGTCTTGAGTGAGAAAAGGTTGGATGCAAGATATGTTTTGAAATTGGAGATAACAGGAGCCTGGTTAGGAAGTGAATGTGAGGAATAAGAGAGAGAGAGAGAGAGGAGTCTAATATTACACTGAAGCACCATGCTTTGGGAACTGAAGTTATGGGAGTGTTAACATTTTTTGTTATTTCAGGCAGAGGTGGACAGAGATGGTGGAAAAATGATTAGTAGTTTTACTCATTAAGTTTTGAAGAGAGATGACATGAAAGCGAATATAGCAGACAGGCAGTCAGGATCACGTGTGAGGAGGGGGGTTAAGGTCTGGGGCCGAGAGATACGGTTGTGTACAGTCTGCACATAAGTGGCATTGAAACCTAAAGGAGTTGATTAATTTTCCAAGACCATGCATGTAGCTGGAAAAGAGGAGGGAGCCAAGGACAGAGCCTTGAGGTACCCCCAATGCGACAGAACAGAAAAGTCATACCACGCATTGCATCTCAAAGATTGAAGCATTCAGTCAATGAAAACTATGCTTCACTGTCAGTGTTAAAGCCCTGCTTGCAGTGCATTGGTATCATGCACGTCGTTTGATAGGACCACCAGCAGGGGCGTAGCTAGAAATGACTGGGCCCCACGGACCTCGGACCTCCCACCCAAACATTTTGTGGGGCAATCTGATTTCCCCACAAAATGCAACCAGATTGTCGGCAGATTTCCCTACAATATGCAACCAGATTGTCGGCAGATTTCCCTACAAAATGCAACCAGATTGTCGCCAGATTTCCCCACAAAATGCAACCAGATTTTTGGCAGATTTCCCCACAAAATGCAACCAGATTGTTGGCAGATTTCCCTACAATATGCAACCAGATTGTCAGCAGATTTCCACACAATATGCAACCAGATTGTCGGCAGATTTCCACACAATATGCAACCAGATTGGTGGCAGATTTCCACACAATATGCAACCAGATTGGCGGCAGATTTCCCCACAAAATGCAACCAGATTGTTGGCAGATTTCCCCACAAATTGCAATCAGATTGTCGCCAGATTTCCCCACAAAATGCAATCAGATTGTCGCCAGATTTCCCCACAAAATGCAGTATATGTAGTTAGGTCTATAGTGGGCTAACATTAATCACCTGGAGGGAGGGTGGTTGGGCAGGCTGGCACACTATTTGCGGTGCAGGCAATGCACTGGGTAGGCAGTTAGGTAGCTGGGTGGGAGGGTAGGGAGATAGGTAGACGAGTGGGAGGGTAGGCAGATAGGTAGACGGGTGGGCAGTTAGGTAGCCGGGTGGGAAGTTAGGTAGAAAGGTGGGCAGTTAGGTAGCCGGGTGGGA
Source organism: Hyperolius riggenbachi (assembly GCF_040937935.1). Lineage (NCBI taxonomy): Eukaryota > Metazoa > Chordata > Amphibia > Anura > Hyperoliidae > Hyperolius > Hyperolius riggenbachi. Next base: position 52,213,611 of record NC_090651.1, read on the forward strand.
AGTTAGGTAGCTGGGTGGCAGGGTAGGCAGATAGGTAGCCAGGTGGGCAGCTAGGTATCTGGGTGGGCAGTTAGGTAGCCGGGTGGGCAGTTAGGTAGCCAGGTGGGAGGGTGAGCAGTTAGGTAGCCGGGTGGGAGGGTGGGCAGTTAGGTAGCCGGGTGGGAGGGTGGGCAGTTAGGTAGCCGGGTGGGAGAGTGGGCAGTTAGGTAGTGGGCAGTTAGGTAGCCGGGTGGGAGAGTGGGCAGTTAGGTAGCCCTCAGTTAGGTAGCCGGGTGGGCAGTTAGGTAGCCGGGTGGGAGAGTGGGCAGTTAGGTAGCCGGGTGGGAGAGTGGGCAGTTAGGTAGTGGGCAGTTAGGTAGCCGGGTGGGAGAGTGGGCAGTTAGGTAGCCGGGTGTGTGAGTGGGCAGTTAGGTAGCCCTCAGTTAGGTAGCCGGGTGGGCAGTTAGGTAGTGGGCAGTTAGGTAGCCGGGTGGGAGAGTGGGCAGTTAGGTAGCCGGGTGGGCAGTTAGGTAGCCGGGTGGGAGGGTGGGCAGTTAGGTAGCCGGGCGGGAGGGGAGGTAGCTGCCTCACCTGGGGTCCCCCCTCCTTTTATCAGCGGCGGGAGGTGAGTCATATACAGAAGGCTCCGTCGGAGTAATCAGCCACTAGAGGTTCAGCTGCCTCCGGGCTACGGTGTCCCCACTGTATTGCTGCTCGCAATAAACCAGGAGGCGGTGCGAGCAGCAATACAGTGTGGACACCGTAGCCCGGAGGCAGCTGAACCTCTAGTGGCTGCTTACCCCCGCCGGAGCCTTCTGTATATGACTCACCTCCCGCCGCTGATAAAAGGAGGGGGGGGGGGGGCACTGAGGTGAGGGAGGGGGGCCCCAACTGGGGAAACAAAAAGTAAACCAAAAAAAAAAAGTCCTCTCGGGCAGCTGCGGGCCCCCTGTGACGTAGCGCTGCCGCGGGGCCCCGTAGCAACGCTATGGCAGCTATCCCCATTGCTACGCCACTGACCACCAGATTTGAACTGGGGACCCCAGCCCCTCATTATAATTAGGTCCTGTAAGGTCTCTTGGCCGCAAATGGCAGCAGAAAGCCGAGACCCACGCTGAGGCACAAGCCTCTGGGTCTTGGCGGGGCTCTGATGTGAGTGGAGCACATTGAGCACAGTTCCCATTGGTTAAGCGGTGGATGCATCTTCAGTATGCGCTCCGCCGCTGTAAACAGTGAGCACGTGTGGGATGGCGTGTCAGCTGACTTGCTGACACGCCGCTTTGTTATTGGGAACTTTAGATTCCTTTTTGTCCTGATTGCTTAGTCCTTGTATAAAAGTTAGGTGAGCGCCCTCAGACATCGCCCGTGATAGCTCATGCTGGGCTTGTTGCTGAGACTGTGTTTACAGCCGTTAGATCTTGTGTCGACTCGTCTGTATCTTGACCAAGCTTATTTCAAGATTGATCTCCTGTTGCTGACCATCGCTTGTTCCTGACCACGCTGTCTGATTGGATTACCCGTTGCCGACTCTGCTTGTTTCTGCTGCCTGGATCGACCCCTGCTTGTCTAAAGGTTTTCCCATGAACTCTGCCTGGACTGGCTTTGGATTGAACTGACCACGTTATCTGTACCATCTTCAGCCTCCCAATATCTGGCTATCATCTGGACTGCCTCAACCTCCAGGCCTGAAGTGACTATATATTTGAGTATACTGTGCTTGTGCTACTCATACTGCTTTGTTTGGTGAATCCTATATGTCAGTCTGTATGCTACATCTGCAGGGTATTGTATTAGGTAGGAGTTTGCGCAGGTGTTACGAGCTGTGCTATAGGTCAATCATATGGGCATACAGTGTGACCTATAGTCATTGACCAGGCAAGCCCGACAGGTCCTCTCAGTATACCTCAGTTATTTATGCACTCTGCTTCATACCTTCTTACAAAACTCAGTCACCTTGTAGGATCTATATCTCATTTTACTTCTCTCTTCTTTCATCTTCTCTCTACCTTTCAGCCTGCACTGGCCTGGAACAGCATAAAATAAACCATCAGCAGTTATGATGTAATCTTAGAGGTAAATCATATTGTAATAAGCAGTGTTGGGGAACCTTTTGACAAATGGCTGATCGGGCAGGTAAGAGTGATGTTCTGCCTAGGCAGCCGATGCCATGTGCTGCCAGTTGTGGCTTTTCTGCCTAGGCTGCCGATGCTATGTGCTGCCAGTTGTGACTGTTCTGCCTAGACTGCCGATGCTATATGCTGCCAGTTGTGGCTGTTCTGCCTAGGCTGCCGATGCCATGTGCTGCCAGTTGTGGCTGTTCTGCCTAGGCTGCCGATGCTATGTGCTGCCAGTTGTGGCTGTTCTGCCTAGACTGCCGATGCTATGTGCTGCCAGTTGTGGCTGTTCAGCTGAGGCTGCCGATGCCATGTGCTGCCTGTTGTGGCTGTATTGCCTAGGCTGCCGATGCTATGTGCTGCCAGTTGTGGCTGTTCTGCCTAGGCTGCCAATGCTATGTGCTGCCACTTGTGGCTGTTCTGCCTAGGCTGCCAATGCTATATGCTGCCAGTTGTGGCTGTTCTGCCTAGGCTGCCAATGCTATGTGCTGCCAGTTGTGGCTGTTCTGCCTAGGCTGCCTATGCTATGTGCTGCCAGTTGTGGCTGTTCTGCCTAGGCTGCCTATGCTATGTGCTGCCAGTTGTGGCTGTTCTGCCTAGGCTGCCTATGCTATGTGCTGCCAGTTGTGGCTGTTCTGCCTAGGCTGCCTATGCTATGTGCTGCCAGTTGTGGCTGTTCTGCCTAGGCTGCCGATGCTATGTGCTGCCAGTTGTGGCTGTTCTGCCTAGGCTGCCGATGCTATGTGCTGCCAGTTGTGGCTGTACTGCCTTGGCTGCCGATGCTATGTGCTGCCAGTTGTGGCTGTACTGCCTAGGCTGCCGATGCTATGTGCTGCCAGTTGTGGCTGTTCTGCCGAGGCTGCTGATGCTATGTGCTGCCAGTTGTGGCTGTTCTGCCTAGGCTGCCGATGCTATGTGCTGCCAGTTGTGGCTGTTCAGCCGAGGCTGCTGATGCTATGTGCTGCCAGTTGTGGCTGTTCTACCTAGGCAGCGGATGCTACAGTACGTGCTGCCAGTTGTGGCTGTTCTGCCTAGGCAGTGGCAGTGGATGCTACAGTATGTGCTGTCAGTTGTGGCTGTTCTGCATAGGCTGCTGATGCTATGTGCTGCCAGTTGTGGCTGTTCTGCCTAGGCAGCGGATGCTACAGTATGTGCTGCCAGTTGTGGCTGTTCTGCCTAGGCAGCGGACGCTACATGTGCTGCCAGTTGTGGCTGTTCTGCCTAGGCAGTGGCTGCTATGTGCTGTCAGCTGTGGTTGTTCTGCAGCCCAGGACCACACAGCGGTAGTGAGCTGGGATATTGGCGATGGAGTGTGGACCTGCATTCCAATGCTCAGTATGTATATCAAAGAATCATCCTCCATCTCTGCAGCTTACAAGGGACCTGATCTGCTTACAGATCACCAGCGCGCGCCGCCAATCTTGGGACGTCTTGCTTGAAAGGGTTTTAATAAAGCCAGTTAAATCCTGTGACTGAGCCGTCCACCTTCTGCTTGCAAATGAGGATTCCACCGCCGAGATGACATGAGCTTATTTCTGTTTTGTTAAAGCCAAACTCTGACCGCAAATGTTACCCTAGTACTGTGTAGGCATTAAGCTGTGCAGCCAGGGCCAGTTTTACCACAAGGCACTGTAGGCACGTGCCTACAGGCGCCTGATAATAGAAAGGCAGCTCACTCCCCTCCCCCAGTTCCTTCCTCCCTCCTTGCCTTTGCAGAGTTCTGATGAGAGTGTAAATAAGAGGTTACTCACTCGGGTCTCATCATTCCACTGACTAGATCTCTCTTCAGTCGGGGGCACCACTAGCTACTTAACCCCCTTTGCGTTATGATTCTTTCCGGATTTTAGGGTCTAAAAGTGGTGCAATTTTTTTGCACCCTTTCAGACCCTAAAACCTGGAAAATATCATGCTGCAGCAGCCCAACAATCACTCACCTCCCTGGCTCCAGCGCTGCAGTTAAGCCTCCATCCTCCGGGTGGCGCTGCAACTCTAAAATGAAATTGTCGGCTGTCGTCGTGTCGACAGCCGGCGATCTCACCAGCAGGAAGCAAAGCCCCGGAGGAGAGGAAGAAGAATGCCGGCCGACGTCGGGATCCCCGGGAGGTAGAAACCCTCCCGCTGCGCGCATTGCTCTGCATTCAGCCTCCGGCGGCTACCCCGAGCAGAGGTCGGGATTACCACTCTGAGCTGCGTTTTTCTTCCCCGACCCTAGCTCGGGATTACCGCCAAGGAGGTTAATACTGAGGGTACCTCTGGCTACCTAATGCTAAGTGACATCTGTAGCTACCTATGATGGGCAAGGGAAGTAAAGGAGAAGTGACAGTTAGGCCAGCCAGCCAGCATACTTGCAGTGCGGTTCAGCTGGGATTTGTAGGTTCATGTAGGGCGAGGTCTAGGGTGCCAGGAAATCTGTGCCAATAGGCTCCTGTGATGTTAATCCGGGCCTGGGTGCAGCTGGTGTTTATCAGCATGTAAACCTTTAGATGAATAAATGCCAAATAAATCACAGTATCTTATCAGGAGCCCCTTCTTCAGCCACTTCCTGTAGCACAGACTGTCATAGCTGCCGGCTGCAATAGATACAGAGAGGTGGGTCTGTCCTGTGGGGGGTACTGAACAGGGGTGAGCCTGGGGTGCCTGGCACCTGGGTGCAAGATTTTCTCTGGCGCCTATGGGAGTGGTTAAATTAACTGCGCCCAACCACATAACCACACCCATGTCCTGCCTAATCACACCCACACCTTCCACCTCTTTACGCATGCATGTGATACCCCATTCCTATCCCTCTTCCATGGGCTTGCTCCTGGCTGGCTTTGGCTGCCTGCGAGTCTGCTAGTCTCTGGACTGACTCACGCTGAGAGGCTCTGCGAGTGCGACGCAGTCACACACTGCGTATTTATAGCTGCCTGCGGCCACCCTACTCTCGCTCGCTGTTGGCTCCTCCCCCCGCCAAGCCCAAGCGTGAGGTGGGCTGCCTGTATCTTTCCCGTTGCGCCGCGCAGCCTGCCAGTGTTGCCAATCTTTCACGTTATTTTTTACTGACAAATACCTAAAAATTTACTGACAAAAGATTTTTACTGACAAAATTTCCACACTAAAAGAGACAGCGTTTCACCAGTAAATGCACGTAATGACAGACAGCCTTTCATCAGTAAATGCACACAATGAGAGACAGCTTTTCCCCAGTAAATGCACATAATAAGAGACAGCTTTTCCCCAGTAAATGCACATAATAGGAGACAGCTTTTCCCCAGTAAATGCACATAAGAGACCGCTTTTCACCAGTAAATGCACATATTAAGAGACCATTTTTCACCAGTAAATGCACATAATAAGAAACCGTTTTTCACCAGTAAATGCACATAAGAAACCGCTTTTCACCAGTAAATGCACAGAATAAGAAACCGCTTTTCACCAGTAAATGCACAGAATAAGAGACAGCTTTTCACCAGTAAATGCACAGAATAAGAGACAGCTTTTCACCAGCAAATGCACATAATGAAAACAGCCAGTGTCCCCAGTATATGTAGCCAGCCTGGACCCCCTTTAGGTAGTGAGTGACAGAGAGCCCCGTTTAGGTAGTGAGTGACAGGGACCCCGTTTAGGTAGTGAGTGACAGAGAGCCCTTTTGGCAGTGAGTGACAGGGAGCCCTTTAGGCAATGAGTGACAGGGACCCCTTTAGGTAGTGAGTGAGTGACAGGGAGCCCCTTTAGGTAGTGAGTGACAGGAAGCCCCTTTAGGTAGTGAGTGAGTGACAGGGAGCCCCTTTAGGTAATGAGTGAGTGACAGGGAGCCCCTTTAGGTAATGAGTGAGTGACAGGGAGCCCCTTTAGGTAGTGAGTGACAGGGAGCCCCATTAGGTAGTGAGTGAGTGACAGGGAGCCCCTTTAGGTAGTGAGTGACAGGGAGCCCCTTTAGGTAGTGAGTGAGTGAAAGGGAGCCCCATTAGGTAGTGAGTGAGTGACAGGGAGCCCCTTTAGGTAGTGAGTGACAGGGAGCCCCTATAGGTAGTGAGTGAGTGACAGGGAGCCCCTTTAGGTAGTGAGTGGGTGACAGGGAGCCCCTTTAGGTAGTGAGTGAGTAACAGGGAGCCCCATTAGGTAGTGAGTGAGTGACAGGGAGCCCCTTTAGGTAGTGAGTGACAGGGAGCCCCTTTAGGTAGTGAGTGAGTGACAGAAAGCCCCATTAGGGAGTGAGTGAGTGACAGGGAGCCCCATTAGGTAGTGAGTGAGTGACAGGGAGCCCCCCCCCCCTCTAGCCGCCGCTGCCCCCTTACCTCGCAGTCAGCAGACCTCAGGATCAGCGGCGACCCGATCAGTACAAGCGGGCGCCGGACGCACCCGCTCTATATGCGGAAGTGATGTCACTTCCGCATATCAGTGCGGTGTGCTAGGTCCTAGCGCCCGCACTATTGGCCGCCGCCTGATCGAGGTCTGATGCAACGGCGGCTAGAGGGAGGGAGGGAGGGAGCGGCGGCCAGATGGGGTGAGCGGCGGCCGGGCAGCGCCTGTCTGAGACAGGCGCCTGGGTGCAATGCACCCGCAGCACCTGCCCAGGCTCCGCTTTGGTACTGAGTCAAGCAGGACTTCTGCTGACAGTTTCTGCTGATAAAACGGACCTGAACTAAGAACTTCCTCTCTGCTCTAAAAAATAAGCAGCAGCATAATAAACTTTGTTACAGCTGTTACAAAGTCTGCAAAAAATCTGTAGTGTGTCTACTTCCTGCTTTCATTGAAGCAGACATAGGGTTAACATTCTGTGTTTGCAAATTAGCTGCTCTGCCAAAACAGCCATCTAACACAGCTGAGAGATCAAATTGCAATTTGTGCTTAGTCACAGATGAGGGGGGATTAGACAGGCTAAACTCTCTAAATAAGTACAGGGTGCATTTCTCTCTGTTTTCCTTCTGTCCTGTGCAAGAGTTCAGGTCCACTTTAACCCTTTACACTGGGCTGGACCTGGCTTTTTAAACAGGATCTTTCGCAGTGGAAGTTTCATTTGAATTTAAAGGGTAAAAGTTTGGCACGCTGTTTAATAAAGCCTGGTGCACACCTTCTATTAAGATAAGCCAATTTTACCAGCTACAGGTAGTTAAAGGGTCAAGATATTTAAAGAGAACCTAAACAGAGAAGGATATGGAATTTTCCTTTTAAAATAATACCAGTTGCCTGTCTCTCCTGCTGATCCTGTGTCTCTAATACTTCAGCCACAGCTCATCATCAAGCATGCAGATAAGGTGCTCTGACTGAAGTCAGACTGGATTAGCTGCATGCTTGTTTCAGGTGTGTGATTCAGCCACTACTGCAGCCAAAGAATTCAGCAGGACTGACAAGCAACTGGTATTGTTTAAGGCTGCTTCCACACAGGGACGTTACAGGCGCGCCTGTAACGCTCCCCCAACGCACAGCAATGTAACACAAGTGGGCTGTTCACACAGCCCACGTTGCGTTACATGTAACGCTGCACGTTGTCCGGAAAGTGCAGCATGCTACGGCGTTAGAGCGGCTATAGCCGCGTTAGACTGTTTGCACATGCGCAGTGGGGGGCGGAGAGGAGGCATGGAGAGTCAACTACAGTAGCCGCGCACATGGCTACTTAATATTCACTGCACTGGCGGCTACTGATTGGCAGGCGAGACCACTTGATACGGAGTGTCTCGGTCCGCATCACGTGGTCCCGCCGGCCAATCAGCGCCACTCTGGGAGACCTTATAGGGATAGAGCCGCCTAACGCGGCTCACTCTACCATCCTCTCTTGCAGCTCCATACGTTGTGTTAGGTGCACGTTATGTGACCTTAACGTGGCACCTAACGCAACGTCTTGGTGTGCAAGAAGCCTAAAAGGAAATATCCATATCCCTCTCATTTAAGGTTCCCTTTAAATACTATGAACAGATGGTGTAGGTGCTACAAGGAGGTGGTAAAATTGGTCAGTGATTGGCCAAATTGTCAAATTGAAGGCATGTACCGGTGGCACCAGTGAAAATAATGTAATTAGAAAATGCTTCATTTTTTACAATAATTATGTATAAATGATTGTCAGTGTTTGCCCATTGTAAAAGCTTTCCTCTCCCTGATTTACATTCTGACATTTATCACATGGTGACATTTTTACTGCTGGCAGGTGATGTCACTTAAAGTAGCTGCTGCTTGCTTTTTTGGCAGTTGGAAAAAGCTGTAAGCAGCTATTTACCACAATGCAACGAGGTTCACAGACAGGAAACTTCCAGGACCATGGTCCTCACAGTTTCCTGTGGGGAGGGGTTTCACCACAATATCAGCCATACAGAGCCCCCTGATGATCCGTTTGTGAAATTAAATATATTTCTCATGTAAAAGGGGGTATCAGCTACTGATTGGGATGAAGTTCAATTCTTGGTCACGGTTTTTCTTTAAGGGTGCCTACATACATCCAATTTTGATACAATTTGCATTAAATTTACATGCAAGCCAACTTATTAGTATGCCATTGGCTATCTGTATTTCCAACATGTGGAATCTGAGTTCTGAAGCTGCTAGCCTAGTCAGTAATTGTAATTGTGTTCCTAATAAACTGCTCAGTAAACAAAAAACATACTATGATTAACACCACTGCTAAATAATAATGTGGCTGCTGGGAACCATCCTTTTGATTTTTGGACTTACGCAGATAACTCTGTACATAACTGGGTGGGTTGTTTGTATTATGAGAGTCATGCCCTTAAAGGGGAACTTCAGCCTAAATAAACATACTGTCAGTAATTTACATTAGTTATCTTAATTAAAATGGATAGGTTATAATATCTTTTACCCACTCTGTTTTAAAAGAACAGGCAAATGTTTGTGTTTTCATGGGGGCAGCCATCTTTTTGGTTGAAAGGAGGTGACCGGGAGCATGAGACACAGTTCCAACTGTCCTGTGTCCTGATCACCCCTCCCAGCTGCATGCGCTAGGCTTCAAGTCTAAAATTAAAAGTTGAAAAATAAAAAAATTGCGCAAAAACAGCAGAAGAACAACAACAGAAATCCCATCATGCTTTGCACAGCTTTAGGGGAAGCCTGGGGGCTTCTTATACAGATGTTGGGTGTAAAGCAGGGGTGACAAACTCAAATGCAAAGTGGGTTGAAATTGAACACTGGGACCTTGTTGCAGGCCAAGTGCAGTGTCTACTGGCCACCTTTCTCCCTTATAAAGTTCTCAGGTGTCTAATGCCCCCCCCCCCCCAATTCAGTTTCCTGGTGTCTAGAGGCCCCCACCCTCCCCTATACAGTTCCCTGGTGTCAGAAGGGAAATTAGGCAGGTATCAAAGTGCAGTGAGGCGGCATGTGAAAATATAGTCCTCTTTCACCTGCCAGCCTCTCTGCGCTGTAATAGACTGGAGGTTTTAAAAAAAGAGTTTTACTCACCTGGGGCTTCTACCAGCCCCCTGCAGCCCTCGCAGCCACTCACTAATCCTCTGGTCCCCCGCTGCCAGCTAGTTTCATTTTTGCCGACAGGCCCGGCCACGCGTAGCTTCCTCTGCATTTCCGACTGTAATTAGCGCTATTGCGAGCCGCAACGCTTACAAAAATACGCGTTGCCGCATTACGCATAGAGATGCGGCAACGCGTATTTTTATACGTTGCGGCCCGCAATAGCGCTAATTACAGTTGGGAATGCGGAGAAAGCTACGTGTGGCCGGGCCTGTCGGCTAAAACAAAACTAGCTGGCAGTGGGGGACCAGAGGATTAATGAGTGGCTGCGAGGGCACAGGACTGCTGCAGGGGGCTGGTAGAAGCCCCAGGTGAGTAAAACTCATTTTTTTTTCTGGCTTAAAGAGAACCCGAGGTGGGTTTGAAGAATATTATCTGCATACAGAGGCTGGATCTGCCTATACAGCCCAGCCTCTGTTACTATCCCAAACCTCCCTAAGGTCCCCCTGCACTCTGCAATCCCTCATAAATCACAGCCACGCTGCTGACAAACAGCTTGTCAGAGCTGGCTGTGTTTATCTCTATAGTGTCAGTCTGCTGCTCTCCCCGCCTCCTGCAGAACTCCAGTCCCCGCCTGCATCCCTTCCCTCCCTGCTGATTGGAGGGAAGGGATGGGGGCAGGGACCGGAGCTATGCAGGAGGCGGGGGAGCAGCTGAGACTGACACTACAGATGTAAACACAGCCTCACAGCATGGCTGTGATTTATGAGGGATTGCAGAGTGCAGGGGGACCTTAATGGGGTTTGGGATAGCAACAGAGGCTGGGCTGTATAGGCAGATCCAGCCTCTGTATGCAGATAACATTCTTTAAACACACCTCGGGTTCTCTTTAAGTGTCCCTTTAAGAGGGACGGGGACTAAGGGGGGAATTATTTAATTGTGAAAAAAGCCAGAAGCATGCGTGCCCACAGTGAGGGCTCGGAGTGCCACCTTTTGCACACGTTCGCCACCACTGGCCTAGAGGCACAAAAAGTATAAACCTGGCCTTGATCACAGTGATAACGCTGTCTGTGCTATATATTCCTGCGCACCTGTTACTTACTCTCCATCTCCTTTGTTAAGAAGTCATCTTAACAAGAAGACCTGCTCCAAACCCTCAGAGAGACTGTGGTGGAGACATTTAGCTGCGGGTAAAACTCGGCCGTTATCATCCCATTGCCCATTATTCATCCTCTCCGCATTATATAAGGCCTTTGATGCCTATTCATATCCCATAGTGTCTCTTCTTCTCCGCTGATTATTCCATTCAGTCGGTTGATTAATAATTTATTAAGAAGCCCGGTTTTGTGATCTGATGAATATTCAATTCCCTGTTTAAATTAGAGCCACCGGGGGAATTAATGAAAAGAATCAGAGGCTGAGTTAATCCGACGGAGAAATCAAAGCTATTTGCAGCGGGGTAAACACAAATTAATATGCCAAAAATAAACAAAGGGAAAAAGAAACCTTGCATGACGATTGACCCAATATGATTTAAGGGAATTAAAAATGATCAACGCTTTCCTCTCCCAAACAGCTCACGTGTTGCTCACGTGCCGCCATGGCCGACATCCCTCACATCACATTATAGTCCAAAAAATACAGTATATAAACGCTGGTGTAATCGCTCATCAAAACTTGCACAGAGCGATTTTGCCAGTGTGCAGTAATTTTGAAGTTACTGCACACTGTAAACAAATTAAAATTAATTGAAAGGACCAATCAGAATTAAAAACACTAATCGCTACACAATCGCTGGCAAAAACCTTACACTTTTTAAAATCGCTACCAAAAACGCTCATGAAATCGCTTAGAAAACGCTCATACAAATTGCTAGCGATTGCGATTAGCGATTTGTAGTGGGTTCCAGGCCTTAGAAGTCGCTGATTTCCTGAAGAATGGCCAATCGGTGACGTTCACTTAGGCCTAGTTCACACTACAAAACGTATTTGCTAAGTGCATAGCAATTGCAATTTTGCAAAGTGATTTTTAAAGGAATATGCGCTTTTACACATTCCTTAAGGCAGGGGTCACACTTGTCGGCTTTCGTGCGCGTTTTCTGCACAGAAAAACTGTTTTCAACTGAGAACTCATGTTAATCAATGAGCTAGGTCACACTTGAATGCAGATTTCGCACACAGAAAAAAAACTGACATCTTGCGCAATTTGTCAGTTTTCTCTATAAATTACATTAGCTGTTGTAAGGTAGAGGTCACATTTGTCTTTCAGTTTTCTGAAAAGTGTAGAAACTGAAAGACAAGTGTGACCCCTGCCTTAGAGTGAGTCTGAGGCTGCATTTCCACTTGTGCGGTGGGAATCGCCGCGGTTAAAATTCGCATGCGGATGCGAATTTCGCATGCGGTACTATGCGAATTTTCATGCGAATTCGCATGGGTGACGATGTATGCAAATTTAACCATGGCAGTGCCGGTGTGATTTTCCATTGTTTCTATGCAAATTCGCATGAAAATTCGCATACCCAAACCGCATGCGAATTTCCTATTAATTACATTGTATGCGATTCGCAGAGCGGTATGCGAATTCTGATGGCTCTGCCATGCAAATTTTTTCTGCACAGAAAAACGCAAAGGAATCCTGACAAGTGGAAACAGTCCCATTCACTTTTATTGCTATGCGAATTTGCATGCGAAAAACGCATGCGAATTCGCGATAGTGGAAATGGGCCCTGAAGCTATTCTGGAAAAAAAAAAAAGCCCCCCAGATACCGAAGGTTGAGTCCATATTATTATTATTATTATTATTATTAATTAGTATTTATATATGTCCATACTGCACATGCGTGAGAGAGCTTGCTTTAGCATGCGCAGTACAGAGCGGCCCGTCTTCGGAGCACTCGGGCTCCTAAAGACTTCCAAAGTGGCAGAGAGCAGTGTCTGACCCATCTGTCATAGACTGCTGACAGAGAAACCAGCTGTGGAATGCAGGGACCATGAGAGAAGCTGGAAGTCTATTACCAGTTCAGCCCCACGGTGTCGAAAATCTCATGCATCCGAGCAACGTTCACCTCCCATTAATTCGCCAATAACTTTATTGCTACTTATCACAATTAATTGATCTATATCTTGTTTTTTCCGCCACTAATTAGGCTTTCTTTGGGTCTTACATTTTGCTAAGAATTATTTTTTTCTAAATCCATTTTAACAGGAAGATTAAGAAATGAAAAAAAAATGCATTATTTCTCAGTTTTTGGCCATTATAGTTTGAAATTAATATAAGCTACCGTAATTAAAACTCATGTATTTTATTTGCCCATTTGTCCCGGTTATTACACCATTTAAATGATGTCCCTATTACAATTTATGGCACCAATATTTTATTTAGAAATAAAGGTGCATTTTTTTCAATTTGCGTCCATCACTATTTACAAGCTTATAATTTAAAATGATATAATAATATACTCTCTTGACATGCATATTTAAAAAGTTCAGACCCTTAGGTAACTATTTACGTTGTTTTTGTTTTTTTTATTGTAATATTTTTTTTTTTTTATTAAAAAATGTATTTGGGTAATTTTTGGTGTGGGAGGGAAACAGCTAATTTTAAATGTAAAATAATGTAATTGTTTAATAAAAAGTGTATGTAGGTGCAGTTTCCACAAGATGGCCACAGTCAAAAAAGTCCTGGATGCGAATGCGGCTGGGGAAACTTTTTTGGGCAGAAAGAAAGGCGGTCTCTAATTAGAAACCGTTGGTTTTTCTGCATGGGAGTTAGATCGGTGAATGGGAATTATATTCCCATTCACTGATTGGGGGGCTAGTGGCAGGCGGTCGGGAGTGCGCCCGATCGCGCGCACCACGCAGCAGCAGAGCCTATCTGGATGAACTTACTCGTCCAGATAGGCTGAACTGGCTATAGGACCCATAGCCTTCCCTCTCCTTACATGAGTATTTGTTTGGTTTTTTTCAGAATAGCTTCAGACTACCTTTAAGAAAAAATTCTCTAAAAATGGTACAGGCAGCACATTTTAAATTTTCTCAAAATCAAAACGCTGGTGATCATCAAACTGAGCAAAATTGCTCACAATGTGAACCAGCCCTCACTGAGCACTTATTAGGATCTCTATCCCAATACTGAGCAGTGCTTTCCTTTGCCTTCAAAACAGCTTCAGTTGTTTGTGGCATGAATTCCGAAAGATGTTGGAAATATTTTGTTGATGCCGACTTTGGTGGTAGATGTAAGCTTCCTCCTGAAAAAGACAACTGACCCTAACTGGCACTGGATAACTTGGCCGCAAGAGACTACAGATAGCAGTTCCTGGAACTGACCCATTGGAGGCAGATAGAATCAAGTGAGAACCTGTTCTTGAGACTGGTCAAGTAGAACAGGCTGAGTTCAAGAATTAGGCCTGGAACCCACTAGGAGCGATTTTTTTGAGCACTTTGTGATTTGAAAAGCTCTTGCTAATGTAATGCTGTGGGTGTGATCCCACTTGAGCGATGTGATTTTATAAAAATCCCCCATAGCATTGCATTAGCAAGCGCTTTTTCGAACCACTAGCGCTTAGAAAAGGCTGCTAGTGGGTTTGAGCCCTTAAAGGGAACCTAAACTGAGAAGGATATGGATTTTTCTTTTTAAAATAATACCAGTTGCCTGACTCTCCTGCTGATCCTCTGCCTCTAATACATTTAGCCACAGCCCCTCAACAAGCATGCAGATCAGGTGCTCTGACTGAAGTCAGACTGGATTAGCTGCATGCTTGTTTCAGGTGTGTGATTCACTCACTACTGCAGCCAAAGAGATCAGGACTGCCAGGCAACTGGTATTGTCCATATCCCTCTCAGTTAAGGTTCCCTTTAAGCCTGGTACACACTTTAAATTTTGATTGGCCAATCACTGACCGATTTTACCACCTTCATATAGTATGAAGGCCAACAGATGTTGAATACTATGAGAAGTTTGTATAGGTAAACCCCGTTCCTGCATGGAAGTGGTAAAACTGCTCAGTTATTGGCCAATCATAATTGAAAGTGTATCAGGCTTAATACAGAACATTAGCGGTCGATGGTTAATCAGGCACAGTCAGAACTGAAGGTTCCTGCTTCTGGTGGGCTTGGTGTAGTCGTACTTCAGGCAGGTGAAGGGAAGAAAGGATGGCCAAGCTGTCGATAGGTATGGAACTTAAGTGTCAGGCATGATGGGAGCTACGAAAAGTCAGCAAGTAGTGTCTATATGTCCATTAGACAGCTTAATGAACAGAGACGTACACCTGCCCAAGTGCCATCACCAGTGGAGACCAACCTGTGCTCCGATAAGGGAACATGTCGTCCGCATGCATGTTTGTCCTTACATGCCATTAGACCACGTGCACTCACTCATGTGCACACCCATGAACAGTATACGGATAGCCACTGGGACAGTCCCTAAATGCTGGCTGTTCTGGATGATACCCTTGAAAAATCTGAGCATGGACACTGCTGGCCAACTTCCTGGAATTTTCTTCTGGTGCATAATCCTTCCATTTCATCAAACTCAGCACTTCCAAATCAAGAATAGTTTTTATGGTACTTGCATGTTATCCAATCAACTGAGTTTGGCAGCCTCCTGTTAAAATTCTGTTTACTCCTTTGGCGAGATCTATTTTTGGAAAGCTGAGACGACTTTTCATTGTACTGGGTTTCAAGTTCCTGCAATGCCCCATTCCCATTACTTAGTGGGATGAGTAAAGAGAATCGATATAAGCAAACTGCTTCCTGAAGCAAAGATGCCAAACTTGTGTGTTAGATGTGAAACACCAGAGATACTGCTTTAACATCTGATTGGTTCAGAGGAAAGTTAAAAATTTATCTTGAAAATTGTACACAGAGCTTTTACACAGTTTAGACGTAAACCGCTCCACACAGTAAAAAAAAAAAAAATACGGTAATGTCCTCTGACAAACCAGTCTTGCCATTTTTTAAATGAAGACTGCGATAGCCCTGGCATTAAGGGTACCGCTCATAGACAGGAAATGGCCAGTCTTGGCTAACTGGCCATCTACAACCATGATGGAGTTTCAAAACCATCAGAGCTGGATAAATCAGTCTATGCATTCAATAAAACATGATTTTACAGGTAAGTTCACAAAACGCTTTGCAAAAATTAAAATGTTTTTAAAACAAAAAAAGGAAAAGGTTCATTAAGCTCAGTTAGCTATCTTTCCCTTCCTCCCTCCACCCCCAGCCAGTCAAAGTCAAGCTATGCCTCATAATAGACTGTTAGGCCTCGTTCACATTGCGTTCTGATCGTGGTTGCGTTTGCGTTGGGCGTTTTTGATGTGCTTTTTTCTTCCCCTTCCCGGCGATTTCTGTGAGTTGTGCGGTTTTGGTAAGCGTTTTTGTAAACGCTGTTGCAGAGCGATTCCGTTTTTTCACTTCTTGACGTTTGTTATAAACTGTTCTTATCACCTTGCTTCGACACCATCGTCTCACAGACTGTGAGATCACTTGACTCTCCACACAGCAAACAGGAGATAGACTTCCTCAGGCTTTTTCAATGTTCACGTTATTTATTCAGGAAACAGGAATACAGATAGATACATTCATCATATCCTAGCCATGCCAATCTTCATGTTGCGTTATAAGCTCATGATTAGACTTCCTCTTGAAGTCAATCAGGTACCTTCTTCCTAACTACGTTACACTAAACTACATATGTACAGCATACATTATATCAGATTACAGAAAGGACGAACATGCTTAGGTCCCAGTCGGCCTTGCGAGCTAGTGCAGAAGGAAGAAGCAGAAGTGAGTTCTCCATTGCTTGCTCCAGCTTTAATACCGGCTAGGAAAGAGTTAAATATGACATCATCTTCGCCACCCCCTATATCAGTCTATTGGTGGACCCACTCATGGTGTCATCATACCCGCCTACTCGATTAATAATCGATGAGACATTTGACATACATGCAGGAATGTGAATATTTACAAAACATGACTGATGTTTATTGTTCCAGGCCCAGGTCAGGGAGACCTGCGGCCTTGATCAGAACAGCTTCTTGGTATGTTCTAGTTCTGCTGACAGAACTGCAGATTTTCTCTCTTCAGAGAAAATCCCCTTAAAGGGCAGGTCTGCTCATCAAGCCTTTTTGACTAACTCAGTCCAAATAACTGAGGCCTACTTAAATTATAACAATCCCCCCTAAAACGGCTTGACCCGCAGATCCCAGCGTCTGAACCTCCCAGTACCTGGTTTCTTTCGTTTATGTTTCACTTTTCGATGTTCGTGCTCACACAACTTCTCTGCTCTCGGTGGTTACCCCTGGAAGAGAGAGAGCAAGACCTCTTGGTCTTCCTGTAACCAGGCTCTCTGGGGAAGCCCTACTTCTAAGTCCCTCAACACCACATGCTCAGCATTTGCGTCACTTGCGTATCACTCACAAACTTGCATGACCACAGAAAAGTGAAACTCGTTTGGTTGTTACAAAACGGAGCAGTGCCCGGTGCCTTCTAAAAGAGCGCCTTTATACAATCAGCTCCTAGGTACTACTAAACCTATACCCGTAACCCTGTATATCCCTTAATTTAAACTATTGGTTCCGGAGATTGTTTATGAGGCACCAATCTCTGGACCGGTTAATTTATTTTACGTAATTTTAACCCGCAACCTCACCTGGATAACGATGCCTAAAGTTGTCATCCCCATCCAGACGACCAGTGGGTGTAGAAAGAACTTTGGAACTGCAGATGCCCCGTCCGAGTGTCTCTGGAACATCACCGGAACCTTTGTCCACCAGGGCAGACTGGAACTCACCTGCTCATTTTTGTGTTCTACCTCGTTAAGATCACCTGTATCATGGTGAAATCTTACCTCTAACTTAGTGTACTGTTTGTTTAACCTTTGTAACAACATGTGGCCGTCTTGGATCAAACCCTGTTCGCCTTTGTCCCATGTCGTGTTCTCTTTCAGGACGGGAACTACCCGTGAAACTTTGACCTTTAGAGTTCTCTTAACAATTTGAGAAACAACGGGATCCATATGGGATCTCCACTCACACAATATGTTCCCCTTGGAAACTCCCCCTTATCGGAACAATTATGAGAATATACCTTGAATGTATCATTAGACCTTATGTTAAAAAACCAAACCTTTCCTTCCGCCACCGGAACTATCGGTTGGGCTTCAGGGTGGATCTTTTGAATGGTAGCCTCGCACTCTGCGTTATTGAGCCTGCAGGCATCTTCACTAAATTTGACTTGCCCCGGCCAACGCAGGTACTTCTGCAAGAATTGCCCACATGAGGACAACTCTACTTGTTTCACCTCCCTGTCTAGCACCAAAAAAGGTTGACCTCTCAGGTCCTGGTGTAAGACCCGGGTTGAGGTGGGAACTAAGGAAGTGGCGGTGCCTAAAGGAATGTTGCACCGTTTCCATTTGTTCACCCAAACATCTCGAAGCTGCCATGCAAAAGATCCTTCTCCAGAAAAATTAATATACCTCCCCTTGTCCAATCTTTCGCTGACAAAATATGTCCCCAGCTGTCCTGATTGGACCTCTTCCCCCCCTTACGTCCTGAGGCACAATATGTACCTGAGGTCGGGAAGACTGTACTCTCTGCAATCTTTCGATTAAGAGTACCTCTTCACTTACCCAACTCTCATGAGGATAAGCTGTTGCATATGGACTGTGTAATATCGTCCCCTGTTGTGACCCGTGTGGTGTGAATGGGGTTCCCTGTGTGGGCTTTCCCTCCCCCGGGACCGCTCTCCCCACCCTCTTTGTCACCTGGAAATGTGGCTTGATCTCGATTTTTACTTCTTGTTTCGAGAACCTCCCACCCTTGGCTTTCCAGCCTTTACGTGTGTATAGTTGTTTCAGAGGCACTCTCTGTTGGTAGCTCCAGAGTGTGATGTGGTCCCCTGCGTCTCTCTGGTAAGAGAATTGACGCCTCCTGCTCGTTCCTCTCCAATCTGGACCCATCTCACTCTGCATAACCAAGACAAGGTACCCCTGAATCACACACTCCCCCTTTTGCATGTACCCATTGTACTGCAATGTACCTTTTAACAAACCTTTGGATCGGTGCATTGATTCTGGGAGTGTGGCATTCAATAGCAGATTTACACTGCCATTAAATTCCCACTGCCCGCACACTTGACCCTTCAGACCTTTCACCCACATTGTGCCATGAAATTTGCTTTCTCCTGGCACAAGTGCTCCTTTCCTCCGTCCCTGCATGGTCCATCTGTGCCAAGCGGAGGGAGGTGTGAAAGGATCAGTACCTTTGTCACCCAACATTAACATGCTTGGGCCTTGCATTCTCATTAACCCCTTATTATACATGAGAATGTCCTCTCTTCGTTCTCCTAGGACGGAATGGCAACCTAGGATCACCATCAGCATGGTACACTTCATTATAAAAGCACCACCCTGGGAAAGAAAAACATTAGCACTTTGCATTATGCTTTGCTCCGACAGTTTTGTTAGTCTCTTTCCGATTTCAGGAATCTCGTGGTTTAGTCTCTTTCCAATTTCAGGAATCTCGTGTTTTAGTCTCTTTCCGATTTCAGGAATCTCGTGTTCCTCCAAGCTTAGATTGGCATCTGGAACCTTTCGCTTATCCGACTGACATCTCCAGCTTTGCTGCCAGCACGGCATCTGTCTCAAATCCATATTGCCAAACACCTGAAATCGAAATACAAACAAATCAATTCTTATTAATGATTTGGGATTCGCCCTGCGGCTTGTACTCTTTACACTTTAAATTGATCAATATATACCGTAATTGATCTCGTTGCTTTATGGTTCTCATGAACTCTGTTTACTCTTATTGGTAGATTGGAGTTAAACTTCACCCCCCTACCTCAGTACTATCTTCAGTACTTACCTGTTTAAAATATGCTCCCGCGGACTTCACCTATGGAAGCTCGCTTCACCTTTGGAAGCTCTCCCCCATTGCAGCTCACTCCACATCCCCCCTTATCTGTCCATGCGCGGCCGTCGCATGCACAGATTACGGATGCCACACCTGATGCTGCTTTGCAGGTGAGCCTGCAATGCTCTTACTCATTATCGCATTTACTTATCTAGAACTTCATCGCGATACCAGCTCTGCTAGAAGTTCTGTGTGTTGTACCCTCTGACCAATGTTTGCCGTGCCACCACCTAAACTACCAAAAAAAACTGGCTGCCTCCCTGTAGGAAGGAGCACTTTGCACTTAAACTACACAGGGTGCAGGGCTAAGCATACCAGCGTCACATGCCTGTATGCAGATCCCTGAATGCCCACATGGAAGGTAGTCACATGGCAAACAGCGTACTGATACACTGTCACTCTGTAAACGGCAATTCTATCATCTGTATAATTGCCCCATGAACTGTTGTCAGTCCTTGTTCTTTGTGCTACAATTGATAGGAGCTGGAAAAAACATATTTGACCAATCAGTGGACGAAAAAAAACGCACACAAAACAGCTCCAGCCCAGCATAGACCTCTCAGTCCAGCTCTGGCCTTATTCACGACAAAACCGGAAAAAAAACGTTACCGCTCTGCAGAAGCGGCGACGGAAACCCGAATTGGTCAACTCCCTTTTTTCCAACTCCGGCACCCCCTTTGATGCGCTGTCCCCCTTTCCTTCTATTGGGAACTCATGCTGCACCACCCATTAAGGTGCCTCACTTACAGGAATAATCCCATAAGCAACACAGTACAGACCCATTTCCGATCTGTACTGCTCCGTGTGTCCCTGCACCGAGCTGGGAAACACTTCCTATTCTGGCATTCCTGTCCATGGACTCTGGGAAAAACTCTGGGGAAATACGTTGAAACCCGAGACACACAGTAGCATGTCTCTGTATCTCTCCCCCCCTCCCTTCCAGCTGCTCTGCCCGGAGCCGCGAGCACAGCCTGACGTGACGTGGATCCCCCAGCCCCTCCTCCCCCCCTGCCATGACGTGTGGGGGCCATGACTCACGGGGGCGGGCTCTCTCCACTGCCGCCATTTTGAGTCCTGGATTGCCAGCTGAGATGGCTGCTCCCATAGCAGCCTCTCATTCCTATAGACCTAGGAGAGAACAAAATCAAATATAACATACATGTTTTTTTTTATGCCTAGTCACACACAGCCTCCATCCACAGTGCACAAAAATCAGCCTCAGCATTCCTTCACGTCTCAGCTGTAATCCGAACTGCAATCAGACATACGGATCCCCAGAGACGTAGGAATCTCCCTCTATCCCCTCTCTCCACAACTCATCTGCAGCTTATCTCAGCCATAACTCAGAACTATTACAGCGCTATTACTGAGACGAACAACAGACGAGCTGGCTAAACAACATAACAGATACCGACACAGGGACGGATCTAGACCAAGTTGTTCCAAGTTGCGCCTGGGGCAAGGTCAGGTTTTGGCACCTAAACTGCCATTCCCCATCCAAATTTTGCCGCCTTTTTAAGAATTCAACAATTTGCGCCTGGGGCAAGAGACCCGCTTGCCCCCCCCTAGATCCGTCCCTGTACCGACATTTAAAGCCTTTGAAGCAGCTCTGACTGGGACGAGATAAGCCTACTTATCTCTCTACGCTTTCCATTATGGACAGAGAGGGAAAAAAAAAACACCCTGATCGGGCTCGGGAAAAAACGCCAGCTCACCGAAGAAAAACTTACTTCTCTCCTGTCTACTCTGCTACCTCTCTCCCCTGTCCACCACTAACCCTGCTGGTTTCCCTCTGCCGCGGGGGACCCCCCCCCCCCCCTGCTCTATCTGGACATTCTTCCCAGCCTCTGTAGAGACATGGAGAGAAGAGAAGAGAGGAAAAAAACTGCTTTCCAGCACAAACATGCTTGAGACAAATGCAGAGATAACCACTCCGTAAATATACAACACAGGAAGCTTGAAACTGAAGAAAAGAAAAAACAAGCACATAAACCAGACTCCCCCCTCCCACCATGCATGGGAGAGATGAGAAGCCCGCAGCCACCATGCTGCAATTAACACAGAACGTACACATTAACACATTAACCTCTCCTTGTTATAATACCCAAATACAACACAGATAAGGCCATACAACAACGTAAACAAACTTGCCTGAGCAGCAGATTCTTCGCAATTCACCAGCATTCCGCAACTTTTCCCACGAAACCTCTGTGGACACCGGAACGTCAGTGGGGGGCATCCACCTTCCCCCACAGCGGATCAATCTCCAGCGGCAGTTGCGAGCAGCCGTAGCCTCGGAGAGTTCCTTCTGACCCAGGTTTTTAGGCTTGTAACCGTGTGCACATGCAGTTACAGTGTAACGTCCAAGAGTTTCGCCGCTGATTTTTCGAATTGCTGTAGTGTGCTTGGCTCCCGCACACTTCCCACACCACTTATCAGTATCAGCTTGATAAGCTTTACCGTCTGCGTCCGTCTATTCCGCTTGTTTTGCTGTGGAATATCTTGAAACCATTTTCCGTCGGCCCCGGCCCCGTCTGCCTGTATAGTTAGGCAGGGAAGGATTTCAGGCACCACTGTTATAAACTGTTCTTATCACCTTGCTTCGACACCATCGTCTCACAGACTGTGAGATCACTTGACTCTCCACACAGCAAACAGGAGATAGACTTCCTCAGGCTTTTTCAATGCTCACGTTATTTATTCAGGAAACAGGAATACAGATAGATACATTCATCATATCCTAGCCATGCCAATCTTCATGTTGCGTTATAAGCTCATGATTAGACTCCCTCTTGAAGTCAATCAGGTACCTTCTTCCTAACTACGTTACACTAAACTACATATGTACAGCATACATTATATCAGATTACAGAAAGGACGAACATGCTTAGGTCCCAGTCGGCCTTGCGAGCTAGTGCAGAAGGAAGAAGCAGAAGTGAGTTCTCCATTGCTTGCTCCAGCTTTAATACCGGCTAGGAAAGAGTTAAATATGACATCATCTTCGCCACCCCCTATATCAGTCTATTGGTGGACCCACTCATGGTGTCATCATACCCGCCTACTCGATTAATAATCGATGAGACATTTGACATACATGCAGGAATGTGAATATTTACAAAACATGACTGATGTTTATTGTTCCAGGCCCAGGTCAGGGAGACCTGCGGCCTTGATCAGAACAGCTTCTTGGTATGTTCTAGTTCTGCTGACAGAACTGCAGATTTTCTCTCTTCAGAGAAAATCCCCTTAAAGGGCAGGTCTGCTCATCAAGCCTTTTTGACTAACTCAGTCCAAATAACTGAGGCCTACTTAAATTATAACAACGTTAGTGAACTCTTTGATCCGAAAAACAATAAATACAATGTATTTATTCTTAAAAACGCGAACGCAATCGGTGCACAAAGTGCTTTTGTGAGCTTTTTGCGTTTTTCCTATACCTTCCATTGAGGCAAATTGGCTCAAAAATGGTCCATGCAGCGCTTTTCTGAGCGGATCAGAAATGAACCGTTCAGATGTGAACTCTCTCATAGAGAATCATTGCAAAAGCACTTTCAGGGCAATTTGGAGAAATCGCCTTCGCTTAAAAAACTCCAAAAACGCCTCTAGTGTGAACGGGCCCTAAGACAGCAGAAAGGTGTGGCTTCAGGTCACAGTACAATCCCTGTTCTTATGCATACTCATGTGACTATAAGGGGAGTGTTTCAGACTGAGTGGGTGTGCGCAGCCTGCAGCCAGTCACAAAGGACATATGGGCTTGATTCACAAAGCGGTGCTAACATACTTAGCACGTCTAAAGTCTTTAGACGCGCTAACCAGGGTGCTAAGTAGGTTAGCACCGGATTTCTCAATCAGATCGCGCGCTAACTTTGCGTGCGCTAAGTCCCATAGGCTTTAATGGGCACTTCGCGCGGTGCGCCCTGCGCATAGTTTTGCGCGCGTAAAGTTTTATGCGCGAAAAGCTTGTTTAGACGTGCTAAGGGTGTTTTCACAGGCGTGCTAACAGTTAGCACCGCTTTGTGAATCAAGCCCATGAACTGCTATTGACATTTTAATTTTTTTTTTATAATGCAAAAACCAAAATTTATTATGGTAATTTCAAATAATAAAATCCAAACAATCTCTGGTAATGTTTGTGGATAAATCATGTTTATTTTTAGACTTTTTATGAATCATTCAGTATTTTATTAAAGAAAAATAAAACATTTATAAAAAAAACACTACACACTAGAGAATATAGACCATGTGCTGTATAGGGTGGATGCATAATACAGGGAGTCCCTGAGATACAAACAACCCACCGATCCTGTCACATTTTGTTGCCCACCCCCTTCCTGCACTCCTCCAGCTTAGTGTGTAAGTGCAGAGTATAGTGCAGCAGAAGCTGTGCTCTCACCTCTCCGCTGGAGTCCAGTGCTGTGCCTCCGCCTGTCCACTCGCCCTAGTGCCCAGCATCTCCTACCACATATAGCGTGATTACATGCTACATGAAGAGAGTGAGGTGCCAGCACTAGAGGGAGCAGAAAACAGACAGGATGGTCACACAGGCACAGCACTGGACTCCAGAGGGGAGGTTAGAGCACAGCTTCTGTGGCGCTATACTTTGCCTTTATACACTGGACTGGGAAGGGGACAGGAACAGATAGTGGGACAAGGCGAGAGAGGGAGGCACAAAGGGGGACAGGAGGAGGCAGAAGGGGGACAGGAGGAGGCACAGAGGGATGCACACAGAGCCGGATCATCAACAAGGCAACTTAGGCAGGTGTGTAGGGCCTGGAGAGAGTCTAGGGGCCTGGTTTATGCCAATCCCCAACAAATCTTGCCCAAAAAAGCTTGGTGGCCATCAAGTGTGGGCCCAAAGCTATGGCACTAATCAGGGTCGTTGCTAGGCTCCTAAGACATCCGGGGCCATATGCAATTCACTTTCTCTCCTGAGTTTTCTCCTAGGAGAAGAATTTTCTTCTTTCATTTATAACAACTTTTTAGCACACTGCAATTGAAACAGTACCAAAACTTGGTGAAAAGGTGCTATCAAAATTATTTTGAGTATTTTTTTTTTGCTTGCTGGTGGTTTAAAAGGCATTTTATTGAAAAGTTTAAAAAATTTCACCTATGAGAAAAGTCAGGTAAAAAAGTGAATTGCATATGGGCCCCGTTGTACTTTTGGGCACTCCAGCTGGAAAATGGGTGTGGCCACCCACAACATTTGGGTGTGGCCATGGGTGGAGCAAAAAGTCCATGACTTGACATGAACTTAACAGCAGTCTAAGGACTGCCCAGCAAAATGTTGAATGAAGCCTCCTCTCCATTAATACAAAAAAAAAAACCCAAAATGCAACATATCACATAAATAGGCAGTGTCACTTAAACATAACTAGGCAGAGTTACCTGGCTTCTGTGCTGGCTGGTCTGGCTTTCTGCTGGGCAGGCTGGCCTGCTGCCAGGTTGTCTGGCAATCCCCCCATAACATTCCCTGACCTTCTAGTGGACCTTCTCCCATGGGCCTCTCATTGAGGCACCACAACTCCCAGCATACCCCCATAGAAGAACCACAGCTCCCTGCATGCCCCCATAAAGGCATCACAGCACCCAGCATGGCACCACAGCACCCAGTATGCCCACATAGAGGCACCATGGCACCCAGCATACCCCGATTGATGCACCACAGCTCCCAGCATGCCCACCATTGAATCTGCCTGGGGGACATCCGGGGCACCCCAGAATAGATCCGGGGCATGTGCCACTTATCTTTGGGGCTAGCAACACCCCGGCACCAATTCACTTTAATCGCGCAAGGGGGGAGAGGTGGAACAGGGGGACTAAAGGGGGCACAAGGAGACAGAAAAAGTCACAAAGGGAGACAGAAGGAGGCACAGGGGAACTGAAGGTAACGTAAGGAGACAGAAGGAGGCATAAGGAGACAGAAGGAGGTACAAACACTCCTGGGGCGTGGCTTTGTTTGGTGGGTGTTGCTTAGTTCAGGAAGTGGGGCTTAATCAGGGGAATGGCTCCCTCTAGGATCAATGGCACTCCAGGCAGTGGCCTGTTCTGCCTATGCCTAAAAACTCCCATACCCTCTAGCAAAATGGGTGGTGGCCAGGGTGTGGGTAATGGGTAAACAGGCACAGGTTCAGACATACATTTAAAAAAAGGGAATTGGTAATTTGGGCGCTGGATCAGTACAGTAGAATATCCGTAATGAATAGGTATGGATATTCTGCTGTACTATCGGCATATAACCTATACCTCACACTAACCCTACTCTACCTTACCTACACCTAACATGAACACCACGCACCACTTCAACAAGCTCACCAACGCCCATTAGGACGCTTGTGAGCTCGTTGAAACGCTTGGCGGAGAGCGGCATTCTGGGTTAACCCTGCCGCATCTACCCGCTCAGCAGGAGCAATTAGAGCTCATTTGAATCACTAGTAACCACCGTGGTCACTCGTGATTAATCTGTGATGAGCAAGCCTAATTGCAGGATAATTCTGCATGTCAACTCACTGTCTATACAATTCTATGGGCCTGTTCACAGTACTGCGTTGTAACGGATCGCGTTATTCTAATTCGCTGCATGCAGGCAGGTCACACTCATAACATGTGCTTTATGCAACTGACCACTGTGTACCCAGCCTTAAAGGGAACCTGAAGCGAGTAAAATTATTTAGAATAAACATATGACATAGCTGTAAATGAATATTACATACTAACCTCACTGTCGGTTCCTCTCAGAGGCTCACCATTTTCTTCTTAGTGATCCCTTCCAGTTTTGCCAATACTGTGTCAGAACTGAAATATGCCAGTTGCTGTCAGTTATATATCAACAGCTGTGAATTACAACTGAATGTGCAAGGTAATGTCCATGTTTCCCTATGGCTCAAGTGGGTGATATTACAGTTTAACAGTGGGCTGACCAGAAAGCTGTTATGGGGTAATGGCCATTTTTAAAACGGAGGAATGGAAAATTCCATTGATCACAGTGGACAAATGGGACACAGGAGAGGAGAAATAGATTGAGGAGTAGACTACACAGGAGGTAAGTATGACCTGTGTATGGTTATTTTTGACTTTTTATTTTCAGTTCAGGTTCTCTTAAAGGGAGCCTAAACTGAGAGGGATATGGATTTCCTTTTAACCTCCCTGGCGGTATGAGGTTTTTTTTGGGCGACAAACGGAGTGACGTCATCGACGTCGTGACGTTACAGGGAGTCCCGATCCACCCCATAGCGCAGCCTGGCAGTGATTGGCCAGGCTGCGCAAGGGGTATGCGGGGGGGCCTTTATCGCGGTGGGTAGCGGCGGATCGGCGGCGATCGGACCAAACACGCAGCTAGCAAACTGCTAGCTGCGTGTTTTGAAAAAAAAATTATGCAAATCAGCCCAGCAGGGCCTGAGGAATCCTCCGCGGCATCTTACCCCGTGTCCAGCACGGGGTTACCACTGAGGAGGTTAAACAATACCAGTTGCCTGGCAGTCCTGCTGATCTCTTTGGTTGCAGTAGTGGCTGAATCGCACACCTGAAACAAGCATGCAGCTTATTCAGTCTGACTTCAGTCAGAGCACCTGATCTGCACGCTTGTTCAGGGGCTGTGGCTAAAAGTATTAGAGTCACAGGATCAGCAGGAGAGTCAGGCAGCTGGTATTATTTTAAAAGGAAAAAAAATCAATATCCTTCTCAGTTTAGGTTCCCTTTAAAGAAAAACATTTCTTAGTTGCAGCTGATACAAATCCTGCAATAAATCTGCATTGTGTCTACTTCCTACTTTCATGGAAGCAGACATAGGGTTAACATCCCGTGTTTACAAATTAGCTGCCCTGCCCAAGCAGCTAGATGACACATTTGAGAGATCAAATTACAACTTGTGATTAGTCACAGATGAGGGGGGGATTAGACAGGCTAAACTATCTAAATACATACAGAGTGCATTCCCCTCTCTGTTTTCCTTCTGTCCTGTGCAAGAGTTCAGGTCCACTTTCAGGTTTGCTAGAGTAACGCTTTAGCCTAAGTAAACTCTTTAAACCCCTTACTAAGTCATCAAGGCCACTCTTTTTCTTTTATTTCAGCCTGGCTGTTGGGTTGCTGTGTACTTGTGTATTGTACATCACAGCGATTGCTTCCTACAATAGCAGCGTGCAGGAAGCTATATATAGATGCAATGTGCATGGGAGTGACGTCACAGCAGACGTGTGTCACGCATGAAGTGTGGCATGTGGCTGGCTGGAGTCGATACCGCTCAGAGCCGTGCAAACACAATGCAGAGCTGGAGGTGATTAACCTAAACTGTCCATCCAGCCTGCAGAGGGACGTGACTGCTGCACCAGTCATTAACCTGGCTTCCCGAGAACCCTCCGAGCAAGCTCTGTCTCGCCAGCTTGTGTGGAACTACAAGTCCCAGCATGCTCTGTCAGAAAAAAAAAATAACAGCTTTATTCACTAAGGTTCTTATCATCTATGTAGAATGCTGGATCCCTTTTAAAGGACAACTGAAGTGAGAGTGATATGGAGGCTGCCATATTTATTTCCTTTTAAACAATACCAGTGGCCTGGCAGTCCTAATAATCTACTTGGCTGCAGTAGTGTCTGAATGACACTGGAAACAAGCATGCAGCTAATCTTGTCAATAATGTCAGAAACACCTGATCTGCTGCATGCTTGTTCAGGGTATATGGTTAAAAATATTACTTAGGGCAACAGTGCACACAGCTTTTTTTAAAGGGAACCTAAACAGAGAAGGATATGGATTTTTCCTTTTAAAATATTGCCAGTTGCCTGACTCTCCTGATGATCCTGTGTCTCTAATACTTTTAGCCACAGCCCCTCAACAAGCATGCAGATCTGGTGCTCTGACTGAAGTCAGACTGGAATAGCTGCATGCTTGTTTCAGGTGTGTGATTCAGCCACTGCTGCGGCCAAAGAGATCAGCAGGACTGCCAGGCAACTGGTATTGTTTAAAAGGAAACATCCATATCCCTCTCAGTTAAAGAGAATCTGTACTGTAAAATTCTTACAATAAAAAGCATACCATTCTATTCATTATGTTCTCCTGGGCCCCTCTGTGCTGTTTCTGCCACTCCCTGCTGCAATCCTGGCTTGTAATTGCCATTTTTATGCAGTGTTTACAAACAAAAGACATAGCAAGTGATAGGCTGAGAGTAGCTCAGTGTGTGAGTCATACAGAGTGTGCAGGGGGCTTGAAGAGGGTGTGTATAGCTTCTGCCAATCACAAGCAGCACAGAACATTCCAGCCTGACCCCGTCAGAGCCGACAGAGGAGAGAAGATTAGATCATATAACAGAGATAACACAGACACTGTGCAACTAGGAAAGGCTGCAGTAAGACAGAGCACATTAGAACAGCTATATGAACTTATAGGATAGAAGAAATAAGGCTCGACATTTTGTTACGGAGTCTCTTTAAGGTTCCCTTTAAGTGACTTTTCAGAGCACTTATATACTTTGCATTGAATGCAAACGTGCTCAAAATGCTTCTCGTCCCACTGTGAACCTAGCCTGAGGGATGTTTAAAACCTGACTTCAGCCTCCCATGCTTTAAAGTTTATGATAGAAAATATGAATTTATTACCAAAACAAAATGTTTAGTGCATTGAAAATATAACCTTTGGCAACAAAATATACTGACATTACTTGGTTTGTATGGTCCGGTAGCTCCAATGAGAGGACAATGAAAGTTTATTACAACAAACAGCAGTCCAAACTCCTCCCCCTAAACCCATTACCACCCAACTAATGAGGTAATCAGGGCGGAGCTGGAGGAGGGGCAGCAGATGGTCTTTTCCTGTGCACTTAGAGCTGAGCCCGCCCACCTCCTTTCTGTTCTTCTTAGAGACAGCCATTCACTGCACCTTTATTTCACCTTATTTCCTTCTCTTTCCTGAGTGAAGTACTCAACCCTTTCCACATACTCTTCAGTGTTTTTATAAAATGGTTAAAAAAAAAGAGCAGGTAGAAAGTGTTTCTTATAGGACACAAGGCAGGCTGATGAGAGGTATATATGGAATTTAAGAACACAATGGAAACATTTTGCGAAAAGTTAATTTTTTTTATGTACTGAGCAGAGAGGAGCTGCAAAGCTGTGATGCTGACCACAAAGAGTTCATCTCTCTCAGTAGAGGGTTGAAGAGGCTGGATCATGTGATCTGCTCTATGCTGAGGAATCAACTCTGAGGCCTGGTGCACACCAAACGTTTTTGGTAGCTTGGCTAATGTATCTCAATGGGATGGTGCACACCAGAGGTTGGTTTGAGGTTTTTAGCAAACTGCAACGTGGCTCCTGCAGCATTTTTGTGATTTGCAGAAGCGTTTCTGCCTCAATGTAAAGTATAGGAAAAGCTCAAACCACTCTGAAAAACGCTAGATCAGAGCGGTTTTCCAAGCGTTTTTGTTACAGAAGCTGTTCAGTAACAGCTTTACTGTAACAATATATGAAATCTGTTACACAAAAACACTCCCAAAAATACTTTTTGGCAAGTTTAGAAAACCTCTCTCAGGCCCCATTCACACTTAAAGAGGAACTGTAACGACAAAACGGCCCCTGGGGGGTACTCACCTCGGGTGGGGGAAGCCTCAGGATCCTAATGAGGCTTCCCACGCCGTTCTGCGTCCCTCGGGGGTCTCGCTGTAGCCCTCCGTACAGCCGTGACGCAATATTTACCTTCCTGGCTCCTGCGCAGGCGCTCTGATGCCTCTCGGCGCCGAAGTAGGCGGAAATACCCGATCACCGTCGGGTCTGCTCTACTGCGCAGGCGCAAGTTTCCGGCGCCTGCGCAGTAGAGCGGACCCGACGGAGATCGGGTATTTCCGTCTATTTCCGTGCAGAAAGTCGCCACAGCGCCCCCGCTGGAGCCAGCAAAGGTAAATATTGAACTGACAGTCGGCACAGTCGCCGGCTGTTCGGAGGGCTGCGGCGAGACCCCCGTGGGACAGAGGACGGCGTGGGAAGCCTCATTAGGATCCGGAGGCTTCCCCCACCCGAGGTGAGTACCCCCCAGGGGATCTTTTTAATGTTACAGAGTCTCCTTTAAGGCTGCTTTCACAGTGGGACGTTACAGGCGCACGTTAGAGCAGCCTGTAACGCACCCAGGGGCATAGCAATAGGGGGTGCAGAGGTAGCGACCGCAAAGTATAAGCTGGTTATTGGTCCTGTGGTGGTAATAATCACTTCTATAGATGCGTTGAATGGTAGTAATCATTAACAAACTGCTCCCCATTCCCTTCTTGCACCTCTAATACTGTAGATGACCTTGGCGGGTTTTGTTGCACCGTATCAAGTGTTATGTATAGAGTGCTTGGGGGGGCCCAATGTAAATCTCGCACCGGGGCCCTGAGCTCCATAGCTACGCCACTGAACGCACCCCACCGCACAGTAATGAAAAATCAATGGGCTGTTCACAGTGCCAATGTAACGCTGCACCTCAAGATAATGTACTGCATGTAGTACTTTATACGCGGCTAAGCTGCGTTAGACTGCTTGCACATGTTCAGTAATGTTGGGGAGGAGCGGAGAGCGGCCAGGCACATGGCTAATTAATATTCACTGCACTTTGTGACGTGTGCAACGTTTACTTCCTGGAGCAGCCGCTCTGTGCGGCGATTGGCTGGCGGGACCACGTGATTCCGCATGCGTCCAAGAGTACGCATCACGGCATCACGGACGCCAGAGTGAGCTGCACAACGCGGCTCGCTCTGACGTCCACATCCAACACCACCAGCCAGGCGTTGCGTTAGGGGCACGTTATGCGACCATAACGTCCCCTAAAACGCAAAGTCCTGGTGGGAAAGTAGCCTAAAAGTGCAAAACGGTGCGGGAGTGATTTTTCAGCGGAAAAATCACTGAACACTGCGGCAATTTTTCCGCAATCGTGTTTAGCGCTTCTATAGCACTGAAACCAGGGATGAGCAGAAACTACGCTAGTGTGAATTTACGCATCGTAGTTCGCATCTACGCATCGTAGTTCGTAGGCGAAGTTTCAAAACTACGCTTTCGATTTTACGCGTAGTGAAGTACTGTTACACGTAGTTTACCCCCCTAAGTGTAGTTCACATGTGTATTGCGAAGTAAACTACGAATGCGTTATTCGAGTCTATTTTTCCGCTTACGCATTGGAAAGGGGAATGTATGCATAGAAGAGTTCCTGTAGTAAGCTTTGGCAGAGGAATTAATGGTTCATTTTTCTACATAATGGCATAAGTGTCCGCATAAAATACGCTTCCCGCTACACGTAATTGCGTATTTTAACAATTTATGAAATGCATACGAAGCGAATATTTGATTTCGAAGCCATAGTTTGGCGAAGCGTAATTACGTAAAACTACGCGTAGTTACAGCGTAGCGAAGTTGGCTGACTACGACCAGAAACGCGATCACCAGGAAATCGCCTGAAAATGGTGCAGGCTACGCGTTTGCATATGGCGATCTGCGTTAATCGCCGGCGATTAACGCAAATCGCCCAAATAAGAATGGGCCCATAGGGTTTTAAAGCACTACCGCTTTAAAAAGCGCTAGCGCTTGAGCATTTTGCCGAAATCGCCGGCAAAACGCTCTAGTGTGAATGGGGCCTCAACATGCCTAGATTCGCTCTGAAAATCTGCTTCAAAAACCTCTAGCGTTTTGCAGATCTACTAGAGGGTTTTGGTGTGCACTCGACCCTACACTGCTGACTGCAAGAAGCTACAGGATGCAGCCAGTCAGGTACTTTCAACACATTGATTGCTAAAAGTACAAACAGGCAATGTAAGGCAAGGTTGATTAGTGCATTTTCTCTCTTACAATTCGATCATAAAATCCAACATCTGGATCAATTACATTTTCTGATCCAATCGTCCATAGATTCTTTTTACACCGATTTTCACCACACACTGCGCTGTTTTCTGCACAATGTGATGGTAAAAATTGCATCAAAAGATCGCATCTGATGAAAAAATGGTACCGTTAATGGGCACCTTAATATTTGTTAGCTGCACATAGCAAGATGTTAAAGTAGAGCACTAATGTGAAGCTGCAGAAAAATTATGAAAAAACACTCTGCCTGTTTAGGAGGCATTTATTATATAGCGCAGTCCCCGCTCAGTGACGTATTTCCTGCTGGACAGGAGGTACATCAATGGGAATCCCATCGTCCGCGCATGTGCGCCGCACTCCCGTCAATTCAATTCCTGCATCGCTGAAGTTCCTTTCTAGGATGCTTGAGGCAGGGCAAGCCAGAAGTTGGATTGCAAATTGTGACAGCTCTGGCCACAGGTAAAGCCTGCGCACCCAGTAGTCCAGGGGTCCAGAGTGGGAGCCTGAGAAATGGCCACCACACATCCAAGGAAGGACCCAATGTGCTGTATAAGTAATGTACCTGCCCTGACCATGCTTTGCAGACCAGGCGTCTGTGGTCAGATGGACCCTTGACCCAACGCTGTGTGCCAGAGATGACACCACTTGCCTTTCAACATCATGGTACAGTTCGGGTATCACCTTTTTAGAAAAATAATTGCGTCCTGGTATCTTCCACTGCAATGTCCCAATCGCCACAAATTTTCAGAAGGCCTCAGAGTCCACCAGCTGGTATGGTAACAGCTGGCGAGCTAACAGTAGTTGTCAGACGCCGGGCAAGGAGGTAACTGGCAGACATTGGCTTCTTCCGCTCAAAGATTTCCTTAATGGACACCTGGCTGCTGTGGGCAGAGGAGCAGGAACCGCTGGTATAATACAGTGTGCAGTCACACAGATGCAGTGAAAGGTATGCAGTGACTAATATAAAACAATGTGCAGTCACAAAGATGCAGTGAAAGGTATGGGAATCATTCAGGGTTCGATTCCGGTCCGGAGTGGGAGCCAGAGAAACGGCTACCACCACACATCCAAGGAAGGAAGCAGGCACGGCACACAAGTCCCGACAAAAAATAACAATACAGGAGGACTCTTTTGATGCCCTGCTGTATAATGATGAGAGGAATACACTTGAAATCCTATAACGTGAATCTGTTATGGAGGGCAAGTCTGCCATCCATTCAAGTGAAAGGTATGCAGTGACTGGTATAATACAATGTGCAGTCACAGAGATGCAGTGAAAGGTATGCAGTGAATGGTATAATACAGTGTGGAGTCACACAGATGCAGTGAAAGGTATGCACTGACTGGTATAATACAGTGTGGAGTCACATAGACGCAGTGAAAGGTATGCAGTGAAAAGTATGCAGTGAATGGTATAATACAGTGTGGAGTCACACAGATGCAGTGAAAGGTATGCAGTGACTGGTATAATACAGTGTGGAGTCACACAAATGCAGTGAAAGGTATGCACTGACTGGTATAATACAGTGTGCAGTCACACAGATGCAGTGAAAGGTATGCAGTGACTGGTATAATACAGTGTGGAGTCACACAGATGCTGTGAAAGGTATGCAGTGACCGGTATTATGATACAATGTGCAGTCACACAGATGCAGTGAAAGGTATGCACTGACTGTGCTGGGCCTGGCACAGTATAGCAATTAGCAAGGGCCAGCTGCGACAGAAAGGGCTGTATATGCAGTGTCAGTGGCACACACAAAAAAAAAAACAAATCACAAGAACATTAGCTCTCAAAAGAACTTTTTTTGTGGTGCTTTTCAGCAACAAATATCAGCAAGGAGCAAGCTAACAAGACCTCCTAACTAACGCTTTCCCTATCTCTCCAAAGGCTATCATTCATAAAGGACCAGTCGGTAGAGTTGGGCCGAACCTCCGATTTTAGGTTCGCGAACTTCCGCGGAAGGTTCGGTTCGCGTTAAAGTTCGCGAACCGCAATAGACTTCAATGGGGATGCGAACTTTGAAAAAAAAAAAATAATTATGCTGGCCACAAAAGTGATGGAAAAGATGTTTCAAGGGGTCTAACACCTGGAGGGGGGCATGGCGGAGTGGGATACATGCCAAAAGTCCCGGGGAAAAATCTGGATTTGACGCAAAGCAGCGTTTTAAGGGCAGAAATCACATTGAATGCTAAATGACAGGCCTAAAGTGCTTTCAAACATCTTGCATGTGTATACATCAATCAGGTAGTGTAATTAAGGTACTGCTTCACACTGACACACCAAACTCACCGTGTAACGCACCGCAAACAGCTGTTTGTGTAGTGACGGCCGTGCTGGACTGGTGCGCACCATGGCGAGAGTGCAGGTTTTGGTGGCTTTACAGCCCATATGGTCGCCTGGCTGATGTAGCTGAATGACAGAACAGTGACTGTCCAGCTGATCAAATTTGGTCTGACCACAATGAGGCAACGACCTTATTATCGTGGGTGTGCCCCCCGAGACACTCATCTAGGCGCCGGTCATTGCTTCATTGTGATACGCAAGCCCCTTCACCACGGCAAGGTAATGATCACGAAGGGGAATGGGCGCATGTACATGCCTTTTCTTTTGTTGTTGCAGCTGCCCGCAGTGCAGCCAGAAAAATTAGGCAGTCATGTTCACGCACCAGAAAAATTATTACAGCGGCCGCTGCTAGCAGCGGCCTAAAAAATTCAGCAATCCGCCTGGAGTCCCGGACCCTGTTGGTGGTGGCGGAGAAGGTAGTCAAGCGGCCTGCAGGCAGACATGCTGTGTGGAGGGACTGGGAGCGACTTAGTCTTCTTGGGGCAGGCCAGGCAGCCAGTCACACGGCGTGCAGGCAGAGATGCTGTGAGTGCGGGGACTGACTTAGTCTTGGGGCGGGCAGCAGCCCTCCGGGATCCATGCCTCATTCATTTTGATAAAGGTGAGGTACTTAACACTTTTGTGACTTAGGCGACTTCTCTTCTCTGTGACAATGCCTCCAGCTGCGCTGAAGGTCCTTTCTGACAGGACGCTTGCGGCAGGGCAGGAGAGAAGTTGGATGGCAAATTGGGACAGCTCTGGCCACAGGTCAAGCCTGCGCACCCAGTAGTTCAAGGGTTCCTCATCGCTGTTCACAGCAGTGTCTACATCCACACTTAAGGCCAGGTAGTCGGCTACCTGCCGTTCCAGGCGTTGGTGGAGGGTGGATCCGGAAGGGCTACGGCGAGGCGTTGGACTAAAGAACGTCCGCATGTCCGACATCACCATGAGATCGCTGGAGCGTCCTGTCTTTGACTGCGTGGACACGGGAGGAGGATTAGTGGCAGTGGTACCTTGCTGGCGTTGTGCCGTCACATCACCCTTAAAGGCATTGTAAAGCATAGTTGACAGCTGGTTCTGCATGTGCTGCATCCTTTCCACCTTCCGGTGAGTTGGTAACAGGTCCGCCACTTTGTGCCTGTACCGAGGGTCTAGTAGTGTGGCCACCCAGTACAGCTCATTGGTGGTGCTAGTAGTAGCGCTGGTGGCTGAGCAACATGAGGTGTTCTGTGTCGCTAAATACTCAACCACGTCCTGACAATCTTGGGAGGTGATGGGACGTGCCTTCTTCCGAGCACTGTACTGTGGGCCAGGTCCACACGAAATTACATTTACACGACCTCGCGCAGACCTGCCGGGTGGCCTTCCTCTGGCTCTGGCACTACCTCTTCCTCTACCTGTTTTGTCCATATCGGGTATGCACGGAGTGGTATATCACACTGCGTGCACTCACGTAGGTAGGTGGGTTCACTTAACTGCACAGGTATGCGCACTGATGCGGTGGGTTCACTAAACAGAACAGGTATACAGTGGCGGGTTCACAGAACAGGTATGCAGTGGCAGGTTCACTGAACACAACAGGTATGCAGTGGCGGGTTCACTAAACAGGTATACAGTGGCGGGTCCACTGAACAGAACAGGTATGCAGTGGCGGGTTCACTAAACAGAACAGGTATACAGTGGCGGGTTCACAGAACAGGTATGCAGTGGCAGGTTCACTGAACACAACAGGTATGCAGTGGCGGGTTCACTGAACAGGTATACAGTGGCGGGTCCACTGAACAGAACAGGTATGCAGTGGCAGGTTCACTAAACAGAACAGGTATACAGTGGCGGGTTCACTAAACAGAACAGGTATACAGTGGCGGGTCCACTGAACAGAACAGGTATGCAGTGGCGGGTTCACTAAACAGAACAGGTATACAGTGGCGGGTTCACTGAACAGGTATACAGTGGCGGGTCCACTGAACAGAACAGGTATGCAGTGGCGGGTTCACTGAACAGGTATACAGTGGCGGGTCCACTGAACAGAACAGGTATGCAGTGGCGCGTTCACTAAACAGAACAGGTATACAGTGGCGGGTTCACTAAACAGAACAGGTATACAGCGGCGGGTCCACTGAACAGAACAGGTATGCAGTGGCGGGTTCACTAAACAGAACAGGTATACAGTGGCGGGTTCACTGAACAGGTATACAGTGGCGGTCCACTGAACAGAACAGGTATGCAGTGGCGGGTTCACTGAACAGGTATACAGTGGCGGGTCTACTGAACAGAACAGGTATGCAGTGGCGGGTTCACTAAACAGAACAGGTATACAGTGGCGGGTTCACTAAACAGAACAGGTATACAGTGGCGGGTTCACAGAACAGGTATGCAGTGGCAGGTTCACTGAACACAACAGGTATGCAGTGGCGGGTTCACTGAACAGGTATACAGTGGCGGGTCCACTGAACAGAACAGGTATGCAGTGGCGGGTTCACTGAACACAACAGGTATGCAGTGGCGGGTTCACTGAACAGGTATACAGTGGCGGGTCCACTGAACAGAACAGGTATGCAGTGGCGGGTTCACTAAACAGAACAGGTATACAGTGGCGGGTTCACAGAACAGGTATACAGTGGCGGGTCCACTGAACAGAACAGGTATGCAGTGGTGGGTTCACTAAACAGAACAGGTATACAGTGGCGGGTTCACTGAACAGGTATACAGTGGCGGGTCCACTGAACAGAACAGGTATGCAGTGGCGGGTTCACTGAACAGGTATACAGTGGCGGGTCCACTGAACAGAACAGGTATGCAGTGGCGGGTTCACTAAACAGAACAGGTATACAGTGGCGGGTTCACTAAACAGAACAGGTATACAGTGGCGGGTTCACAGAACAGGTATGCAGTGGCAGGTTCACTGAACACAACAGGTATGCAGTGGTGGGTTCACTGAACAGGTATACAGTGGCGGGTCCACTGAACAGAACAGGTATGCAGTGGTGGGTTCACTGAACAGGTATACAGTGGCGGGTCCACTGAACAGAACAGGTATGCAGTGGCGGGTTCACTGAACAGGTATACAGTGGCGGGTCCACTGAACAGAACAGGTATGCAGTGGCAGGTTCACTGAACAGGTATGCAGTGGTGGGTTCACAGAACAGGTATGCAGTGGTGGGTTCACAGAACAGGTATGCAGTGGTGGGTTCACAGCACAGGTATGCAGTGGTGGGTTCACAGCACAGGTATACAGTGGTGGATCCACTGAACAGAACAGGTATGCAGTGGCAGGTTCACTGAACAGGTATGCAGTGGTGGGTTCACAGCACAGGTATGCAGTGGTGGGTTCACAGAACAGGTATGCAGTGGTGGGTTCACAGCACAGGTATGCAGTGGTGGGTTCAATGAACAGGTATACAGTGGCGGGTCCACTGAACAGAACAGGTATGCAGTGGCAGGTTCACTGAACAGGTATGCAGTGGTGGGTTCACAGAACAGGTATGCAGTGGTGGGTTCACAGAACAGGTATGCAGTGGTGGGTTCACAGCACAGGTATGCAGTGGTGGGTTCAATGAACAGGTATACAGTGGCGGGTCCACTGAACAGAACAGGTATGCAGTGGTGGGTTCACAGCACAGGTATGCAGTGGTGGGTTCACAGCACAGGTATGCAGTGGTGGGTTCACAGAACAGGTATGCAGTGGTGGGTTCACAGCACAGGTATGCAGTGGTGGGTTCAATGAACAGGTATACAGTGGCGGGTCCACTGAACAGAACAGGTATGCAGTGGCAGGTTCACTGAACAGGTATGCAGTGGTGGGTTCACAGCACAGGTATGCAGTGGTGGGTTCACTGAACAGGTATGCAGTGGTGGGTTCACAGCACAGGTATGCAGTGGTGGGTTCACAGCACAGGTATGCAGTGGTGGGTTCACAGCACAGGTATGCAGTGGTGGGTTCACAGCACAGGTATGCAGTGGTGGGTTCACAGAACAGGTATGCAGCCAGACAGGAACAAGTTAAGCCTAACTAATCTTTCCCTGAGAGACAGTCTGCAGCAGCTCGCCCTACTCTCACTAACGCAGGCAGCACACGAGTGACCGTAATGGCCGCCGCTGCCTGCCTTATATAAGGGGGGGTGGGGCTCCAGGGGCTAGTGTAGCCTAATTGGCTACACTGGGCCTGCTGACTGTGATGTAGAGGGTCAAAGTTGACCCTCCATGTGCATTATGGGGCGAACCGAACTTCCGCAAAGGTTCGCCTGCGGGACGCGAACCACCGAAGTTCGCGTGGAACCGTTCGCAGGCGAACCGTTCGGCCCAACTCTACCAGTCGGTAGTGCGGGAAAACACCGTTCTTCTCCACAACCGGTAATTAAGACTTCTGGGTGGTCATTCATAAAGAAGTTGCCTGTTGCGATACAAGTGCGGAGGTTTTCTGGAGGAAGCTGGCGGTAGCGTGGCGGAAGACATGCGGAAACATAAAAGCTGCCCGATTCCCTCCGTGCGCTCCTCTGTCTGATGCTGCTTGGGAGGTCCGTCCCATTCATTTACATGTAATCCGCCCGCATATCGCTACTGCCGAGCAAGCGGTATTTTCCTTCCGGATACCGCTTGCTCTAATCTTTATGAATGGATGTGTTTCTTACTTTTTCTAGATTAATCTAGAAAAACTCCGCACAAGGCGGAAATGTATCGCTCTGCACGGGAATGTCAGCTTTTCATGCGGAAAGAGCCTTTATGAATGGGGATTTTGCTGAGTGTTCGGTAAAGTCAGCGGTATTAAGCATTTCCGCATGCGGAAATGCTTTATGAATGATAGCCAATGTCTCTCCCTTCTCTCAGTAAAGCAGGCAGCAGACAGAGTGATAAAATGGCCAACGCTGGGGGGTCTAGGAGGGAGTGCAGCCTCATTAGCTGCCATGTGTCTGCTGACTGTGATGTAGAAGGTCAAAGTTTAGCCCAATGATGTAGTATAAGGGGCCGGTCGAACTCGCTATGTGTTCGCCGCGAAACGAACCCCTGTTCGCCGGCAAACCGTTCGGGCCATCTCTAGTTGACGCCACCAAAAATCGTGCTGCATGCCCAAGGTACTCAAAAGAAACAAGGATTATTATGCTGACACTGGCTGGCCATGCCAAATTCAACGACCCCAAACCCAGATAACCTGTTCTCACATCTCAGGGCTCAAGAAGACAAAGACAGTTTTCACCAGGGGACAATTTGTGGTTGATTCAGCACACCTATTTTATAAATATACGTCCTTAATTCCTCAGTGACAACACAGCCGTGCTTGTTCAGGGTCTATGGCTAAAGGTATTAGTCGAGGCAGAGGATCAGCAGGATAGCCAGGCAACTGGTATTGCTTAAAAGGAAATAAACATGGCAGCCTCCATATCCTTTTTACATCAGTTGTACTCAGGCTTGGGTTTACATCACAGGAGCCTATCGGCACAGATGTCCTGGCATATTAGACTTCATCATCAATGAACCTACAAACCCCCACCAAACTGCACTACAAGTGTGCTGGCTGTCCCAGCTGTCACTTCTCCCTTACTTCCCTTGCCCATCATTATTAGCTACAGGTGCCCCTTAATATTAGGTAGCCAGAGGTACCTTTTTTACCCTTTTTAGCTAGTGGTGCCCCTGAATGAAGGGAGATCTCGTCATGGAATGCCGAGATCCGGGTGAGTAACCTCTCATGCTCTGCTTGGGACTCTACATAGTTAAGGAAGGAGGGAGGCACTAGGGGAGGGAAGTGAGACACCTTTCTATCATCAGGCGCCTGTAGGCACGTGCCTACAGTGCCTTATGGTAATTCGACCCTGGTTGTACCTCCTTAGCGATAATCCTGAGTCAGGCTTGGGATGGAAATCCGCAGCGCAGAGCGGTAACCCCAAGCTGGATCCATGGGAGGTGTGTAATGTGCAGGGCTGCCGCAGATCTATCTAGCGGTATGATTTTTAGGGTCTAAGGCTCAACACACACCATACAATCTTGGTTGTTCAATCTTACCACTTTCATGTAGTATAAGAGCTTATCCAATCAATCATTCAAGGTATTTTCAATCTGTTGGCCCTTATACTACAGAGATTTGGTAAATCTGTAGAACCAAGATTGTATGGTGTGTGTTGAGCATAAAAGCGTGTAAAAAAATTGCACCGCTTTCAGAACCTAATATCTGGAAATAATCATACCGTTAGGGAGGTCAAGGTGCCCATTAATTATAGAATTTCAGCAAATGATTGAACTTCTGATGCAATAATTGCGATCGGAAGGAATGACTCGGAACTCATCGATTGTACCCGGGGCGTTACAATAGAGCA
This sequence comes from Hyperolius riggenbachi, assembly GCF_040937935.1. NCBI lineage: Eukaryota > Metazoa > Chordata > Amphibia > Anura > Hyperoliidae > Hyperolius > Hyperolius riggenbachi. The sequence goes on from NC_090651.1 coordinate 52,254,438, forward strand.
GGGGTAGGGAGCCTAAGGCTCGGGAGCCAGATCTGGCTCTTTTGATGGCTGTATCTGGCTCACAGACAAATCAGTAGGGTATGATTCACTAAGCTACACTGCTCAAGCATGAACTACTAACTTACTCGCGCTACCCCAAAATGAACAGCTGCTCCAATTGTCCCACTCTGGACCCCGTCAGGTCCAGTGACTTTGTAGAGACAGATTCCTGCACTTTGATTGGCCCAATAGGCTGCCTGTCACTTGACAGGCAGCCTATTGGGTCAAAGTGTGGGGATCTCGTCCTACAAAGTGAATGAACCCTCTAGTCAGCTAGCTAATTGTACAAGCTGTTAGTCGGTATTTCTCCTGTCTGACTCTCGGGGAAATTGCTGATGTTGCTGAAACCCAAGAGAGGCTGAAGACGTGTCTGACACTTCCGCTGCCCAGCGTATCAACTGTATACACATCACCATGGCATCAGGGACGTGAGCCCTACTGTCCCAGTTTGAAACATATTGTATGGCTCTCATGAAATTACATTGTAAAATATGTGGCGTTTATGGCTCTCTCAGCCAAAAAGGTTCCTGACCCCTGCAATAGACCCTGCAAGGGATGCCGCCGCAGGGGGCCCTGTGGGGGGAAGACTTTCTTTTCCCTGTCCTGAGAGGCTGACAACTTAAGGTGGGTACACACGTCAGATAAAAGTCTTTGGAAAATGAAAGATCACAGACCAATTTTACCCCCTTTCATGTAGTATGAGAGCCATACTCTACCAGGGGTCTCAAACTCGCGGCCCTCGATACAATATTTTGTGGCCCCCGCTGGCAAAAGTAAAAGAGACACGGAAGCGAACTATTTTTGCCAACTTTACCTTATAGTTCGCTTCAGTGCTCCCAAGTAATCCGCTGATAAACGAGGGCTGCAGAGCCCCCAAATCCCCCGGGCAAACATCCACGAATGCACTGAGGAGCAGAGCTTCCAGATGTAGCTCTACCCCTCCTGACGTCAATCGCCGCCTCTCCCCGCCCCTCTCTGTGAAGGAAGAGTGGAAGGGGCGGGCAGAGGCGGCAATCCGCCGCGATTGACGTCAGGAGGGGCAGAGCTAAAGCTGAAAGCTCTGCCCCTTCCAGGAAATGCCGGCGGATTGCCCTCCGGGCGATTTGGGGGCTCTGCAGCCCTCGTTTCGCGGCGGGGACACATGAAATCCCTTATGCGGCCCAGCCTCATCCTGACTTTGCCTCCTGCAGCCCCCAGGTAAATTGAGTTTGAGACCCCTGCTCTACACAGTCTATTCTATGGAGCTGAACTCCCCATCAGATAGAAATCTTTGCAAGATGCTGCACACAAAGATGCTGTACACATGCAACAGATCAGTGTCTGCAAAAGACCAATCCCTGCAAAAGATCCATTCCTGCAAAATGCATTCATAGTCTATGACATCTGCAGATCCCATACACAGCTTGTTTAATGGACATTCATCTGCAGATCAGACAGTTATCTGCCGATCTGAAGATCCAACTTGGTGGATCTGATCTACAGATAATTGTCCATTAAACAAGGTGTGTATGAGATCTGCAGATATCATAGACTATGAATGCGTTTTGCAGGAATAGATCTTTTGCAGGAACAGATCTTTTGCAGATACTGATCTGTAGAGATGTAACGAACGATTCGCCGGCAAACTGTTCCAGGCGAACTTTGGGGGTTTGTGTTCTCCTGCACCAGGCGAACTTTTGCGGAAGTTCGATTCGCCCCATAATGCACTATGAGGGTCAACTTTGACCCTCTGCATCACAGTCAGCAGGCACATTGTAGCCATTCAGGCTACACTAAGCCCTGGAGCCCCCCCCCCCCCCCTGATATAAGGCAGGTTTGCCGGCCATTACACTCACTCGTGTGCCTGCTAGAGACAGACTAGGGACAGCTGCTGCAGACTTGTTCTCCTAGGGAAAGATTAGTTAGGCTCTTGGCTTGCTCCTGGATGATTGTTATTGCTAAAATAGCACCCCTCAGCTCTCTTTTGAGAGATAATGTTTCCTGATGTGTTTTTTTTGTGTGTTGCTCACTGACATTATACAGCCCTATCTGTTGCAGCTGGACCTTGGTAATTGTTATTACTGAGCCAGCCAGGCCCTGCCTAACTATCTATACTGGGACACCTACCTATGCTTACCTAACTACTGGGGCACCTACTTACCTATACGGGGACATCTACCTACCTACCTATACTAGGGGACCTACCTATGCCTACTTACCTATACTGGGACTCCTACCTATGCCTAGCTAACTACTGGGACACCTACCTATGCCTACCTACCTATACTCGGTTTCCTACCTATGCCTAGCTAACTACTGAGGCACCTACCTATGCCTAGCTAACTACTGAGGCACCTACCTATGCCTACCTACCTATACTGGGACTCCTACCTATGCCTAGCTAACTACTGAGGCACCTACCTATGCCTACCTACCTATACTGGGACTCCTACCTATGCCTACCTACCTATACTGGGACTCCTAACTATGCCTACCTACCTATACTGGGTCTCCTACCTATGCCTAGCTAACTACTGGGACTCCTACCTATGCCACCTACCTATACTGGGTCTCCTACCTATGCCTAGCTAACTACTGAGGCACCTACCTATGCCTACCTACATACAAGAAGATAATAAGGTCATTGCTTCATTGTGGACAGACCAAATTCGAACAGCTGGACAGTCACTGTTGTTCTATCATTGAGCTACCACAGCCCGGCGACCATATAGGCTGAAAAACTGCCACAGCCTGCACTCTGGCCATGGTGCGCACCAGCCCAGCACGGCCGTCACTACGCAAACAGCTGTTTGTGGTGTGTTACACAGTGAGTTTGGGGTGTCAGTGTGAAGCAGAACTCTAATTGCACTCCCTGATTGATGTATACACATGCAAGATGTTCGAAAGCACTTTAGGCCTGCAATTTAGCATTCAATGTGATTTCTGCCCTTAAAACGCTGCTTTGCGTCAAATCCAGATTTTTTCCCCGGGGCTTTTGGTGTCTATCCCACTCATCCATGCCCCCCTCCAGGTGTTAGACCCCTTGAAACATGTTTTCCGTCACTTTTCTGGCCAGCATAATTTTTTCTATTTTTCAAAGTTCGCCTCCACATTGAAGTCTATAGCGGTTCGCGAACCGAACCTTCAGCGGAAGTTCGCGAACCCCTCCGAAAATCGGAGGTTCGTGACATCTCTACTGATCTGTTGCAGGTGTACAGCATCCTTGTGTGCAGCATCTTGCAAAGATTTTTATCTGATGGGGAGTGCAGCTCCATAGAATAGACTGTGTAGAGCAGGGGTCTCAAACTCAATTTACCTGGGGGGCCGCAGGAGGCAAAGTCAGGATGAGGCTGGGCCGCATAAGGAATTTCACAATCGCGGCGCATTGCCGCCTCTGCCAGCCCCTCTCACTCTTCCTTCACAGAGAGGGGCGGGGAGAGGCGGCGATCCATGCGGCGATTGATGTCAGGAGGGGCAGAGCTGAAGCTGAAAGCTCTGCCCCTTCCAGGAAATGCCGGCGGATTGCCTCCCCCGGGCGATTTGGGGGCTCTGCAGCCCTCGTTTAGCGGCGGGGATGCGGCGGATTACTTGGGAGCACTGAAGTGAACTATAAGGAAGCTTTTGTCAGCGAGGGCCACAAAATATTGTATCGAGGGCCGCAAATGGCCCGCGGGCCGCGAGTTTGAGACCCTTGGTGTAGAGTATGGCTCTCATACTACATGAAAGGGGGTAAAATTGGTCTGTGATCTTTCATTTTCCAAAGACCTTTATCTGACGTGTGTACCCACCTTAAGGGCATGGAGAGAAAAAGCTTCCTGTTCTCTGCACAATTGTTCTAATGATTGCATCGGCTCAGCCATTGATAAGGAGTTATACAAAGTATGCATGGGGAAGACACCTTCAAGTATGCACTAGCCAATTGAATAACATAAGTTCTCAGTATACCTGTGCAGAAAGGCCTAGTGCACACCAAAAACCGCTAGCAGATCCGCAAAATGCTAGCAGATTTTGAAACGCTTTTTCTTATTTTTCTGCAGCGTTTCAGCTAGCGGTTTGCGGTTTTGGTATAGTAGATTTCATGTATTGTTACAGTAAAGCTGTTACTGAACAGCTACTGTAACAAAAAACGCCTGGCAAACCGCTCTGAAGTGCCATTTTTCAGAGCGGTTTGCGGTTTTCCTATACTTAACATTGAGGCAGAAACGCATCCGCAATCCAAAATCTGCAGCAGCCCGGGAGTATGCGTTTCTGCAAAACGCCTCCCGCTCTGGTGTGCACCAGCCCATTGAAATACATTACCCTAGCGGATCCGCACCCGCAAGCAGATCGCAAACCGCAGCGGAAACGCTCCGGTGTGCACTAGGCCAAAGAGAGGGGGGTAGGAGGCCCCATCCAAAGTTTCGCTGGGGGGCCCAGTGATTTCTAGTTACGCCCCTGCCTTGAAGTATGCACTAGCCAATTGAATAACATAGGTTCTCAGTATACCTGTGCAAAAAGCGAGGGGGAGGGAGGGGGGTAGGATGCCCCATCCAAAGTTTCAAAGGGGTGCCCAGTTATTTCTGGTTACGCCCCTGGATTGGACCCCTAAATATGATTAAAAACATAACAAATACGATCATTTTAGATAAGATCAATCTGCAAAACAGATAATACGATGGATAAATTGATTGCTTGATGTTGGTTGGCACCATCGACACCATCCAATCTTATTGATTGGAAGGTCAAACATCCATTAAAAATTGTATCATGAATGGGCACCTTTAGAGAATACTCCAACCTGTTTACAAGTAAGGATTGCTGAATATGATATTGTGTACCCAGTAGAGGTCACCTTCAGGTAACAGGAAGCCCATCTGCCATCAGCGGTTAGGATAGTACACAGAGCAGGTTGCCAGACTCTGGACCAAGGCAGAGCTCCCTCCCCTACTACCTGCACACTCTACAACACATGCTGGCAATAACACATGAATAACAAGCAGCCTTTGTGACTGCTGCTCCAGGGACCTGCCTGGCCTGTGTTTTCCACCACTGCTACATTAACCCCTTCAGCTGAGCCATCTGCTTACCAACCCTTCTCTTTCACGCCTCCGCTCTCCTCCAGCGCCCAAGGGGTTAACTCACTCTCCATCTGCAGCTGCATGAATGGGCCGTACCACTTGCGCAAAAAATGAATGAAAAGTGGGGGGGATCCTTCCCCCTACTCCCACTGAAGGCTGCAGCCTGCAGGTGCCCAGGCCATGGCTCTTATTAGAATAATGGCAGCTTGGCCTGGGCTATTTGCAATGACTCATCTTGCTGAGTGAAAGGAATAATTGATAGTGGATGTAGCTGGCTTGTCCTCATCCTGCTCCCCCCTGTGGAATAGCAGCACAGTGGTTCTGCCCCACCCTGGGTGTTTGCTGGAGGATGTTCCACCCTGCAGATTGTATTTAGAGATTGACTGATCCGCACAGGTAAGTGTTGCTGGTGCTGTTTTTGTATAGGTGGGTCTGAAAGCAAGGGCAGCATAGATAGGAGGGGCATGATAGTAGTAGTAATGGTGGGGGTAGTAGTTGTAGTAGGGATGCACCCTCTGGTCGCTTTGCTCTGTGGAGTATCACATGGATGGAGAGAGACTGCTGTGACTGTTATATTGTCACATGTCCTCATCCTCTAGTTCCAGCTGGGAACTACAAGAATCTACTCATTGCAGCCACAGAGGGGGGTGTCTGTACCAGCTACACCCCTGGTAGATCATGTCACCAAGCAGTAATACATAAATATAGTCATCAGCTGTTGACTTCTGTCCATTGTTATCTGCCTGCTAGACATGTGATGTACAATTTGACTTGCTAGATTTGTTTTTTTTTTTTCTGTCTATTAATGGAATTAGTGGAGGCTGGGTGGAAAACTTACACAGGGCTAAATCAATTTTAGAAAGATTAGGATTCCATAGCTCCCAACAGTCCCTCTTTCGGAGCCCTGTCCCTCTGTCCCTGTTTCCTCCTCATTTGTCCCTCTTTCAGGACTTCATCCCTCTTTCTATGTAAAAAGAAAAAAAAAATGTATGTATGTTTCTCTACTAAAAAAATGTGATTGACTCTAAACTTTATTCCTATCCTTTAAATTTATATATTTTAAAATGTTAAAATAAAGGAAAATGAACCAGGATATAAAACATATTTTTCTTATGAAATCTTAGTGGTATGTGTGATTAGTGGTGTGGCTTAAGTGTCCCTCTTTCTCATCTCAGTTGGGAGGTATGGGATTCATTTACCAGACTGTTTAATTAGTTAAATCAAGCTGTCATGCAAATTAATTGAGATGGGCTGCAAATTTTGACTATATGTAATTTTTGGCGGTTTTGTCTAGTTTAGGGGACCATCCGGACACCTCATAGGGAACAGTTCTCCAATCACAGCTCCCTCTACAGCACGAAGCATTGTGATTGGCTGAATAGTGTGGGTGTGGTTTATTACAACCTATGTGAAACCTAGCAGTTTGAGAGGGTGCTGTTCACCTAATCACATTAGTGGAATTTGCCTATATGGTTTCCTGCTGGCTCCTCTAAACTAGATTAGTGGCCAGTTTTAACACTTCCATGTAGTATGAAGGCCAAGAGATTTTGAATATTAACGGATTGTGTAGATAAGCTCTCATGCTATATGGAGGTGGTAAAATTGGCCAATCAAAATTGTATGTATGTATGCAGCCTTATACTGAGAATACACCATGGGATTTTTTTGGGGGGCAGATAGATGGCTCGACAGATAATTTCCGACAGGTCCGATCTGATTTAGATCATTTTTCTGATCAATTTTCTCATAGAAATGGATGGAAATCGATCGGAAAATCAATCTTAAAGTAGATCTGCCAAAAAAAACCTTCATTGTGTAGTCCCAGCATTAAACCTGGTAGACCGTTTCAATTATGACTGGCCAATCACTGACCAGTTTTACCACCTCCATGTAGTATGAGAGCTTACCTACACAGTGGGCTCTAGTCACAATCAGGCATGTGGTAAAGGATTTTTTTTCTGCTAAATTACCGGCAGGGCTAATGTCCGCATTTTTTTTTCCACCTTCACTAAAGTTTTTCCGCATGCAGGTATATTATCCGGGAAAAGTGTGGTAACAGGCGTAAACGGGCATTAAACCTGCGATAAACATGCGGGAAAAAGCATTAAAAAATTGTCCCCTCTAAAATTGTTCTAAGTCCAGCAAACACAGCAATTAAAGAGAAACTCTGACCAAGAATTGAACTTTATCCCAATCAGTAGCTGCAGTTTCACAAACAGACCATCAGGGGGCGCTGTATGGCTGATATTGTGGTGAAACCCCTCCCACAGAGAAATTCTGAGAAGTACTCTTGGCAGTTTCCTGTCTGTGAACCTTTATGCATTGTGGGAAATAGCTGTTTACAGCTGTTTCCAACTGCCAAAACGGCAAGCAGCAGCTACATCACCTGCCAATAGTAAACATGTTACCATGTAATGTCAGAATGTAAATCAGGGATTTAAAATATTTTACAATGGGCATTGTTCTCCCCAGGCTCTTTTAGCCGGGTGCTCCACCCGGCTAGATTTGGTGACCACCCGGCTGTCATCGGCTCACCTCCTCACCTCCTCCTATGCTGTAAGCAGAGTTGCCCTGCATTTTCATCTCGTCCCACCCGGCTGCTTTTTCATGCCACCCGGCTACTATTTCATGCCACCCGGCTGGAAAAAAATTCTGGGGAGAACACTGGGCAAACAATGACTAAATAATTTATACATAATTATTGTAAAAATGAAGCACTTTTTTTATTACATTATTTTCACTGGAGTTCCTCTTAAAGGCCTCCAGACTCCAAGTAAGTCAATGGGAAGCTAATCTATCACTACTTCCAGGTGATTAAAAAATCGGTACAAATAATTGTGAACTTGTATCTTTTGCGGTAATTTTCTGCATCATTTGCGCACTTTTACGCATGTGGGAAAAGTTGTGAATGTTAACATGGCCTTATTTTGGTCGCAAATTTCCTACAAGTAGTTTTCCGCATGCGGAAAATGATTGTGAATAGAGCCCATTGGCCTCTATTCTCGATGAATGACCTCATTCGGTAACAAAAAAATGGCGGAAAAATACTGACTGAGGTACGACCTCAGTTATTAACAGTTGTTTTTTTTTCCGTCTGAAATTACTGCATTTGGAAAGAATGTGGAAAAAAGTGATAAAAGTGCGGTAACGTGTTGGTAAGAAATTATTTTGGACTTAAATTCCGCAAAAGAACCAAAACCTTTATATTGAAAAAAATGCACTGACTTATCGTGAACTACCAATTTTTATTTTAACACCTGTAAGTACCTGGCACTGCTTGCTAGACTTTGGCAGTTTTGCTCATAAAACTATATTCCCCGCAGTTATTGCGCATTTTTAACGAACGTTTGACTTTTTTTGCACTTTTACCCCCATGTTATCTCACTATTTTACCAACCTTTATTCGTTTTTGTGAATGTGGATAAAAAAATGGTCGCTGTCGGTAATTTTGTTGCTGCAAACTTCTGTAGCGCACATGGTATTGTGAATAGAGGCCAATCTGTTCATAGTATTCAAAATATGTTGGCTTCTGTATCACATGAAGGTGGTGTGATTGGTCCAATCAAAATTGGATGGGTGTACCAGGCTTTAGGCCTCTAAAGCTTCATACACACGCTTGATTATCGTTGTTAAAAAAAAAAAGAGTGATTCCCCCGACTAGTGCTGTGCCCTATGAGTACACAGCTACTCGTAATAGAACGTTAAATTAGGAGGGGGGATGTTTACTTACCAATTCTACTGCCTATAGCCAATGCAACCTATTTAACTTCACTACTTCCTCTTTCAATCCCAGAAGGAGGAAGTAGTGGACTGCGAGTGGAACATGGCGGCATAGGTAAGTTAACCCCCCCCCCCCTCTGCTGCGGGCATCGCTATCTAATTTATATTTCTGTTAGGAGTAGCTACGTACTCCGTAGCACACAACACTGTCCCCAACAGTAATGTGACAAATCGAATGATGTCTGATTAGTAACGTAGCATGTTTGATTTCAACAACAGCTTAAAGGGAACCTAAACTGAGAGGGATATGGCTGTTTGCATACAAACAATACCAGTTGCCTGACTCTCCTGCTGATGTCTTTGGCTGCAGTAGTGGCTGAATCACACACCTGAAACAAGCATGCAGCTAATCCAGCCTGACTTCAGTCAGAGCACCTTATCTGCATGCTTGCTGAGGGGCTGTGGCTGAAAGTATTAGAGGCAGGGGATGAGCAGGACTGCCAGGCAACTGGTAGTATTTTAAAAGGAAAAATCCATATCCTTCTCAGTTTCGGTTCCCTTTATTGACGGTCTACTGATCGGATCCAGTGCTGGCAATTCCAAAGGTGCAAACTGGGGGATTGCTGTTTGGGGGGGGGGGGGGGGGGGGTCTTTTTTTTTGTAATTTAGTACTGGTCCTGATTAGATAGTTGGTGGAAGCTCTAAAGTGAGAACCCCAAAGCATGTAACTAGCCACAATGGGCTCTATTCTCAAAGACTTCCCGCATGCGGTAAGTACATGCGGGAAGTTTGCGACCAAAATACCGTCAAGTTGACATTCTCAAAATGTTCCGCATGTTTTCCGCATGCGGAAAAAGTGCGGTAAAAGTGCGGGATTCATGCGGAAAAATTTCCGCAAAAGTCGGTATTTTCCGCAATAAAAAAATCAATTCTCAAATGTTCAGGCGCATCATTTCGTCGTTATTTACCGATTTTTTTTTTTTTTTTATTTTTTTTTTTTTTATCACCTACAAGTAGTAGGTGATATATTCCGCATCCCATTGACTTTAATGAAGTCTGGAGGCTTAAGGCTCATACACACATCAGACTATAGTCTTTGGAAACTGAAAGATCACAGACCAATCTTACCACCCTTCCTGTAGTATGAGAGCCATACTCTACACAGTCTTTTCTATGGAGCTGAACTCCACATCAGGAAAAAATCTTTGCAAGATGCTGCACACACAGATGCTGTACAGACACAAAAGATCAGTATCTGCAAAAGATCTGTTCCTGCCAAAAATCCGTTCCTGCAAATTGCAATGATAGTCTATGAGATCTGCAGATCATCATACACAGATTATTTAACTGACATTCATCTGCAGATCAGATCCGCCAGGATGGATTTTCAGATCTGCGGATGATTGCTTGATCTGCAGATGAATGTCAGTTAAAGGAGAAAAGTACGGTAATTTTATAGATCATTTTACTCTGTAAAACAGAAACCTTCTTCTTTGTGTTTACATGTATTTTATTACATTTTACAATTCTTTGCAATAGTGGTTCTCTTAAATTGGGAATTCTTGTTTTGTTTGTTTTCTATTTAGCACTGAAAAATAACTTTTAAAAAATATTTCTTTAACTAAAAAAAAACCCTTGCCATGTGACTTAATGGGTTTCTAATCAGAGCAGAGTTTCTCATGACTGTAAAGGAGTCGCATGCTAAGGCCTTTTCACAGGGGCAGTTGACAGCCTGTCAGGCCGTGGTGTGGCGCCCGTCCTCTGAGTGGGCAGTACACCCACTAGAAGTGACACATGGCAATTTTCTGCTGCGCGGTAATCAGTGTGTCAGCCGCTCACACGCTGTCATTCAGTTGCGTTCCACTCACTCCCCAGCAGATAGACGGTTGAAGCGTGCGGAAAGTACATATTTGTAAAGTAGGCCTAAAATCCCTAAAATCCAGGATTAGACTGTCTGTAGAGATGATCGATCTCCTAGGACTTCTTTAATAGATGACTAGTGTTCCTGGCCCCCTTTTCTCTCTGTGTGGCCTGATTCTCACTGCCCAATCAGAAATGTAGACGTCACATCAATCACCTGATCAGTTATGTGCTTCGCACTGGATTATCCATGCAGAAGAAATGATCCTAGTGCTTGTTAATAATGGGATAATATGGCAAACAGTCGAGTAGTAGTGACTGATTCTACCATCTAGCTAGCCCACTTAATCTAGATGAGATAAATTGGAGAATTGACCGATTCGCTAGTGTTGTGCTGCTCAACGCAGGAGAGCGCTATGCAGCCACTGAATTTACCGTTGCTGAACAGATTTTATTTTTTTCTTCTAATAAGTCAGGCACACTTGATTGGTGCCCATTCGTGATAATGGATAGTGTTGATGGAGTCAGTAGTAAACAAGCGGGCATGTCATTGATCTCTTTGCGTCTCGTTTCTATTTGAAACCGGTTATATACTTGGATCCTAGGCTTCCCTTGCTGTTCTTACCCCTCCCCCCCCCCCCCCCCCCTTTCAAAAAAAAAATTGTACCCATCCTAGTAAAAGCAGTAGATGTGTCTTCCCCCCCCCCCCCCCTCAGTATTGGGTAGGGCCCTCTCCACCCCATCACCACTATAGGTAGCCAGACCTGCGTCCAGCTTTAGGTAGGAGCTAGGTCAGGCCTGGATTTGCCTCACAGGAGCCTATAGGCACAGACGTCCGGGCACCCTAAACTTTGCGCTCTATGACCCTACAAACCTCCACTGAAGGTTTCCCTGTAGCCAGAGGTACCCTCCATATTAAGTAGCTAGAGGGGCCCTCGACTGAAGGGAGATCATCAGTGGAATGCCAAGAGCTGGGTTAGTAACATCACATTTATGATACTCTTGGGATTCATGCATCGGGAAGGCAAGAGGGAAACGCACGGAGAGGGATTGGAGTCGCCTTTCCACTATCGGGCACCTTTAGGCACATGCCTTATGTTAAATCCGGCTCTGAGCTGGGTGAGGGCAGAGTGGGACTTGAACAGTTGCAGACGGTGATGAGTGACAGTTTGGGTCACAGACAGTAAGCTGCCCACATTTGCTGCCTCTTCATTCCCTGAATCCCAGAAACTTGCCAGACTGCTGTAGTTTACATGTTTGGCAGCTTGACTCCATGAGTGTGCCAGCCCGCTTCCCGCCCCTTGCTTTTTGGTGCCCTAGGCCATGGTCTTTGTAGCCTTGCCTGAAATCAGGCCATCTTGGTAGCCAGATCTACCTCAAATATCCGGTATCTTCCCCCCCCCCCCCCCCCCTCAACCCCGGAATAGATAGCAGATGTGAGAGATCTCAGTACAAGAGAGGTGAGTAAATGCTCGCACTCAACTCGTGAATTGAGGGGGTTGACTGTGTGCCAGCTTGGCTCTGCGCCCACAGGCTGGCACCTTTGAGCCTCTGCCCTTCCCTGTGCCCTCCTCCATTTTGAGCTTTTGTCTGGGATTCCTCTTTAACTACTTAAAGGGAACATTAACTGTAAAAAAAAAAAAAAAAGTTTTACTTACCTGGGGCATCTACCAGCCCCCTGCAGCCATCCTGTGCCCTGCAGTCACTCATGGCTCCTCCGGTCCCCCGCTGCCAGCTAGTTTAGTCTTTGCTGACTGGGAGTCGGCCGGGCTGCCATGCGTACGGTTTTACGCATTCCTACTAGTGCAGGAAGCTATTGCAGACAACAAGTACATTTTTACGCGATACGGGTTTAATGTGTAAAATTTTACGCGCGGGATGGCTGCAGGGGGCTGGTAGATGCCCCAGGTAAGTAAGACTTCTCTCATCGCAGCTCATAGACAGGCAGAGCCCTGTGAGCCGGTCAGGAGCCGATTTCATTGGCTCCTGGCTGTGTCTATCAATGTAAGCCACTCCCATTGGCTTACATTGATAGACACGGTCAGGAGCCAATGAAAGTGGCTCCTGACCGGCTCACGTGACTCTGCCGTCATAGAGACGGCAGAGTGGCTGTTAGGAGGATCCCGGCGTGCGGTGGTGATGGCGAATGGCGGCGTGTATGCACGGCGATTCGTCGGGATTCTGTCGTCTCTGTACCAGCAGTCTCTGGTCCTTAAGGGGGCAGAGACTGCTGGTACTTAAGTGGTTAAAGGAAACCTCCAAGCGGGTAAAATTATTTAAAATAAACACATGACATAGCTGCAAATGAATTTTACATACTTGCCTCACCCTCCGTTCCTCTCAGAAGCTCATTATTTTATTCTTACAGTGATCCCTTCCAGTTCTAACAATATTTTGTCAGAACTGAAATATACCAGTTGCTGTCCGTTGTATATTAGCAGCTGGCAGTTACAACTGAATATGTAAGGTAATGTCCATGTTTCCCTATGGCACAAGTTGGTAATATTACAGTTTAACAGTGTGCTCTCCAGGAAGCTATTATGCAGGGGCGTAGCAATAGGGGTTGCAGAGTTTGCGACCGCATCGGGGCCCTTGGGCCAGAGGGGCCCCGAAGGGCCCTCCCTCAACTTCAGTATTAGCTCTCTATTGGTCCTGTGCTCATAATAATCACTTCTATAGATACTTTGAATAGTGGTAATCATTAACAAACTGTTCCTCATCCCCTTTTTGCACCTCTGACACTGTAGTTGCCATTGGCAGGTTTTGGTGCGCCGTATCAATTGTTATGTATAGAGTGCTTGGGGGGCCCCATTGTAAAACTTGCATCGGGGCCCACAGCTCCTTAGCTACGCCACTGCTATTATGGGTTAATGGCCATTTTTAAAATGGAGTATGGAGAAATCCATTGATCACAGTGGACAAATGGGATGCAGGAGAGGAGAAAGAGATTGAGGAGTAGACTACACAGGAGGTAAGTATGGACCTGTGTATGGCTATGTTGACTTTTCAGTTCAGGTTCTCTTTAAGTATCCTCAGGGTTTCCTAAAAATGTATTCATCACAGCGAACCTCTCCTTCCCTGAATGTGTGAGTCATTGCTGGGCAGGTGGGTAGTCGGAAGAGCATCCCGTTTGAAGGCTCACAGCTCGCGCCTGCATGTGCGTCAGGGAAGTGCAGCGTCAGCAGAGATGAGTGTTGTATTATTTATGGATCTGTAAATCAGCTTTCACATGTCAGGGGATCTCTTCAAATTGTCAGGAGACTCGAAGAGGAAGTCGTGTTTCCTAGGAAAATTCCAGAGCACAGTTCTGCCTCAATATCTTCCTTTATTCACAGCTTTGTATAAAGCGACAGTACTGAAGGGAGCGGATCAGTGGAAGTGTCAGGTCTGCGAGTTTGGCTTGTCACACACCTTAGCGCCTTCGTATCAGACAGGTAAATCAAGCAAGTTTTTAAAATTTTAGCCTTTTAATCTTCCTCCTGCTGTCCCCTGGGGGTTCCGCAGGGATCAAGGCCACAGCGTTCCTGGTTGGATGGGAACCGTCGGTGCACAGCCATTTTAAGATCTCTCCAGAGATGTTCAATCTGATTCAAGTTTGGGCTGTGGCTGGGCCACTCAAGGACATTCAGAATAGTCCTGAAGCCACTTCTTTGATATCTTGGCTGTGTACTTAGGGTAGTTGTCCGGCTGAAAGATGAACAGTCATCCCAGTCTTGAGTTCAAGAAAGCTCCGGAGCAGGTTTTCATCCAGGATGTACATGTACAATGCTGCAGTTATCGTTCCTTTTATCCTGACTAGTCTCACAGTTCCTGCCGCTGAAAAACCTCTCCACAACATGATGCTGCCGCCACCATACTTCACTGTAGGGATGGCATTGGCCTGATGATGAGCAGTGCCTGGTTTCCTCCAAATGTGACGCCTAGTTTAATCTTTGTCTCATCAGACCAGAGAATTTTGTTTCTCGTGGTCGGAGTCCTTCAGGTGACTTTTTTAGCAAACTCCAGACGGGCTGCCATGTGCCTTTTTACTAAGGAGCGGCTTCTGTCTGGCCACTCTATCATACAGGTGTGATGGTCTCCACCGGGGACCTCTGGAGCTCTTACAGAGTGACCCTTGGGTTCTTGGTCACTTCCCTGATTGAGGCCCTTCTCCTCCCTTCTCCGGCCAGCTCTAGGAAGAGTCCTGGTGGTTTTGAACTTGTTCTCGGAGGTCTACAGAAAATTTCTTTGACTTTATGCTCAGTTTGTGCTCTGGACTGTCACTTGCGGGACCTTTTTTATATCGAGGTTTGTGCATTTTCAAATCGTGCCCAATCAACGGAATTTACCACAGGTGGACTCCATTTAAGCTGCAGAAACCTCTCGGGGTAGGAACACACTAGGTAGAATCGCATATGCGTTTTCCATAGCACATCGTGGAAAACGCATATGCAACTCTGCCTACTGTGTTCCTACCCTCAAGTATGATCGGGCTGTTAACGGGATGCACCTAAGCTCAATTTTGAGTTTCATGATGACAAAGGCTGTGAATACTTATGTACTTTTTTTTTTTTTTTTTTTTTTTTTTTTTTTATGCGTTTCCAAAACCTCAAACCTTTTTTTATGTTGTACTTATGGGGTGTGTGTAGAATTCTGAGGAAAAATGTATTTAATCCATTTGGGAATAAGGCTGTAACATGACAAAATGTGGAAAAAGTGATGTGCTATGACTACTTTCAGGATGCACTGTATGTTCATGCTGACTCCACATACCTCTGAGCGTTGTCCATTCCCCCTGGTCACCTGACTCACTCCTTGAAACTTTTGGCTATGCTTGAATTTTTCAGTTAGGAAGGGCAAGGTTTGCTGTGATCTTCCATCCTATCGCTCTCCTCTTCCCCACCGCATTCACTCTCCATGTTTCTGGAGTCTGCCGAAGCTCTTTGGAAACATCTGCCCACAGCTCTGGCAGCCACCAATTAAGCTGTGGCTGTTTGAGCTGGGGGTAAGCCATGGCAACGCTGATGGGCCATGGTGGCGATTTTGAAAAAAATCTCACCACAGCTTCAATTCTGAGGGGTGGGTGGGAGTGATCAACTGCCAGGAGGAATTGCATTTAATCCTGACACCCCAACAGACCTGTATCATTGAGACAGAGCCTGTCATGAATAGACCCAGGGGTGGCCTGGACGCCCAAAAACGACTATAGTATTACTATTCTTCCAGACTGGCCCAGCTAGCGCAGTGGTCATCTATCCTAATAGATGGGTTGACCTAATGGCCACTCTGAACTCCTCCTTTCCCAGTCAGCTCCTTTCTGTAGACTAAGCACCCTGTTTTAGAGTTGTCCTTTCCTTTCTTAAAAATGAATCCCTGAACACTTGGAAGGGTCTGCCAAGACAATTAGCCTTTCACAAGCTTGGCTTTCTAGATGAGTTTGTCATACTTCATCAGCCTCTGGTAGCTCAAGGTAGTCTGAAATTCTATCTCCTTTTTGATAACCCCCTCTCCTGGGATCAGACCAGGTCCAAGTGTGCTTTCCCAAACTTTCAGTTTTTATTTTCTCCAGTTGAGGTGCTTTTTGACCTCGTCTTAGATGGTGGTTGGAAATCAATGCCTTACCTATTATCAGAGTTCCACTCCTACATGCACAGGCCTGGCCTGATCTCTATTATGTATTCTGAGGTTTGGTACTGTAGGATGGATCCAGATAGAATAACTGTATATTGCCTCAGGATGACTGGGATTCCATGTTTGAGAGTCTGGCCAAATCCTTCATCAATTCCGCTATGACAGAATGAGGGTACAGAACCCCCTCCCTGATGTACAAACCGAGCATGTTGACCTTTGACCAGCTTCACTGCTGGTGGTTGTGCCCAGTGGTAAAAGAATTCTGTGACTCATGTTTCCAGTAAGCATCTACTGTCTCCAAGGTCGATGTCTTCCCTAGCTCAAGGTTAGCATGGTTTCATCTGAAACCCCCTCACCTGGCCAGGTTTGTTTTTACTTATCATTTGTCCGACTGCTTACGCCCGGTTGACACTTGCGTTTTGATAAAATACTTACCGGTGGCACAGGCCCGTTCGCCATCAGGATCCGGTCAGGTCACGTTCAGTTTTCATCCGGATCTTCTTCCGTTCTTCATGCGTCCTGGATCTGTTTCCGTTTTTCAAAGAGGGGCCTGGAAGGTCTGGAAAAGCGCTGGAGTCCTTCTTGGGGAGAACCTGCAGTGCGGACATCATCCTCCTCGTCCCGCGGGGCCCTGCGTCTGGATGGTCGGGTCCTTCCGTCCTCCGCTGTGTTCTGGGGTGGCTGTGGAGAGGCTGGGGGCTGTCCGGCGCTGAGTACATCCACATGGCCGTCTGCACCATAGAGAACCCCACAGGAAGTTGGGTAGGACGTCCGGCTTTCATCCGGAAGTGTGTTGTGCACTTCCGTTTCCCCTCAGATGCTGTTGTGCTGGATTTCTTGTCCGGATCCGGTCCGGCGGCGGTGGACGGAGGACCGGTCCGGAAAATTGGAGCATGTTGGAAAATTCCGGACCGCAGACCTGATCCGGAGGAACAGACGAGTGCGCACGGGTCCATTGATTAACAATGGACACTTAATCGTCCGTTCTGTTTGCAGACCTTGCGGCCCGGCTGCGGTCTGCAAAAACCGCAAGTGTGAACCAGGCCTTAGGACGCGATGCTGAACTGTGCATGTGTCAATCCTCACTGTAAGCTGTCAGTATCCTGACAAGCAGTATTTTTGTTTTAACATTTTTATTTTATGTGAATATGTAAACTCATCAATTATGCTATTCCAGTGGGTTTCTAACAAAAAGGGAGTGTCAGCCTGCTGTAATTCCTTGATTAGCCCTTGATAAGTGTGCAAAAAAAATAAATAAATTCATGTGTGCTTTTTGTGGGGTGTGTTCTGGATTGTGCTGCTAATTAATCGCATTGGAAGTACTGTTTTTCTTATCACTGTTCAGAGTAATTAAAAGTCCTGAAAGTTTTTTAGGAAAATTTTATACCGTAACTGGCTGTAAGATTATCCTCTCATTATGAAAACGACACCTGCATAACTTGCATATAGCAAATGTTTTTGTTTTTTGTACTGTATTGGGAATTATACTTTAACAGTTCTTAAAGGACTACTATATAAGAAGTATATTTCTCCCTGATTAAAAATGCACTGAATTTATTTTTCCCTATGATTCTTTTGCTTTACAGTAGGTGATAAAAATCTTACTGATCTGACAGGTTTTAGACTAGTCCATTTCTTAATGATGGGTTCTCTGTATCTCCTTTGTAAAGAATAAAAGTGGTCCCTAGAAAGGATCTATGCAAAAGACACTGACCAGGCCTCACTACTCGTTTGCACACTAGTTTGGCATTTGGACCAAGCAACTGCTGTTCAGTAAGTGTTTTTGAAAATAAAGCAAACCCTTATAATCCCCCATAAGGAGATGGACTAGTCCAAACTCTGTCAGATTTTGACTGTGCTATTGAGAAAAGTAATTTTATAGTTCATTTTAATCTGAGAGAAATGTACGTCTCCTATGAATGTGTGCACAGGTATTTAAAACCTTATAATTTTTTGTGATGATGGTCCTTTTTAATTATATTTGTTGATGCCAAATTTTAGTCAGATTTACCCCTCATTAGGGGGGCATTCACATCCCTGACCTGTTTTAACCGCCTCTCAAGCCATCCAGTTTAAATGCCGTTAGCTAATCTGTAACAGGCTGAGAAACTTCAGTGCCTCCACTAGATGGCACAAATAATCTAATCTTGTAGGCAACACTCAATACAAATAATACAAAAAGGAAAAAAAAAACAGAGAAAAGGGAGGGAGCTTCTGATTTCATCTGCAGCTGAACCATCTGCAGGAGACATAGTGATCAGACTGCAGGAAGGGCTGACACAAGGCAGATGCTCAGGCAAGGTAAGCGGTGTGTGTGTGTTTCCAGCATCTCCATCCTAGGAAAGTGATGCTGTGACCGACAGCCAGCAGGGGATGCAATTAGTTGGTTGCCTGGACCGGTCACATCTTGGTTTTCGGCACTTCCGAGCACTTTGTTGCTTCAGCCTTCCTGGGAATATTGACACAGCACAAATATATTCTCTTGATGTGCTCAGACTATTATTTGCTACTGATGCTCTGGTGATCTGTGTTATGCTTTTGGATTTATATACGTCTTGACAAAATTATTTGCACGGCAACTGAATTTTTTTTCTTTCTTGCTCAACAGGTGCCTAATCCACCCCGGTATGTAACTCCCCCCTAGCCATTGCCTTCAAAACGGAAGCCTTTTGAGCCTTTACAAAAGTGAGAGTCCTGAAGGAAAGATGCCAGAACAAAGTAACGACTACCGGGTGGTCGTGTTCGGAGCAGCAGGAGTTGGTAAAAGTTCTCTGGTGCTCAGGTTTGTCAGAGGGACTTTCAGGGAGACTTACATCCCGACCATCGAAGATACCTACAGACAGGTCATCAGCTGCGACAAGAACATCTGCACGTTGCAGATCACGGACACAACGGGCAGCCACCAGTTTCCAGCCATGCAACGGTTGTCCATCTCCAAAGGCCATGCTTTCATCTTGGTTTACTCCGTGAGCAGCAAGCAGTCCATGGCCGAGCTTCAGCCAATCTATGAACAGATCTGCCAGATCAAAGGGGACACACAGAAAATTCCCATTATGTTGGTAGGAAACAAGAGTGATGAGTCTTTACGAGAGGTCCAGGCCAGTGAAGGGGAGAGCTTAGCCAACAAGTGGAAGTGCTCTTTCATGGAAACTTCAGCCAAACTTAACTACAACGTCCAGGAGTTGTTCCAGGAACTTTTAAACTTGGAGAAGAGGCGAACTGTTAGCCTTCAGGTGGGTGGGAAGAAGTCCAAACAACAGAAGAAAAAGGAAAAGCTCAAAGGCAAATGCTCCATTATGTGAGCGGACTTGCACCAATGGACTCCACCACATTCTCCACGAGCTTCTCAGATGTTAAAATAGAAGGCGTTTAACTTTTGATCTTGAAAGTGGTGGCAGGAATTTTGTGGCATCATGGACACCCTAGTAACCATCTTCAGCTTTCTCTCATTATTTGAAGGCAAGACCTTCGCATGCTCCACCACTTTTCATTTTGCAGTTGGCCGTCTTTTTAAGCACATTTCTGCACCAAAACGCTGATTCTCTCGTAGAAGGGGGACAGACAAGTGGGTTTCGGTTATTGCAATGCACAGGGAGTGGTTTGATGGCAAAGTTTACAGAGGTTTTTGTGTGATATTTGCATGTTGGGAAAGTGGTACGATGGAAGGACTTGTTGCTGTAAATTAAACATTAACTTACATGTTCATGTTTTGCGTTATTTTATTTGTTTCTGTTGAGCTCTCATGTGTTTTTATTTTTATTGCAAGTGGTTTAACAAGCTTGTCACACCTAAGTGCTTGCATGCCCTTATGTGGGAAATAGACAAACGAATGTGAGTTGGCAACATTAAAAATGGCATAGATGCACTTTTTGGTAGCACATAGATGGGATTGTACCTTAAAGAGACACTTAAGCCAGAAAATTTTTTTTTTTTACTCACCTGGGGCTTCTACCAGCCCCCTGCAGCAGTCCTGTGCCCTCGCAGCCACTCGCTAATCCTCTGGTCCCCCGCTGCCAGCTAGTTTCGTTTTTGCTGACAGGCCTGTCAGAACTGGCCACGCGTAGCTTTTTCCGCATTCCTGACTGTAATTAGCGCTATTGCGGGCCGCAACGTGTACAAAAATATGCATTGCCGCATTACGAACGCATAGATATGCGGCAACGCGTATTTTTTTAACGTGTTGCGGCCTGCAATTGCGCTAATTACAGCCGGGAATGTGGAAAAAGCTACGCGTGGCCAGTCCTAACGAGCCTGTCGGCAAAAACGAAACTAGCTGGCAGCGGGGGACCAGAGGATTAGTGAGTGACTGCGAGGGCACAGGACTGCTGCAGGGGGCTGGTAGAAGCCCCAGGTGAGTAAAATTTTTTTTTTTTTTTTTTTTTTTTTTTTTTCCTGACTTAAGGTTCACTTTAAATGTAAAGTATAGAGCTTTTTTTATTTTTAATATGAATGTTTATCATGTTCAGTACTAATATTGGGGATGTGAAATATTTATAAATTCATGTGCTTCACTTGCTGGATTGATTGTTACACATTGTAGTCCGAATGGTCTTGGTTTAGTGCTGTAATAAACCAATATTAGACAAGCCAAGCATTATAGCCAAGTTTTAAGAAAACATGGCAGCCCCCATAATTCTTAGGCAGCTGCCCTTTAAAACCCTAATTTCTTCAGGTTTTCTACCAAATGCCTTTAAAGTGTAACTGTCAGGCATAAAATAAAACCTCCTTTTTTCTTATCTTGTAAACAAGTAATAAGGTTGCTAACCAGGCAATCCAAAAGTTAAAAATCACTCTTACTTTTCTTCTCCATAAAACATCATTCCCCAGTTTCCTTGGCTCGTATTTGGTACATCTACCGCACAAAGGAAGTTGCAGGGCATGCTGGGTTTTCTTTTTTTCTTATTTACTTTTGTCAGTCATAACTAGTGCAGCCTGATTGGCTGAAGCCTCTTTCCCTCTTGTTTTCCCCTCCCACACAACTGTTCCTCTCTGATTGGCCAATACATGCTGAGACAATGCACTGTCTACTGCAGAGCTGGGTGGGAGTGTCTGAAGACTGGGAGGAGGGCGAGCAAGGATGCACAGACTAAGGGAGGAAATTATGTCAGGATTGGCTTCAAGATACACAGCCAAAATGAATTTTTTTTTTTCTGAGAGTATGGCTGACAGCATGTTTATCTTACTTTTAATCAGTACACGTCGCCTGGCTATTCTGCTGATCTTTTTGGCTGCAGTAGTGTCTGAATCAGACCTGAAACAAGCATGCAGCTAATCTTTTGTTAGAGGATTAGCAGGACAGCCAGGCAGCTGGTATTGTTTAAAAGGAAATAAATATGGCAGCCTCCATATTCCTCTCACTTCAGGTTCCTTTTTAAGGAAAATACTTGCTGTACCAAATTTATAGCTCCTAAATTTCCTCTTTGCTGCTATCCAGCAGCCTCCCCATCTGAGTCAGTCATGACAAGTTGTCAATCAACAGTGAGGCATGGCTTAAGCTGAGATACCTATGCCTTTACCCCTGTGTGCCCATGTGATTAAAGGAGACGTGGTTCAGTCTGACAGGGTGTTGGGTGGGCTGCTGTCGCTGAGGATCTATAAACTGATGCAACTTTTTACAAAACTTTTTGTATACATAATTATGAACATGAACTGACTGTGCATTATTGTGTGCTTTTAAATGCATGCCTGTGTTTTTGCATGTGGCAAAATGCTGCAGTTTTTCACAATCGTGACCTCTGCCTTAAAGGATACCCGAAGTGACATGAGATAGACATGTGTATGTACAGTGCCTTGCACAAAATAACTATGCTGTTCCTTTTTTCTTTTTTTTTTTTTTTTTCTTTCTCTGCCTGAAAAAGTTAAATATAAGGTATGTAAGTGGCTGTCTCAGTCCTGACTCAGACAGGAAGTGACTACAGTGTGACCCTCACTGATAAGAAAAACTATAAAACACTTTCCTAGCAGAAAATTGCTTCTGAGAGCAAGAAAGAGGTAAAAAGTGGAATTTCTCATCAGTGAGGGTCACACTGTAGTAGTCACTACTTGTCTGAGTCAGCCACTTACATACCTGATATTTAACTCTTTCAGGTTGAGAAAGGGAAAAAAAAGGAACACCGCATAGTTATTTGTGTGCTAGGCACTGTACATACACATGTCTATCTCATGTCACTTCAGGTATATTTTAAAGTGTGTGTGTGTGTGTGTGTGTGTGTGTTATAAAATCTGCAGATGTAAACTTTCTGTACTGCAGTAGATCATAGGATAGGTCCCCAGATCATCACTATGAACTGCTTGCAGCTACCTTAAGGTCCCTCATCTCTGGACTCCCTTCCCTGGCAGACTAAGCCCCGCCTCCACATCCTGCCCCTTGCAAGTTACTGGTAAGGGGAGAGCTGACTGCATTGCCAGCTATAGCCACTCCTCTCTTATGACAGAAAACCTACCCAATTATTAACTAGGGAGGTGGTGTAGCAATAGGGGATGCAGAGGCAACGACTGCACCAGAGGGGCCCAGCAGGGATCCTTCACCAACCAACTGTTTTTATTAGCTCTTTATTGGTGCTAAGCTGGTAATGATCATCTGTGTTGATTAGTTGTAACTACAGCTGAGGGTGGTTAACTTGCCAAATTCGTCCACCTTAAATGATGCGCTCCATTCGCTTCCAACGTCCCTCCCATGCTTCGTTCTTCTGGGTTGAAGGAAGCATGGAAGTGACGTGGGATGCAAATGGAGCGCATCGTCAAGACTATTAAGAAGCAAATAATTCTGGTTTGCTTGCAAATTTAATGTAAAACCTGAAGCTCTATTCTGGACCAATCAGAATTGACAAGAGTACGTCTGATTGGCTCTGGTTCCAAGCTGCAGGATTTGCACTAAACCTGCATCAGAGTCAGAATTCTTTGCATCTCCCTGACCATCTTGGAGCTGCTCAAAGCTAATGTATAATGTAGGTTGGCATCAGCGGTGACCTCAGATGTCACCGATCACAGCTGGGGATGTGACCATGGTAACGTGGATTTCAAGAATAAGAAATGATTCTGCTTTGCTTAGTGTTTTTAACTCTGGGCAAGACTAATCTGTTGGCCATTCTAGACATGTCTCTAAATGTCTGGGCGACAGTGGCATCTTGTTGCAGATCCTGCAATTAAATGCTACAAATCAAGGCCATGTCATCTTAAGGCTGCTTTCACAGTGGGACGTTACAGGCGCACGTTAGCGCAGCCTGTAACGCAGCCCAACTCACAGTAATGAAAAATCAATGGGCTGTTCAGTGCCCACGTTGCGTTACATTGTAACGCAGCACGTCTGTTGAGAGTGCTGCATACTGTGCGGTTTACGCGTTTTAGCCGTGTTAGACTGTTTGCATATGCTCAGCGCAGGAGAGGAGGAGGGCAGAGTCTGCTATTGTTCCTAGCCACATGGCTAATTAATATTCACTGCACTGTGTGACATGCAGTGTTTACTTCCTGTAGCGGCAGATTTGTGCGGCGATTGGCTGGCGGGACCACGTGATGCGGAGTGTTCCGATCACGTGGTCTCCACAGTCTTTGGACGCATGTGCCGTTTTCGTTCTACCAGTATTGAACGAAAACGGCACACCAAGAGACGCATAACGCGTCTCTATGTAGCGTCCGAGTTTAGCACCACCATGCGTTGCGGGAACGTTATGCGACCTTAACGTCCCCTCTAACGCAACGTCTTTGTGTGAAAGAGTCCTAAAGGACACCAGAATGGAGATAGACGTTTTGCAGAGAAGTGCGATTTGTGATTCAATCATTGTTCTCTAAAGGTGGCAACTGATGGTCCAATTTCTAGTGAAAAATTGTTTGAGCAATCAGAAATTCTGATCAGATTGGTTGTAAATAATCTCCATTGATGGGCACAATCAACTACAAACTATTATAAAAATAGTCGTCCGATTGGATTTTCGTCAAACCATTAGTTGGATTTTCTTGTTGGTTGTATAGATAGGAAGCAAAAATGGTTCGTTAATCGTGCAGTGAGGGATTTCACTTCTGATCAAAATTTCTGATTGTTCGAACGAGGTGGCCACTAACCATCCTATTTCTAAAGAAAAATTGTTCGAGCAATGAAATTCTGATTGGAAGAAAAATCGTTCACTACACCACCAACGAACGAAAGAGGTGCCCAGTGGTAAAAAAAAAAACAAGTTAAAAACAGAACTGAAAAATGTGAGGTGGCTTACCTAAATAAAGACCAATTCAGCCGCATGTAGAGTGGAGATGCTACAAACTTATAGTTTAACAGTGTGTGTGCGTGTACTGTCTACAAGAGTGTGACCGTTTCCAGTTGACCGTCCCGGTACCTGCCTCCTATGCAATCCACCCTTGTGAGTATCATCCCACCACCACCGATTCCTTTTTGTACTTTCGTGATGAGTTGCACCATTTGGACTCCTGTTGTCTCTGTGATTTTTTTTTTTTTTTTTTTTCCCCTTTCCTTTTTAGGGTGCAGTCCTCTACACCCAACCAACATATTTCCACTCTAATGCTGCACTATGAAATATTACCGGTAAGTGAAATGATGCGAACATCTCTATTGTGCACCTGGCACATCTGTGCAAAAATGTACATTGTATTTAGGTCTGTGCCATTCTTCCCTCTAAACTTTTTTTTTTTTTCTTTACTCATTATTGTAATTTTTAATCTTAGCAAGTCCTTCAGAGTTCACCCCCTCCCCTGACCGCCTCTTCTTTTTATAGCTCAGTTTCCAGACTCCGTTCTAAATATATCAGCTGCTTAGCAGACAAAGCATTTAACACCTTTTTTTCCTGTTAAACAGCTACTGTTAAAAAAAGCTATGTTTAGAACATAGTCACATGATGCCTCGGTGAGGTAGATAGCACTCTCTCATCTTGCAGTGATGAGTCCCAGGTATAAATGGTGCCAAAACACTATTACATTTTCAGCCATTTGGCTGAAGCTCAGAACAATGTTCTCATGTAGCTGGGTAATCTGTCCACAGCCTCCATGTTTACAGACTAATTTTCAAACAGCTATTGACCCAACTGCATCGTCTACATGGCTTTCTGGCGCCCAGGAATTTTTGGGGCAGGGTGAGCCGAATGACAACTAGTGCTGCTGCTGCACAAATTTGGGGGGTTTAAAATACTATTCTCCCTCCGAGTTGTTGCAACTCGGAGGGAGAATAATTCAGCATTATTACTATAGACACAGCGAGCTCTGGTGCTATGCGGGTGCCAAAAGGCCCTGCTTGGATTGGATCATTAGTAGGAATGGATACCTAAAGCATTCGGGAGGATGTAATCTGTATCATTTTATGACAATACACATTAATTACTATTGTCACGAATATAAAAACTGCAAGCAGGGACATAGCTAGAAATGACAGGGCCCCATAGCAAAAAAAATGTTATGCCCCCCCCCCCCCCCCCCCCCACACACACACACACACTCACGACCTTCCAACCCCACGGACCTCGGACCTCCCACCCAAACATTCCTCCAGGACCCTCCACCCCAACATTCTCACACCCAGTATAAGTAACCAGGTCTATAGGTGTCTTCAGAATAGGTGGCCAGGGGTATAGATGTCCCCAGAACAGGTAGCCAGGGGGAGAGATGTCCCCAGAACAGGTAGCCAGGGGTATATGTGCCCAGTATATGTAGGCAGGGGTACAGGGCTGGTTCTAGACTGGCACATATAAGGGGGGGGGGCAGTCAAAAATGGGTAGGGGGCAATATGTTTGAGGAAATTTTAAAAATGGGCGTGGCCATGGTGTCATGTGGGTGTAGTTATACTAGCTAATGTACTTACATAAAAAAAAAATGAAGTAAATGCACATAATGACAGACAGCGTTTCCCCACTAAATGCACATAAGAGACAGCTTTTCACCAGTAAATGCACATAATAAGAGACAGCTTTTCTCCAGTAAATGCACATTAGAGCCAGCTTTTCACCAGTAAATGCACATAAGAGACAGCTTTTCTCCAGTAAATGCACATTAGAGCCAGCTTTTCTCCAGTAAATGCACATTAGAGCCAGCTTTTCACCAGTAAATGCACATAAGAGACAGCTTTTCACCAGTAAATGCACATAAGAGACAGCTTTTCACCAGTAAATGCACATAATGACAAACAGCCAGTGTCCCCAGTATATGTAGTCAGGGGTATATGTGCCCAGTACATGTAGTCATGGTTATATGTGCCCAGTATATGTAGCCAGAGGTATATATGTGCCCAGTATATGTAGCCAGAGGTATATATGTGCCCAGTATATGTAGCCAGGGGTATATGTGCCCAGTATATGTAGCCAGGGGTATATGTGCCCAGTATATGTAGGCAGGGGTATATGTGCCCAGTTTATGTAACCAGAGGTATATATGTCCCCAGTATATGTAGCCAGGGGTATATGTCCCCAGTATATGTAGCCAGAGGTATATATGTCCCCAGTATATGTAGGCAGGGGTATATGTGCCCAGTATATGTAGTCAGGGGTATATATGCCCAGTACATGTAGCCAGAGATATGTGCCCAGTATATGTAGTCAGGGGGTATATATGTCCCCAGTATATGTAGTCAGGGGGTATATATGTCCCCAGTATATGTAGTCAGGGGGTATATATGTCCCCAGTATATGTAGTCAGGGGGTATATATGTCCCCAGTATATGTAGTCAGGGGGTATATATGTCCCCAGTATATGTAGTCAGGGGGTATATATGTCCCCAGTATATGTAGTCAGGGGGTATATATGTCCCCAGTATATGTAGTCAGGGGGTATATATGTCCCCAGTATATGTAGCCAGGGGTATATGTGCCCAGTATATGTAGCCAGGGGTATATGTGCCCAGTATATGTAGTCAGGGGGTATATATGTCCCCAGTATATGTAGGTGGCACGTGGCAGCAGCCAGCAAGTCCCCCATTTCGACCCACCTCCGGCTCCGTCCACTGCAGGCAGCTCTGCACAGACAGACCGCACTGAGCACAACATACTTACGCGCGTGGGGTCGGGTGGGTGACCGTGCTCCGCTGTCCGCTCTCCTCCTCGCAGCTCTGAGAGGAGTCCTCCTTCTCCCTCCCTGGCTGGCCGGAACTATACAGGAAGTGTTGGCCGCCAGGGAGGATCAATGTGCCGCCACATAGTCCCCCTCCTCACCAGCCACCTTATCAGAGGAGTGGGGCCGGAGGAGGCGGCGCTGTTCTAAAATTGGCGGCGGGGGGACCTGGTAGGGGGGGCCCGGCCGGCATCATAATTAAAAAAAAAAAAAAAAAGTCCCCTGACTCGCAGGGGACCCCTGTGGCGTAGGGGCCCAATAGCAACGCTATGGTGGCTATACCGAATGCTACGCCACTGACTGCAAGTGAATGCCTCTGAAGAAGCGGCCTATCCAAATCCTGTGAAACTTGCTTTGGGGCCCGTTTCCACTACACGCAGACTGGATGCAGAAAAACTGACCCCAATGAATGCCTATGGGAAAATCTTTATCAGAAAGATCGCGTTTAGTGGAAACAGGCCCATAGACATTCATTGGAGTCAGTTTTTCTGCATCCAATCTGCGTTTAGTGGAAACAGGCCCTTAGGCTGTTGACTGCACACTTGACATACAGATTTTATATACTGTTGTTATGCTATCTGGCCACTCATGAAGTTTGGAATAAAAGTTATGATATATATATATATATATATATATATATATATATACCACTAATTTATATACAGGCCTTAAAGGGAACCTAAACTGAGAAGGATGTGGATTTTTCCTTTTAAAATAATACCAGTTGCCTGACTCTCCTGCTGATCCTGTGTCTCTAATACTTTTAGCCACAGCCCCTCAACAAGCATGCAGATCAGGTGCTCTGACTGAAGTCAGACGGGATTAGCTGCATGCTTGTTTCAGGTGTGTGATTCACCCACTACTGCAGCCAGGGAAATCAGCAGGACAGACCAGCAACTGGTAATGTTTAAAAGGAAACATCCATCCCTAGTGCACACCAGAGCGGTTCTGCTGCAGTTTGCGATCCGCATGCGGGTGTGGATCCGCTAGGGTAATGTATTTCAATGGGCTGGTGCACACCAGAGCAGTAGGCGTTTTGCAGAAACGCATACTTCCGGGCTGCTGCAGATTTTGGATTGAGGAGGCGTTTCTGCCTCAATGTTAAGTATAGGAAAAATGCAAACCGCTCTGAAAAACGGCACTTTAGAGCGGTTTGCCAGGCGGTTTTTGTTACAGTAGCTGTTCAGCAACAGCTTTACTGTAACAATACATGAAATCTACTACACCAAAAACGCTTCCCAAAACCGCAAAACGCTAGCTGAAACGCTACAGAAAAAGAAAAAGCGTTTCAAAATCTGCTAGCATTTTGCGGATCTGCTAGCGGTTTTTGGTGTGCACCAGGCCCCTCTGTTTAGGTTCCCTTTAAGGGGATCCAAGCAGCTTTATTGTTTGCAGTTTGTCCTGGTTTCTAATAGCTGTAGGAGCTGCCATTTTCCCTTTCCCCTTCCACCTGCCTTTATGCCCTGTTCAAGTGTGACTCTCTAAACTGTTTGAGGGCTTGTTTCCACTGTTGCGACGCGATTTCGGCCGCATTCCGACGCTTGTAAAAACGCATGCGGATGCGTTTCCACATGCGTTTTTACCCGCGATTTCGCATGGCAGGGTGCCATGCGAAATTAACCATGACACTGCCAGGGCTAAATAAAATTGAAAAAGGTGCGAAATCGCACGCGAAATTGCGGGTAAAAACGCATGTAACAAACGCATGCGTTTTTACTATTAAATACATTAGCGGCGATTCGCACGGATTCCCGACGCAGGCGAAATCGTTGGCTCTTTTGTGCGTTTTTTTCACGCTGAAAAAAACGCACCTCAACAACGCTACAGTGGAAACAGGCCCATCCACTTGCATCACATGTGCGGATCTGCATGCGTTGGACGCATGCAGATTCGCGATAGTGGGAACGAGCCCTGAAGCAAAGAGTACGCTAGCCACAACGCAACGTCTGCAGTGTGAACATGCCATTGATTTTTTTTTACTGCTGTGAGTTATTCTGCGTTACGTGTTGTTTTAACGTGCAACTTTAACGTCGCACTGTGAAAGAGGCCTAAAACACGTAGAAAATCTATGAAATGAGACAAAGAATCGGCACATGATCTGCCTTTTCTTTCCTGCACTTTTTTGAGCTGGGAAGATGTGCTTATTATAAAATCTATTTCTATACGGCACATCCTTCCCCTGCACTGTTCCCTTCAGCACTTTTGTCATTAATTATTAGATTCTTCAATCAGTCTTTCAATCAAGAGGGAGAAAATAATTAAGTAGAGCTTGGTTAATCAAGTCACTATCAAATAGATGGCTATTTAAACCTAAACAGTATGGAATATGGCCGAGGCAATTACCTTCAGTGCGGGAGAAAGTGTTGAATCTATTAAAAAAATGGGTTATTCCATTGTGATCAATGGCTGGCCCACCGCCAGGGCTCTGACAAAAAGATGGATGGTCTTATCTGTCCTTTCTGCCTCTATAGCTTTGTATTAATGTTCTGCTTCCACCCCCTCCCTCGCTTTTAAAGCGGACCTCAGAACTTCCTTGCAGCTCTCAAAGATAAGCAACAGCATGATAACTTTCAAAGAAAAACATTTCTTTGTTACAGCTGTTTTCCTTCTGGCTTGTGTGAGAGTTCAGGTCCACTTTAATGCCCCATTCACATTTACAAACGCAATTTTGCCGGCGTTTTGCAGGAGTGATTTTTCCATGTTTCCACGCGGAAAAATCACTGAACACTGCGGCGATTTTGCCACAACCGCGTTTAGCGCTTCTATAGCACTGAAACGCGATCGCTGGGAAAGCACCTGAAAATGGGCAGGCAACGCGTTTGCGTTTCACGATTTTGGGCGGTTTGCGGCGATTACCACAAATCGCCCAAGTAAGAATGGGCCCATACAGTTTCATTACACTAGCGCTTTTAAAAAGCGTTAGCGTTTGAGCGTTTTGCCGAAATTGCGGCAAAACGCTTTACTGTGAATGGGGCCTAAAGGCCAACTCCATAATCTCATTGGGCCAGCTACTGAATAAAATATTTGTATTTTAGATCTTTTTAGGATCTCTGGCCTTCAAATGTTGTTGGCTATAAAAGTTTATTTTTCCCCATTCAATAAAGTGTCTTTCTAGTTAGTGCCCAGTGCAAAGAGACCATGACCCACTTTAATTTCCTGATGAAACGGGTGTTACCCAAGAAACGCATGGCAGCACAGTGGAGTACTATACAATAAAGTTTTCTTGGTTTAAGTGGACCTGAAGTCTTGCGGACACAGGGAAAACAGAGAGGAATGCACCCTCTGTGTTTTTTGGCAGACACAGCAAATATGTAAACACAGAATGTTAAAGGATACCCGAGGTGCCATGTGACATGATGAGATAGACATGTGTATGTACCATCGGTGTGTTTGCTCCCAGGCCATGCAATTGGTACCACAGGTAAATAAATTCGCAAAGGTAGGGTATCCATCCTTTGGGGGGGCAGCATGGGTGGTCCCCCCTGGGCACTGGCCATGTCCAGGGTGGTGTGCTGGCCATGTTTTCTCGCTTCCCCCCCCCCCCCCCCTCCCTGAGGGGCAGGTGCGATACTCCCGGGCAGTGGATGCCTTGTGGGGTGTCTGCACTGCCCTTCATTTTTTGGGGGTACAAGGAGGCCTACACGTGGCACCCCTGTTGAGATGCAAGATTTTGCATGGGCCAACTCCTGCAGGAAGAGTAGGTGGACAGGTTAGATCCTGCATATTCTTGTGGGGGCGAATGCAATTTGCAAACGCTTTGCCATTTTATTAGTCAGATGACTTGAGGCAGCCAGTATTTAAGTCAGGAGTTGATTGGTCAGAGCACACATCCCTTTTTCTCTTGTGCAGCATACATGTGTATGTACAGTGCCAAGCACACTAATGCTGTGTTCCTTTTTTTTTTCTTTCTCTGCC
The DNA here is from genome assembly GCF_040937935.1 of Hyperolius riggenbachi. Taxonomy (NCBI): domain Eukaryota; kingdom Metazoa; phylum Chordata; class Amphibia; order Anura; family Hyperoliidae; genus Hyperolius; species Hyperolius riggenbachi. The sequence continues at coordinate 52,285,658 of NC_090651.1, forward strand.
TGAAAGAGTTAAACATCAGGTATGCAAAGGCTGAGGGCTCTTTTCCACTACGGCGTTTGCGATGGCTGAATCGCAAAACCGCAAACCGCTAGTGATTTTTCAAATTGCTACAGTTTGCTTTTAACATAGGAATCACGGTAGGTCATTTCCACTACCGCGATTTGTTTTTGACCTGATCACGATCGTGCGGTGGAGCGATTATTGCCGCGATTTTGCTATGCAGTGCATAGCATAGCAAAATCGCGATTGCAAACGTCGGGAAATTGCTGGTAATTTTTTACTTTTTGCTATTTAGCAATCGCTAGCGTTCAGCGTGAACGCTAGCGAATGCTAGTGGAAAAGGGACACACCAGAAAAGCTCCCCAAACGCTAGAGGTTTCAAAAGCTCTTCCCAATGTAATGCTATGGTTTTTTTTTTTTTACAAAACCTCATCGCTCCAGTGTGCACAGACACATAGGATAACGTTAGCAGGAGGTTTCAATAACTCAAAACGCTCAGAAAAACTCCTCTGGTGTGCACCAGGCCTAAGTGGCAGTTCCTGTCTGAGTCAGGACTGGGTCAGAGTACAACGTGACCCTCACTGATATGAAATTACAACTATAAAACACTTTCCTTGCAGAAAATTGCTTCTGAGGGCAGGAAAGAGATAAAAAAAAAAAGGGTCAATGGTTCATAGATTTTAGCTCTGGCATACTTCAATGAATGTGTCATTGAGCAAAAACAATAAAACGGTAAAAAGTAGTTTTAAATATAAAATAAAACTGTGGAATATCTTAAAAAGTCATTTTTAGGAGAAGGGGATAGATTCAATTGTTTATTTCATTAGTTTATTTTCACCTCTGGTATCCTTTAACCGTTTGCATCCATTAAAGCAGAAAGTAGACACACCGCAGAATTATTGCATGAGCTCTGTAAGCTGTAATGCCAAAATGTTTTCTAGAGGTTATTGTGCTGTTGTGTATCTTTTTTAGCAGAGAGGAAGTTCTGAGTTCAGGTCCGCTTTATCCTGAATCAGACAATTCATGTCATCGATTGAGAGGTAAGTCCACCACTACCTCCCATTTTTAAACTTTTTAGTGTATTTTGTTCTTCTTTGCACCTCTGTTTTTCAAATATCGGCAATCTTTCTAGTTAGCTAATGGGAAGAAAGAGGTGCTTAAAGAGGAACTCCAGTGAAAATAATGTAATACAAAAAAGTGCTTCATTTTTACAAAAATGATGTATAAATGAATTAGTCAGTGTTTGCCCATTGTAAAATCTTTTAAATCCCTGATTTACATTCTGACATTTATCACATGGTGACATTTTTACTGCTGGCAGGTGATGTAGCTGCTGCATGTTTTTTTGTCAGTTGGAAACAGCTGTACACAGCTATTTCCCACAATGCAGCAAGGTTCCCAGACAGGAAACTGCCAGGAGTATGTACTTTTATTGTTTCTTGTGAGAGGGGTTTCACCACAATATCAGCCATACAGCTCCCCCTGATGATCAGTTTGTGAAAAGGAATAGATTTCTCATGTAAAAGGGGGTATCAGCTACTGATTGGGATAAAGTTCGATTCTTGGTCGGAGTTTCTCTTTAAAGGTAATAAAATATATTAAAACCAATAAAATAAATAAATGAGAAGTGGCTTACCTCATAAATGACACAAAGAACAATATGAAATCTGGACGTTTTAATTTACACTACGGCAACGTGTTTTGTGAGTACAAAGGACTGGCTTCCTCAGGGCACAAATCAGTGCCAGCTGTATCTCTAAGCCGAGCATTGAGTGCTTCTTCAAACTGTATTACGCAATTTAATATATTTGATTACCTTTGGGCACCTCTTTCTCCCCGTTATCTTTTTTTCCTCCATTGGAGGACGGTAAACCTGCCCGGCACACTTGGGTGCCCTGTATAGGGTCCCACCTTTTTTCTACAAGAGTGCGACTGAACATAGAGACAACCTGATACCTGAGTATTCTCTCCACCTGCCTTATTGGTTTGTTGCCCCTACCGCAACCAACCACTTTCCTAGATGAGAGACATTTTGCTATTTTACCACTTTTTTGTGTTTTTTTTTTTTTTTTTGCAATCATTTGCAAATTTTCTGTGGATATAAATTAAGTTAATTTCCATGAATGAGTATATACAATACAATAACATTTCTATAGCGCTTTTCTCCCATAGGACTCAAAGCGCTTAGGCTCTCTCAGATTCAGTAATTAGTAGGATGAAGTATTCACACAACAAAAGTTATATTTCTGCAAATGCCAGACTGAACAGGTGGGTTTTCAGTCTGGATTTAAACACGTCCAGGGATGGGGCTGTCCTGATCTGTTGAGGTAAGGAGTTCCAAAACGTAGGGGCAGCATGACAGAAGGCTCTGGGACCAAAAGTTTCCAAGTGGACTCTGGGTATGACTAGATTATTAGAACCTGTGGATCTGAGAATGCGGGGATTGCTACGCAGCTGTAACATATCTTTCATGTATCCAGGGCCTAGATTATTCAGGGATTTAAATGTCAGTAGGCCGATCTTGAATAGGACCCTCCATTCTATAGGTAGCCAGTGAAGGGAATGCAGGACTGGCATTATGTGGCAGTGACGGGGTTGGTTGGTTAGCAGTCTGGCAGCAGTATTCTGTATCAGCTGTAGGCGGTACAAGACCTTTTTTGGAAGGCCAGTGTAGAGAGCATTGCAGTAGTCCAGTCGGGATGTGATGAAGGCGTGGACTAAGGTTGGCAGATCTTCTGGGGGTATGAGGTGCTTGATTTTTGCAATGTTCTTCTAGCAATGACTAGCAAAACTGTGCAGGATTTTTAGTGCAAAACACAATTTTTCTGTGTTTCCATTCATGACGTGTATGAATACATGAATCGCACACGAAAAAAGGACCTGCTGTCCAAATGCAAAGGACTGCATGCAAACATTTTGATGCCATTGAAATCCATAAGGTGTGCAGAGTGGTTGCAGTTTAGAAAAATAGGCAAACCCCACAAAATCTACTTAGTGTAAACCCGGCCTAAGGGCTAGTGCACACCAAAATCGCTATTGCAATCGCTAGCTCTAGCGTTTGCGATTTTTCAGAATCGATTTACAGAGCAATTTTTGCTCATTCGTTCCAGCTGAATCGCTCCAGAAAATGCTACATGCAGCACGTTTGCGATTTTAGAAAAATCACAACGCTGCTGTGGGAACACCCTCATAGGGTTTCAGTAGCCAAGTGCTTTTCAAACTGCTGGTGATCTTGGTGTGCACCAGCCCTAAGGCCAGGGCCGGTTTAAGCAACAATGGGGCCTCAGGGCAAAATAAACCTGGGGGGCCCCCCCAACAGATACCCCGGAGCAAAAATTGGCATTTTTGCAGCTGGTATAGTCAGGGTTTGAAGCCCCAATCGGTCGGAGCTCCACATTCTTGCTACCCCTGCCTGCATTGGGGACAAGGGGTTAAAAAGTTTCAGGAGGGGGGACCCCACATAATTTAAAAAAAAAAAAAAAAAATTCCCACACTCTAAAAAAATAAAAATTGGGAAAATAGGAAAAAAATGCCAGGGATCTTCATACAGCCATATTGCGGCTGTATAGCGATCCCTGGCCAAAGCGCTGCGGCTGCGTATGGACCCCCTGGAAACCCCGTCAGGAAATGTATTGCTCTTTCGTTTGATGCATGTAAAATTACACTACCGTTAGGTTTGCTACTGAAGGTGACATTTACCGCATTTAAAAGTATACGTTTTTCCTTCGAAACTTTAAAATCGATTTTCTCAAAAACTATAAGGTCTTTTTGAAAAATTGTTTTTTCCTCTTATTCCAAATGATCTCCTTAACATAGCCTGCAAATTTAGGGTTTCTAGAATTTAAGGTGGATTTGCTATTAACCATTAAAGTCGGCTGGTTTTTAAATGTGTATTTTTTTCCTTTGAAACTTTAAAATCGATTTTCTCAGGAACTATAAGGTCGATTTGAAAAATTATTTTTTCCTCCTGTAGCCACTGGGGGCCCCTACAAGCTCTGGGGCCCTGGGGCAGCTGCCTCCTTTGCCTCTATGGTAGCGCGGGCCCTGCCTAAGGCCAGAAATCCACTAAAAGTGATTTCTAAGCGCTAGTGATCTGAAAAAGCTCTTGCTAATGCAATGCTATGGGGGAATTTTATAAAATCACATCGCTCAAGTGGAATCCCACCCATAGCATTACATTAGCAAGCGTTTTCAAATCGCAAAGTACCCAGAAAATCACTCCTAGTGGGTTTCTGGCCTTAGGTTGTGTACATACATCCAATTTTGATTGGCCAATCATTGACCAATTTTACCACTTCCAGAATAGTAGTAGGAGAGCTTACCTACACAATCTGCTCATAGTATTCAATATCTGTTGGCCAGAAACAACAATGCAATCCTGCTGCGCTCCTTATGATGTCAGTAGTTTCCCAATACAGACTGGCTCTTCAACAATACGACCTCAAAGAAAACAAGCATAGAGGGACACATAGGGCGTAACGTTTACACAAGCACACGCCCTTTACTGCATAGCCACAATCTATGTAGAAGATTCCGTCACCAGACTTCAGGGATAGAGACCCCTACACCTCCCCTCAGAGGGCCTGCTTACCCGCAGGTTTCTTTCATACACCGCGTGTAAGAGCAGCCATTTCCTTCATCATACATCAGACCTATACTAGAGCATGACTTAAATATTGTAAAACCAAATGTTTAACCCTTTAGCAGCCAATGTGTTTAGTGGCTTGCCGCTTGCAAGTGCTCCAGGCTAAATTGTTTTAGCACTTTTTTTCATTGGCAGCAGCGGGGGGCAGGAACACATACCTCCATGTGTTCCACTGCGGAGGTCTGATTAAGTGCCTCATGCTACTTCCTGATAAACAGGAAGTAGCATCAGACAGAGAGCAGAACCTCTGGCACGTGGGAACTCATGGAGGTATGTGTTCCTGCCCGCTGCTGATGGCAATGATTGATGGTGGAGGGGGAGAGCTGAGGGGAGAGCCCGAGGTGAGGGGGGGAAGAGAGTAATGGCCCCGTCGATGTAATGGCCATGCTCTCCCCTCATGCTGAGACCACTTCTGCCCCCCAAAACGGCCCTGGGCAGGCCCCCCCCCTTCCGGTGCAGGAGCTGCAGCCCCTATTGTTATGCCACTGGCTGCCAGCTAGCAATGCGGTCTCCGTGGCAATAGCTGACCAGAGGACACACACTGCTACTGCTCTCGCTGACCCACACTCTGTCGTAGGTCCTCCATCCTAGAGGCCCAGTGTCACTGTGTTACTTCTACACACCTTTATGGGTGCATTCATCCCAGATGTCATCCAGTTCATGACGCCAGCTAGCAATTTGGTCGCCTGCTGTTTTGACAGCAGACACTGCTGCTAGTGGGCTGAGCTGACGTGTAGCGCCACCCTTTCTCAGTCTCAGGTCCCACCTCCATAGCCTGCTGCCTCCATTTGCCTGCTGTCACTTTAACTGTGATAGTCTAAAAAGCCACAAGGTCTTTTGGAACGCTTTCCTCACTTGTTGCCACCGTTCTCCTACATACATACCTACTGTAGCAAATGTGGTGTTTAAGGCTTGGTAAGGGATTGTTCACACTATGAGTGCTTGCATATTTCTTTAAGCACTGGCGATTTTAGAAATTGCCCTAAAAGCGCTCGTGCAATGATTCCCTATGGGAGCATTCACATATTGAAAAAGCGCTTTGAATAGCGATTTCCTGAGCGATTTTATGAATAAATACAATGGAGTTGATTCACTAAACCGTGCTAACTCACAGCACGGGCGCGCTAGCGTTTTTCGCGCTTTGTAATGTGCGTAACGGATTTTGCGCACAAACACATTTTTGAGAGAATTTGCGTTTCTGCGTGAAAATCGTTACGCGTGTTATAACGCGCGCAAAACGCGAGCGTAGCTGTGCTATGAGTTAGCAGCAAAAAATTGCGCACAAAAGTGCTCAGCACTTGCGATTTATAATGTGAACATAGCCTGAGTATTTAGAGGGGAAGGTCTGTGCTCTTGCAGCCAGCTACACAAGCAACCAGCAGGCACGTGTGTCCGGCATCAGGTGATCCCTCCCGGTGCCGGATATTGGGGACTCTGCTGTATTAACATTGGGTTTTATTAGCTCCCAGAGGTGGCTTTATCTCATTGGCCAGGAGATCAGGTGGGCAGAGTTAGGTTTCTTTCACACTCAAACAGTGGTGTTACCTGGCGGCAGAAAATCAGGAAATGTCACATCTGAGCATTACTGTGACTCGATGGAGGGGGCACCTCCTCACTGCCGATACCGAGCACTAGCAACTTCACCGCTTCCCGTGTGAAAGAGGCCTTATTTCTTTGAGGTGTAAAGTGACCCATTCATTTTTAGAATAAGAATTTAACGCTCACCCGGAGGCTGCCATATTTATTTCCTTTTAAGCAATACCAGTTGCCTGGCTGCCCTGCTGATCCTCTGCCTCTAATGCTGGGCATACACGGCAGTGTATTTCCTTATCAATCGAGCCGCTGATGGCTCGATTGATAATTTCCGACAGGTCCGATGACCTCTCTCGATCCCCGCGGGCGGACAGTGGGCAAAAACGAAGCGGTGATAAGGAAGTGCCCGCGGGGACAAGTGGAAATCGATCCGGACGAGCGGGGACGCTGGCTCGATCCGGCGCATAAAACGCTCAGTGAATGACCAGCATAATACTTTCAGCCATAGGCCCTGAACAAGCTAATGCAGCAGATCAGGGGTTTCTGACATTATTGTCCAATCTGACAAGATTAGCTTCATGCTTGTTTCTGGTGTACTTCAGACACTACTGCAGCCAAATAGATGAGCAGGGCTGCCAGGCAACTGGTATTGTTTAAAAGGAAACAAATATGGCTGCCTCCAATATGGCTTTCACATTGGGTTCACTTTAAAATAGATGGTAAGGCCAGATTCTTCTCTCAGCAGGAGATTAAAGGCAGAGTGATGTAGTCGGAAGACGAAAGAATATCCCCAAGACACAGCCACAATAGACAATGCAGTGCCAATGTCTTATAAATAAGAACGTCCCTGTGGATTCCTGCGCTGGGCAATCCCAAGGGTAAGGCAGATGAGGCAATTGCTGCAGGAGTTGAGCTAAAGAGGCCTCCATAAGGACAGACGCTGATGCATGTAGATATTTATGGAGATCACGCCACAATGGCAACTGCTGAAGCCTAAAGTCTGGAAAATTTCTACATATCAACCCAAACATAATAATAAAAAAAAAACTAAAAACTTTGTACTGTGCTCTTACATAATTTATTTTTATGTGCACTTTATAATAAAATTGCCCCTGAAATGATATTTTAACTCATTATTTGTAGAGATGGTCAATGAGATAAAAATGATTCTGGATTTAGCGTTATGCCGCCCAACAGGTTTTGCTGGCCTCAGGAGTCCCCCAGGATAAATCTATTAGATTTAGTGGCTGCACAAGATGTTAGCTAGCACTAGGCTAGCTAGTATAGGTGCTCACCACCCCCAATCCCCCGATACATACCAAGCCTCTATCCAGTGATCGCTGCAGCCTCCCCGCACAGCACCGGTCTTCTCTCTGGGGAGGATCGTACGTCACGTCACCGACGTCATGCACAGCGACGATCCTCCCCATAGAGAAGACCGGACCTGTGCGGGGAGGCTGCGGCGATCGCTGGATAGAGACTTATGTATGTATATAGAGCCTGGATCAGGGCGATCGGGGGGCGGGGGGGGGGGCACCTATACTAGCTAGCCTATTGCTAGCTAACATCTCGTGCAACCAATCTAATGCTGGGAATACACAGGTCAATTCTGGCGCTCGATTCTAAGCCCGATCGTTTTTGCCGCTCGATTCTGCGGGTGATTCTCTTATCTTCCGCTCGTTTTTCTTATCTTTTTCCATTGTCCTCAAGCGAAGAATCGATTGGGCGGGAGATCGGACATGTCGGAAATTTTATCTATCGAGCCATCTAAATGACTCAGAATCGAGCCGTGTATTCCCAGCATAATAGATGAATCCTGGGGGACTCCTGAGGCTAGCAAAACCTCTTGAGCGCCATGCCCAACACAGTGTCTGTAATAGCGCTCAGGAGGTTAACCACTTGAGGACCCACCCTTTACCCCCCCTTAAGGACCAGCGCTGTGTTGAGTGATCTGTGCTGGGTGGGCTCTGCAGCCCCCAGCACAGATCATGTAGCAGGCAGAGAGATCAGATCACCCCCCTTTTTTCCCCACTAGGGGGATGATGTGCTGGGGGGGTCCGATCTCTCCTGCCTGCATGTGGCTGGCGGGGGGGGGGCACCTCAAAGCCCCCCTCCGCGGCGAAATTCCCCCCTCCCTCTCCTACCTGCTCCCCCCCGGAGATCAGGGCTGCACAGGACGCTATCCGTCCTGTGCAGCCAGTGACAGGACGTCCCCTGTCACATGGCGGCGATCCCCGGCCGCTGATTGGCCGGGGATCGCCGATCTGCCTTACGGCGCTGCTGCGCAGCAGCGCCGTACAATGTAAACAAAGCGGATTATTTCCGCTTGTGTTTACATTTAGCCTGCGAGCCGCCATCGGCGGCCCGCAGGCTATTCACGGAGCCCCCCGCCGTGAATTGACAGGAAGCAGCCGCTCGCGCGAGCGGCTGCTTCCTGATTAATCAGCCTGCAGCTGGCGACGCAATACTGCGTCGCTGGTCCTGCAGCTGCCACTTTGCCGACGCGCGGTATGAGTGCGCGGTCGGCAAGTGGTTAAAGAATACCTAAATTATAAATTACAGTTTGCTTTAAACCTAATAAGTTGCCAAGATATATGAAATCACACATAATAAAGAGTAATTTTCTCACCCCCAGGGTCCATATGGACATATGGTCTTGAAATCCCCACCCCCAGTGTGAAATTGGGCCCTGGCATTTTTTTTCTTTCTATACCATAGGTGCAAAGGATGCTGGGGGATTGATGCCATAACTCCACCCCTTATGTCCATGTGATCTAATCCAAGCAGGCAGACAGAAATCTGATATAAGAGTTATAACAAACAGACATGATAAGACAGGCTGCAAGCAGTTTTGCTGTCTCTTGTCTCTCCTATAAACTGTGAAAAGATAAGTAATTTGATCCAGGCATGCAGAGAGCAGGGGAGGGAGGGTCAGGGGAGTTAACCAGCCTGGAGCGGAGGACACAAAGCTTCAGCATTAGGATAAATAAAGGAAGTGCTGATACAGATATTTATATCTGTAGCAGCACTTCCCAATGTATCTATTCTATCCACTATGATGTACCAGATGAAAACTTTATATGTTCATCGCAGGGCCGGCCCTAGACTTTTTGTCGCCTGAGGCAAATTTTGAAAACAATTATTGCTGCCGCCCCCGAGCTGGAGGGGTAGCGGGCAGGACGGGGGTATTGGGCCTAGCGGCGGGGAGGGGGTCAGATCCCCCCCTCCCTCGCCTGGGTCCCCCGTCCTCCGCTCCCCTCCTGCTTTAAAGAGTTACGTCGCTGGCTGCATTGTAAGAGGCAACGGGCGGGATCACTCACCTCTTCCTCGTTAAGCGTGCGCTCCACTGACGACACTTCCTGCGGCGTAGCAGGAAGTGACGTCAGTGGAGTGCACGCTGGAACGAGGAAGAGGTGAGTGATCCCGCCCGTTGCCTCTTACAATGCAGCCAGCGACGTAACTCTTTAAAGCAGGAGGGGAGCGGAGGACGGGGGACACAGGCGAGGGAGGGGGGGTCCGACCCCCCCTCCCTGCCGCTAGGCACAATACCCCTTCCTGCCCGCTATCCCCTCCAGCTCGGGCGGCCCCCCCACACCCACGCCCCCCCAGAAGTGCCGCCTGAGGCAAATGTTTCACCCCGCCTCATGGGCGGGCCGGCCCTGCATCTAACTGTACACAGTGCCTAGACTATATATATGTATTGCCATTCAGACCTTTTTTGGCTGGAGGTGGTCTTTAAGCCAATTGCCAAGAAGTTAAAGGGAACCTTAAAGGGAAGGTTCAGGGAGGGTGGGTAAAAAATAAAAATCAAATTCCACTTACCTGGGGCTTCCTCCAGCCCGTGGCAGGCAGGAGGTGCCCTCGCCGCCGCTCCGCAGGCTCCCGGTGGTCTCCGGTGGCGCGCCCGACCTGGCCAGGCCGGCTGCCAGGTCGGGCTCTTCTGCGCTCCAAGGCCCGGAACTTCTGCGTCCCACGCCGGCGCTCTGACGTCATCGGACGTCCTCCGGGCTCTACTGCGCATGCGCAGCCGGCGCTCTGACGTCATCGGACGTCCTCCGTGCTCTACTGCGCATGCGCAGTAGTTCTGCGCATGCGCAGTAGAGCCCGGAGGACGTCCGATGACGTCAGAGCGCCGGCGTGGGACGCAGAAGTTCCGGGCCTTGGAGCGCAGAAGAGCCCGACCTGGCAGCCAGCCTGGCCAGGTCGGGCGCGCCACCGGAGACCACCGGGAGCCTGCGGAGCGGCGGCGAGGGCACCTCCTGCCTGCCACGGGCTGGAGGAAGCCCCAGGTAAGTGGAATTTGATTTTTATTTTTTACCCACCCTCCCTGAACCTTCCCTTTAAGGCCGGGTCCACACTATAAAAGCTTTTGTGAGCACTTGCGTTTGATTAGCACTTGCTGAGCGCTTGTTAAAAAAAATTGCTGCCATTCACTTTCATGAAAATCACAGTAAAGAGTAAGACCACCTAAAAAAAAGCGTTTCACTTACCTGGGGATTCTGCCAGCCCCCTGCAGCCGTCCTGTGCCCTCGCCATTCTGGAATGACGAGGGTTTCGTTTGTCGACTTTGAGCCACTGTGCCTGCATGGCCCGCGCTCTTCCTCGCTCTCATCGCCGTGCTACGCATGCACAGGAAAATAAATCTCTTCGTGTGCATGCACAGGATGGGTATGGCATCGTGAGCGATAGCGAGGAAGCGTGTGACCAGGGCCGCCCAAGTGGTGGCTCGGTGACTGGCCAGTCACTGAAAACAAAACTTAGCCGCGGCAGGACTGGAGCATCGTTTCATGACGACGAGGGCACAGGGGGCTGGTAGAAGCCCCAGGTAAGTTAAATTATTTTTTTAGATTTCAGTTAAGGTTCCCTTTAAAGGACAACCGTAGTGAGAAGAATATGGAGGCTGCCATATTTATTTCCGTTTAAACAATACTAGTTGCCTGGCAGTCCTGCTGATCCATTTGGCTGCAGTAATGTCTGAATAAGCGATTTAAGTCCTATGGGAGAAAAGCGCTATAGAAAAGCATGCAGCTAATCTTGGCAAATACACCTGATCTGCTGCATGCTTGTTCAGGGTCTATGGCTAAAAGGCAGAGGATCAGCAGGATAGCCAGGCAACTGGTATTGCTTAAAGAGAGTCTGAAGCGAGAATAAATCTCGCTTCAGAGCTCATATTCAGCAGGGGCATGTGTGCCCCTGCTAAACCGCCGCTATCGTGCCGCACAACGGGGGTCCCTTACCCCCCCAAATCCCCTCCGTCCTCGCCGGGAATCTCTTCCGCATAGAGGCAGGGCTAACCGCCGCAGCCCTGCCTCACGCGCGTCTGTCAGCGCGCATCTCCGCCTCTCCCCCGCCCCTCTCAGTCTTCCTTCGCTGAGAGGGGCGGGGGAGAGGCGGCGATGCGCCGCTGATAGACGGCGCTGAGAGGCAGGGCTGCAGCCATTAGCCCTACCTCCAGCAGCAGCAAAATCTACGACCAAGTTGGTCGTTGATTTTGCAGGGGGGGATTTGAGGGGTAAGGGACCCCCGTTTAGCTGCGGGATAGCTGCGTTTTAGCAGGGGCACACATGCCCCTGCTGAATATAAGCACTGAAGCGAGATTTATTCTCGCTTCAGTGTCTTTTTAAAAGGAAATAAATATGGCAGCCTCCATATCCCTCTCACTTCAGGTGTCCTTTAACTTGATTTACCATGTTTCATACTGCATGCAATTTGCACAACATTTGCAATGAAACTGTAATTACTTACCTCTCAATGACCGTCTGTACCCTTTACAGAATGTTTGTTTGTACAGTTTAAACACAAAGAGGTTGATTCATCGAAGTAAATAACACAAGCAGCCCCCTATTGCTCGCGCCAATAAATCAGCATGGCTTAGTTTTCTTTACCTGCAGGCTACGTGCGCTTGTGGCAGCGTAGCGCATGTAACTTCGGGGTAGCTGCTTCGATACTTAACTAGCACGGCTGGTTCTATATACTGTATATTAGCGGACAAGCTAGTGAAGTATCATTGTAGCGGTACATCACCACTTAGCGACTTTTGTAAGCAGCGGCCGTTGTTTAGCTTGCACGTTATGCTGCCACTAGTGCGCGTAGCATGCAGGTAAAAATTAAGTTGCGCTGATTTATTAGTGCAAGCACAATAACAATTTATCTCATATCCACAAATATTTGGTATCTCCATGATATATATTACCCATACTGTGAAAATGACAAAGAGTATTCAATTGTATGATTTCTCTGATGTCTATGCAGGCCTCAGTGATACATTGCCCATACTCTGAACATGGTCTGCCTTTTATTCCATTACCAGCTACAGCATCAGCCCAGGGCCACAGTCCATGCAGCCTTTGCAGATATCCCAAGCAGTGTATCTATCACACTCCAGAGTCTGATAAAGACATATTCACCCCATAATAAATCCTGCAAAGCTGCATGGAAGTACCATAACATCCAGGTGCAATTTCAACCCCATTGAACCTCTAAAAACCACTCAGAATCAACCTGTTTTTCACCATTGCATTTACTAAAAGCTTTTTTTGATAAATAAAGCACCTTAAAAATCTATTTGATATTGGGGTCACATGATCCTTTACTGGTGGTTCCAAAATAGCAAGATTCAGTGCTGCTCGGATACCCCTTTTCAAAATCCGAATTGAATTCGGATCCGGATACCCAGATATTCAGATCCGATTCGGATATCCAAATCCGAACTTTGCGGTATCCAAATAGAATCGGATATCCGAACCCAGTATCCGAGATATCCGCTCGGATCCGGATAGAAAACCGGAAGTGGCCTTTAAATTGCTTATAAAACATTTTTTAGGGTAAATGAGGCATGCAGCATCATGTTTTTTTAAAGGGAAACACTAATTGATTATGTGGGGACTTAAAATCCCAAAACAAAAAAAAATGGCTGTAAATGACCTTCAGGATTAGGTTCCAGACAGCGGTTGTGCAGCACACATTGGCCCATATGCAATTCACTTTTTCTCTTGAGTTTTCTCTAAGGAGATAATTTTTCATCTATGATTTATAATAACTTTTTCGCACTTTGCAATGCAAAAAGTACCAAAAAGTAGATGAAAAAGTCCTGTCAAAATTATCTTGAGTATTTGTTTACTTGCTGGTGGTTTAAAAGGCTTTTTATTGACAAGTTTGAAAATTTCACCTAGGAGAAAACTCAGGAGAAAAAGTGAATTGCATATGGCCATTGTGTCCAAAGTCCAACCGCACAACTGGGACATAACAGTTTTCAGCCCAGACACCTCCAAAAAATTACACAGCAATTGTGTTTAGATAATCACCATGGCACCTAGTGTTGATACCATGGCACAGGTAAAACATTAAAAAGGAGAGGTTTCATGAAGCGGTCATACTGCCGCAGTTGGGGCCTCTCCACAACTGTGACAGCACAGTTATCAGCCCAGACACTTCCAAAAAAATTACACAGCAATTGTGTTTATATAATCACCATGGCACCTAGTGTTAGTACCATGACACAGGTAAAACATTAAAAAGGAGAGGTTCCAGGAAGCGGTCACACTGCCACAGTTGGGGCCTCCCCACAACTGGGACATGGCAGTTTTCAACCCAGACACCTCCAAAAAATTACACAGCAATTGTGTTTAGATAATCACCATGGCACCTAGTGTTGGTACCACGGCTGTAAAAAAAAAAAATTTGAGCCAGGCTTAAGACGGAGCCAGGAGGTTGTGGTGGTAAAGGGTGTTAAGGCAGGCATAGTGATTCCCAGTCAGCCACTTCATTTTCCCCTCTTGCCAACAACAAGGGCCAGGAACTTACCAACCAACCAAGCCTGGTTCATTTTCAGAAACGTCAGTCTGTTCACAGACTGGCTGGACAGACAAGAGCGCCTCTTGGTGACCACGCCACCGGCTGCACTGAAGCACCTTTCTGACAGCATGCTGGAAGGCGGACAGGACAGCACTTCCAGGGCGTACTGCGCCAGCTTGCTACAGATATCTAGGTTCTTGACCCAGTAATCCAAGGGGTCCACAGGGGTGTCGGTGTCAAGCCTGCTGTAGGATCCCATGTCTGCCACCACCACCATCCGGGTCAGGTGCTGGTTATGGCTTTGATAGCCACATGCTGCTGCAGGCACCGTCTCAGTCGGCAGCTGTACCGGCGTGGCGTACAGCGCCTTTGTGAGAGACAGCAGGTTTGATGGGCGCCTGTTGCTGCTGGACGCAGGCACCTGCTGCTGTGCTGGCTGGACTGTGACAGCAGGGAAGGGGGGTGGGAGGCTGGGGGAAGGCTTCCTGCACATGCTGAACCAGAATCCGCTGCAAGTCCCTCATTTGGCGCACCGGGTCTCCTCCTACAGGCAGGAACTGACCCAGCTTCCCCTTCAGCCATGGGTGATCCACATGTCCTCCTGAGCACGCATCTGCTGCACCCTTGGGTCACTGCGCAGGCACTGCAGCATCTGTGCTGCCATGGGGAAGAGGGCTGCCATCTCTGCTGACACATCATCTTCGGCACCCCCCAAAATAACAGTGCTGTCTGACTCCTGAGCCTCCTCCTGCTCTCTCCACCCCTACACCACTGCAGCTGCACTCCGCTGTGCCCCCTCATCTTCATGGTGAGGGACCTCCAACTCCTCCAACTCCAAGTCCTCTTCAACCTCCTCCTCCTGCCGCACAGAGGTGGACTGTGCAGGTGGCTGCTGCTGCTGCTGGATCAAGGCTGCCTTTCCCACTTCCAGCAGAGCATAGAGGGCCCTGTCCAGCATGCACACCATGGTCACTCACTCACACAGCGACGCACGGTCCCGGCTGGCCATGTTGGTGGCCTCCAGGAAGGGTGCCAGCACTAAGCACACCAGCTGCATTTTTCCCCACTCAGCACTGAGGATGATGTCCGGGAGGTGGGTGCTGCCGGTCCTGGACAAGGTGGCGTCCGTGGTGGCTTTGGCCAGGTACTAGTTGACAGCCTGCTTCTGTTCAACCAGACGTTCCAACATGGCCAGGGTGGAATTCCACCGTGTTGGAACGTCTATGATGAGCCGGTGCCGTGGGAGGTTCAGCTCCAGCTGCACGGCTTCCAGGGACACTGTGGCACCACCCGAACAGCGAAAATGACCCACGGTTCGCCTTGCCACTCCCAAAAGAGTCCCCTGGTAGGTGCGCAGGAATTTCTGCACCACCAGGTTCAGGATGTGGGCCAGACGGGATGTGAGTGAGGTTTCCCCGGTGGATGGCGGCAACCAGGTTTGCCCCATTGTTGGACACCACCTCCCTGACTTTCAGGCCTCTGGGGGTCAGGCAACTCCTCTCCTGCTCTCGGAGTTTGGCCAGGACGTGATCTGCCGTAAGTTTGTTCTTCCCCAGGCTGACCTTCTCCAGCAGCGCTTGGCAGTGGCGGGCCTTCACGCTGCTGCTGAGGTGGGGGTGTTTGGTGGCGGGATTGCCGGTGGATGGAACCGGATCGGAGCTGGAACCTGCTGCACTTCCCCTGACCCTGCTGCGGGATGGCACCACCACCCACTGGGTTGACGATGCTGCTGCTGTGCCCGATGCTGCTGTCCCCTCCTCACCCCCTTCGACCAAACTGACCCAGTGTGCGGTGAAGGACAGATAGCAGCCTGTCCCGAAGCGGCTGCTCCATGAGTCCATTGTCACATGGACCCGCTTACCCACCATATGATTAAGCCCACGTTCCACGTTGGCCTTTACAAACTGGAGCAGTGCTGGGATGGCCGTGCGTGTGAAGTATTGCCGGCTGGGGATTGGCCAATCCGGCGCACGCATCTGGCTCCCCTCCTGCACAAACGAGTACGGGAGGAGCTGGGAGGACATGGCCCATGTAAGCAAGCCGTTCAGCTGGCGTACGCGATGGCTGCCGGGAGGCTGAGCCCTGACCATGAGTGACTCGCTCAGCAGGGTCTGGTGGCGTTTTTGGCTTGCACGGGAAGCCGAGGAGGGAGCAGAAGAGACCACTGAGGAGGACTGGCTGCCTGAACAGGCCTCAGTGTCGGCAGGAGTGGCAAAGTGGGTTATGGTGCTCTGACCACTGCCAGCGCCAGCTTCCTTCAGCCTCTTGAATGCCTCGTGCTCATGTTTGTGCTTTTTGGCCAGAGGGTTGATGAAGCTGGAGGTGCCATAGTTGGATGGGTTACACCCTCTGCTCAGCTTCACATGGCACACATTACAAGTCACAAACTGGCTTTCCACTGAAGGCAGATCAAAAAACTGCCAGATTGGGGATAAAAATTTTCCCTTACGCTCAGAATGGGATGCTTCTGCTGATTTTCTCCCTGTGGTGGTTGGGGCCTGGGGTTGAGTGGTGCGGCTGGTGCTAGTGGCAGAAGATGAAGCAGCAGGCTGTGGGTCACGCATTCCACGCCCACTGCTGCTCCTGCCAATGTTAGCGATGCTGATTCTCCGTGCCAGACCCACTGACGCATCCTCCTCCTCAGAGTCAGAGCTGACATCCCCCTCCTGTGGATGGTAGTCCTGGTTCTTCACCTCGTCATCAACATCATACTCCCCCTCCTCGAACAACTGCTGGGATGATGATGATGACCCCGCCTCAAACTCCTCTTCTGCTGACACATAATGGACGGACTCCCCCCCCAACAACCACTGTCAACATCTTAGACTCTGCCACAAAGCCCATTGCGCCCAGAATGTCTTTTGTAGAGCTGGTGGTGGCCTGCTCATCCACCATCAGCTGCATCAGAGGCTCAGCGTCTTTCTCCTCCAATTTGCGCCACCGACCCTGCTGTAAAATGGCCGCTACACGCTGCCGCGCCTCTGCGGCGTGACTCCCCCTAACAGCTGGACGGCCAGTGGCTAGCGGCGGAATGGATACTGACACGGCAGAACTGCTGACGGTGACGGAGGCTCCCTCTCCTTTTGGCCTTGCTGACCCTCCCCCGGCTGCCAGTGCCAGACATACAGTAGTACAAGATATGTGTTGATGCCACAGATGATGTGGGGTACTTGTACTTTATTAATATCGGGCTAGGACTTTGAATAAAATCAGCACGGAGTGACAGACAGCAGAGTAGAAGAAGACACACTGACACTGCTCACCAGCACTGCAGCAATCTGAAGTAGCTACACAGTACTACTCTCTAACAACTAACCAGCACTGCAGTAACTACACAATAACACAGTAATTCTACCTATACTGTAGCTAGCTAAGGCTAATAGCAGGCCAGCAGCAGGAGGCCTGAACTGTGCACAGCACACACACAGACACAGGACCTAACTAGCAGATGCTGCATCTCAAAGTCTGACTGACTGACACTGACAAATTACACAGGCTAGCTAACTATAACACAATATAACAATAACAGTCACAAGCAAGGACGAGATTCATCATGGCACCCCTCCTTATATACAGGAGGGGCTGGCCAGGGTTCCCCTCTGTGATTAGTTGCTTGGGTTTAGGCTGGGAGCCATCTGATTGGCTCAGTGACGTCATGGACGTCTTCTCCATGGTTACAGTACCCGGATTCGGATATCCGAACTTAATATCCGACCGGATTCCGGATTTCAGATAGATATCCACATTAACTCGGATAGTGCTATTCGGATTTCCGCAGATATCCGGAATCCGAATCCGGGTTCGGATTTAAAAAAGTTTGGATTATCTGGGTAGTTCGGATATCTGTATATTGGATGAGCAGCACTGGCAAGATTATAGCACTTTTGGTAGGCGTGTGCTCACACAGAGCAGACTCATATATACAGTGGCTTGCAAAAGTATTCGGTCCCCTTGAAGTTTTCCACATTTTGTCATATTACTGCCACAAACATGAATCAATTGTATTGGAATTCCACATGAAGGACCAACACAAAGTGGTGCACACATGAGAAGTGGAATGAAAATCATACTTGATTCCAAACATTTTTTACAAATAAATAACTGCAAAGTAGTGTGTGCGTAATTATTCGGCCCCCTTTGATCTGAGTGCAGTCAGTTGCCTATAGACATTGCCTGATGAGTGCTAATGCCTAAATAGAGTGCACCTGTGTGTAATCTAATGTCAGTACGAATACAGCTGCTCTGTGAGGGCCACAGAGGTTGTCTAAGAGAATGTTGGGAGCAACAACACCGTGAAGTCCAAAGAACACACCAGACAGGTCAGGGATCAAGTTATTGAAAAATTTAAAGCAGGCTTAGGCTACAAAAAGATTTCCAAAGCCTTGAACATCCCACGGAGCACTGTTCAAGCGATCATTCAGAAATGGAAGGAGTATGGCACAACTGTAAACTTACCAAGACAAGGCCATCCACCTAAACTCAAACGAACAAGGAGAGCGCTGATCAGAAATGCAGTCAAGAGGCCCATGGTGACTCTGGAGGAGCTGCAGAGATCTACAGCTCAGGTGGGAGACTCTGTCCATAGGACAACTATTAGTCATGCACTGTAGAAAGTTGGCCTTTATGAAAGAGTGGCAAGAAGAAAGGCATTGTTAACAGAAAGCATAAGAAGTCCTGTTTGCAGTTTGCCACAAGCCATGTGGGGGACACAGCAAACATGTGGAAGAAGGTGCTCTGGTCGGATGAGACCAAAATGGAACTTTTTGGTCGTAATGCAAAACGCTATGTGTGGCGGAAAACTAACACTGCACATCACTCTGAACACCCAATCCCCACTGTCAAATATGGTGGTGGCAGCATCATGCTCGGGGGAGGGGTGGTGCATCTCTTCAGCAGGGACAGGGAAGCTGGTCAGAGTTGATGGGAAGATGGATGGAGCCAAATACAGGGCAAACTTGGAAGAAAACCTCTTGGAGACTGTAAAAGACTTGAGACTGGGGAGGTTCACCTTCCAGCAGGACAATGACCCTAAACATAAAGCCAGGGCAACAATGGAATGGTTTAAAACAAAACATATCTATGTGTTAGAATGGCCAAGTCAAAGTCCAGATCTAAATCCAATCGAGAATCTGTGGCAAGATCTGAAAACTGCTGTTCACAAACGCTGTCCATCTAATCTGACTGAGCTGGAGCTGTTTTGCAAAGAAGATAGGGCAATGATTTCAGTCTCTAGATGTGCAAAGCTGGTAGAGACATACCTAAAAGACTGGCAGCTGTAATTGCAACAAAGTATGGACTCAGGGGGCCGAATAATTACACACACCCCACTTTGCAGTTATTTATTTGTAAAAAAAATGTCTGGAATGATGTATGGTACTTCTCACGTGTACACCACTTTGTATTGGTCTTTCACGTGGAATTCAAATAAAATTGATGCATGTTTGTGGCAGTAATGTGACAAAATGTGGAAAACTTCAAGGGGGCCGAATACTTTTGCAACCCACTGTAGATGACTGTAAGGGTGGGGCCAAACCCAGGTCACTGAGCTAAAACTGTCCAAGTCAGACAAGGGTTCCTCACGCAGGAAGTACCAGAATAAGGACCACACTTCCTGATATTTTTCTCAGATAAATTAGAGACTAGAATACCAGAACTATTTTATAATGGCGCCAGGAGTCCAGTCCAGCTTTATGAGAATATAATTAATAATTCTGTGCCTGTCCTTCCTTCATCTTTTGTATCCATCTATAAATATTTCCAAAATACTTTTCCAAGAATTTCACTGATTGGCTTGCTGCAGCAGAGGGGGTGCCCATCCTGGCGCTGATGAAGTTTGCACCTTTCATTCAGAAATAATCATCTTTTTTTAGGCCGGTAACCATGGAAACCTCCCCTTCAGACATTATGTGTCGCGCGGAATTCTATTAGTCATGCAGAAGCCCCAAGTAAACACACTGGTTATATTTGTGACACGGCTGCTGAGGAGGTGTGAATGAGCGCACTGACGCTGAATGTAATCTGCTCAGGACACCTGTTCTGAGGAAGGAAAATGGCGGGAGTTCGGAGCACTAGCCTTGCCTGAAAAGCTGTGATAGAGATATGATGAACAATGATAGAGTCCACCTACCCCTGCTTTCCGCTCACACCATCACCACACATCACTATCACCACACAAATTGGATGATTTATCAGGACTGGACAACCGAAAATGGATGCCATGGCAAGTTGTCACCAATCAGGTTTCAGCTTTTAAAACAGACCTGCAAAAATTAAAGGAAAATTCTTTGAAGTGTGATGGGACTTAAAGTGAACCTGAATAAAATTATTTAAAATAAACACATGTGATGTACTGTATTTGCAAATTCATATTACATACTTACCTCGTCATCACCATTTTCTTCTTACAACGATTCTTTCCATCTCTGACAAGATTTTGTCAGAACTAAAATATATTAGTTGCTGTCAGTTATATATCAGTTACTGTCAGTTATAACTAAAAGCACAACTGCTGAGCAAGGTAATGTCCATGTTTTCCTATGGCTCAAGTGGGCGATATTACAGTTTAACAGTATGCTGAGGAGGAAGCTGTTATGGGGTAGAGGCCATTTTCAAAATGGAGGACAGAGAATTCCATTGATTACAGAGGACAAACAGGAAGCAGGAGAGGAGAAGTAGATTGATGAGTAGACTACGTGGGAGGTAAGTATGAAGTGTGTATGTTTATTTTGACTTTTATTTTTCAGTTCAGGAATGCTTTAACCTTTTGGGGGAACCGCACTGATGTCAGAGCGGGAGGGGATGCCGGCCAGAGTGGAGGGGAGCGCCGATCGTCATGGGAACGTCAGGGAGGTGAGTGAATCCTCTCCTCCTCCCCCCCCCCCCCCCCCTACAGCCGCAGCTGTCACAGTGATCACTATGATCCGCCGGCGACAATAGTGATCATGTGATCAGAAGCCATACGAGATGGCTTCTGATAACTGAGGGGAGATGTCAGCTGTCATATGACAGCTTAATCTCCTTTCTCGGGTGGGCACGATCGCATTGGGAGCGGAAACGGCGGGCAGTGTAGATCCTATGCCGCATCAGGCCACAAGTGCGGCGTAGGATCTAATATAGGCAGTCCCCAAAATGTTAAGCTAAGGACACATATGCGATTACTGATGCCCATCAGGCATCAGGTAACGATCCCTTGGACAACCAATCGGGGACGCGTCGCTAGCCTTTAGCCTTCAGGCTAGTGAAGCATTCTGTAGTCATGGAGGTGGACGGAGGGACAATGATCAGGGCCGGATTACCAACCAGGCAACAAAAGCAGTCGCTTGGGGCCCCATTCAGAGTCAAAGGGGCCCCATCAGCACCTAAACCAGCCGTCGCCATCCTGTCAGCGGTGGCTGAATGGTATAATGGTTAAAGGGACTCTGAGCAGTGCAGTAACTATGGAAAGATGCATATCATTTTAAAGCTCTCTTTCTCCTCTTTCCAATGATATATAAACGGTCGCCCTATGCCTTTTAGTTTTCGCTATTTTCGCGATTGAAATCACGGCCACAGGACGACTTTTCTCCAAAGTCGGCAGCTTGATTCAGCACAATGCAATGAAATATAAGGAACCCAGGGGGATATAATTACAAACATCATGCTGGTAGGTGTGAGGATGTAATTAATTAGTTGTGGGTATGCTTAAAGGCATACCCACAGGCACTGCTCGTAGTCCCTTTATGGGCTCTGCCTCTGACACAGGAGACCAGGGTTCGAATCTCGGCTCTGCCTGTTCAGTAAGCCAGCACCTATTCAGTAGGAGACCTTAGGCAAGTCTCTCTAACACTGCTACTGCCTATAGGGCGTGTCCTAGTGGCTGCAGCTCTGGCGCTTTGAGTCCGCCAGGAGAAAAGCGCGATATAAATGTTATTTGTCTTGTCTTGTCAAATGATGCCGTGCGCTGCTGATTGTCTTCAGAGCCAGGCTCTCCTCCTAGGTCCCCCTCCTGCTACTCTGCGCTCTGCCGCTGCCCACTCCTCCCTCCCTTCCCACAGAGAACCACAGCTGCAGCAAGAATGATAGCAACAGATGGCAAATGCTCACTCACCTATCCATGATCCAAGCGATAGAGATCCCGTCATCTGAAACCCATCTGTCTCTTCTACAGTGCAGCCGTTTGCTCTGAACTTCCTGATTCTCAGATCAGACAGGAAGTAGTAATAGTAGTAGTAACAGAGCGGCAGCACTCTAGAGGAGACAGATGGGCTCCGGATGACGGGACCTCTATTGCTTGGATCGCAATAGGTGAATGTGAGTCATCTGGTGCTGTCCTTCTTCCCCGCTGCGGCTGCCTTCTCTGCTGGACTATCGTATTCACTGGGATGGAGGCTGCATGGTGGCTGTCTAGTTTGGGAGGAAATCGGTTGTTCGGTGGTGGGGGTGGTTATGTAATTCTGTCTGGGGAACGGCTTTCGGTTTGGCGGTGTCCAGAGCTTTCTGCTATTGCCAGGCTGGAGATGCAGGGGGAAAGTGCAGCTGCTGTGATATCTGGCGCCCTCTTCACAGGGGTGCCCCAGTCCCTGAGTGCAAATGTCCCAGCCATTCATCTCTCACTCTGCATTTTGCCGCTGCTATTCCCTGCATTGTGCACCCACAGAGGAAAGCGGGGTGTTGCCCATAGCAACCAGTAGCTCAGCTGGCCCGGTGTGTGCGGCATGTTGCTGTGCAGCTGCATCTTCTGATTATATTACGACATGATGGGGGGCCCAAATCAATTACTTTGCTTAGGGCCCCATTTAGCCTTAATCCGGCTCTGACAATGATTGGCATATGATGGATCGGATGAAGGGGAGCGAAAATAGCCTTGCAATCAAGCATGATCGGGCGTTGGGGGTCATTAAAGATGCAGCATGTTGGATGCTTATGTGGCATCAACTGTATGCTGTACACACATTAGAAAGGATTCGTTATCAACTTTTTCGGCAATGTGAGTACATACCTTCAGATTTAAATAGGAATGACTAGAGATCAGGGGCATAGCTAGAAACCATGGGGCCCCATAACATACTTTGGTTGCCCCCCCCCCCCCCCCCCCAAAAAAAATCATAAAGCACCCTTGCGTCCTCCGCCCCACACACTCCAGTTATAGGTAGTCAGAGATGCCCCCCAGTAAAATTAGCCAGTAGTACCCCCCAATATTAGATCGCTCCCAGTATAGGTAGCCAGAAGTGCTCCTCAGTAAACGTAGCCAATAACAGCAATAGGTATCCTCCAGTATGGGTAGTCAGATGGGCCTTCAGTAATAGCCCCCAGTATAGGTAGACAGAGCGGCTCCCAGTATTAGGTAGCCCCCCGGTATGGGCAGTCAGCAGTACTCTGCAGGGAGCCTACTGTGGACCGCATTATCTTAGCCGGTCATTGCCACTGGTCCCCCTTGGGTAAGGGTCCCATAGCGGCCACTATAACTACTATGGTGGTCCCTACACCACTGCTAATCCCTAGCATCCCATCCCAGTCAATAAAAATCAAATCATTCTGAAGAATTCAGGAATTTGCAAATGTACGCACATTTATGCAGCTTGAGAATTGACAAATCAAATCCTGCCAAGGTTAACTTATCTGTGCTAGCACAGCAACCAGTAGAGTAACATCTACTACAACAACAACAAATAACATTTGTAAAGCACTTTTCTCCCGTAGGACTCAAAGCGCATAAGCATGGCTCCGACCATCATGGTACAGAGGAAGAATTTTATAAGTCCGGAAATGCCAGGCTAAACAGGTGGCTTTTCAGTCTGGATTTGAATAGCTCCAGGGATGGTGCTGTCTTTACTGGGTGTGGCAGGGAGTTCCAAAGAGTAGGGGCAGCATGACAGAATGACAGAAGGCTCTCCAGATTTTTTGAGGTGCACTCTGGGAGTGACCAAGTTTATAGAGCTTGCTGATCTGAGGTTGTGAGGTGTGGTGTAGCTTCAAAAGTCCTTCATGTATCCAGGGCCCAGATTGTGCAGGGATTTGAATGTCAGCAGTCCAATCTTGAAGAGTATTCTCCATTCTACTGGTAGCCAGTGCAGTGAGCGAAGGATCGGTGTAATGTGACAGTGGCGAGGCTGGTTTGTTAGCAATCTGGCAGCAGCATTCTGCACTAATTGCAGGCGACGCAGGTCCTTTTTGGGGAGGGCAGCATAAAGGGCATTGCAGTAGTCCAGCCGTGATGTGATGAAGGCGTGAACTAGGGTTGGAAGATCCTCTGGGGGAATCAGATGTTAAATCTTTGCAATGTTCTTCAGATGAAAGTAGGAAGATTTAACTACAGATGAAATTTGGTTTCTGAAACTCAATTCCCCATCGATTAGTACGCCAAGACTGCGCACAAGGTTGGAGCTGTTTATGTCTGAATTCCCAATCCTGATTGGTGTTGCTTTAGGATAGAGCTGTTTTAAAGGCGAGCACTGGCTTTGGACAAAAAGGACCTCAGTTTTGTCAGCATTCAGTTTCAACCAGTTATCATTCATCCATGCCTGTAACTCAGCTAAGCAAGAGTTTATTTTTGGAGTAGGGTCTGTTCCACCAGGTTTGAAGGACAGGTATAGGTGTGTGTCATCGGCGTAGCCGTGGTACTCAGGCCATGTCGTTGGATAAGTGTACCGAGTGGCAACATGTAGATTGCAAACAGCAGAGGGGATAGGATTGATCCTTGTGGAACTCCGAATTGAAGAGGTGCAGGTTTGGACATTATAGGTCCTAGGGATACTCTCTGTGTTCTGTCAGTCAGGAATGATCTGAACCACTGGGGGACTGATCCACTGATGCCACAGTACTCCTGCAGTCTGTTAAGCAGGATTTCATGGGCAACTGTATCAAAAGCCGCTGAAATATCCAACAGGATTAGGATGGAGCATTCCCCTCTGTCCCTTGCCATGAGCAGATCGTTGCAGACTTGCATGAGGGCTGTTTCACAGCTGTGGTGTTTCTTAAAGCCAGATTATAGAGGGTCCAGGACAGGATGTTGTTTACTGTTTACTGAGAGATAATTTAACTGAGGCCAAGACACACTAACTTGGAAAGGATCTCATTGATCATCTTACCCCTTACCCTAAACCCCCCCTCCTGACGCCATACCCTAAAACCCCCTTTCTGGCGCCTTACCCTAAAACCCCCCTCCTGACGCCATACTCTAAACCCTCCCCCCTCCTGACACCTAACCCTAAAACCTCCCTTCCTGACGCCTAACCCTAAAACCCTTCCTGACACCTAACCCTAAACCCCCTCCTTTCTGATACTTAACCCTGAAACCCCCCTTGCCAATAATTTTCAAAAATAATTGTCCAGAGAAGAAAAGGTGAGCTCTACCATCAGTCCCGTCTCATGGCAACAGTAAGGCATACTGCGACCATTCATGCGTACAGCTGCAAGGGAGTGGACTTACTCGCAAGAATACAGCAATGAAAAATAATGGTACCAAAA
Organism: Hyperolius riggenbachi; assembly: GCF_040937935.1. Classification (NCBI taxonomy): domain Eukaryota; kingdom Metazoa; phylum Chordata; class Amphibia; order Anura; family Hyperoliidae; genus Hyperolius; species Hyperolius riggenbachi. The sequence continues at coordinate 52,311,075 of NC_090651.1, forward strand.
CATCCTCAGACAGCCACTTTATCCAACCATTCAAGAACAGTTTGGTGAAGAGTTATGCCTTTTCCAGCACGCTGGAGCAACGTGCCATAAGGCAATATCTAAGAGGCTTGGGGAATAAAATATTGGCATTTTGGGTCCATAGCCAGGAAGCCACACATCCAGTCGCACCCGAACACACTTTCAGCCATTACAAAACAAACAGGAGTGCTCTATGGTGCATTAACGTTGATTAAACTGCTAAGCAAAAAAGAATCTCACAAGATGGAAGTGATTGAAACGCATATCACCGAGCGAGTGGGTAGGCAGCACTTCTGTCTGAAGTCCTAGCTGTGGCCAGCAGGACGGGCGTCCTGGTGGAGTGCTGTAGATGGGGCCCTGTAATCAGTGTGCCTGCAGAGTCATGATGCGCTTCGATTGCAGTCATTGTGCCTGCAGCGTCATGATGCATTTCAGTTGCGGTCAATGTGCCTGCCATGTCATGATGTGCTTCGGTTGCGGTCAATGTGCCTGCAGCGTCATGATGCGTTTCGGTTGCAGTCATTGTGCCTGCAGCGCCGTGATGAATTTTGGTTGCAGTCAATGTGCCTGCAGTGTCATGATGCGTTTCGGTTGCGGTCAATGTGCCTGCAGCATCATGATGCGTTTCGGTTGCGGTCAGTGTGCCTGCAGCGTCATGATGTGTTTTGGTTGCGGTCAGTGTGCCTGCAGCGTCATGATGCGTTTTGGAAGGAGATCGGCGTGGTGGGGCGTTGGCAGTCGGGAAATCGAAGCTGATTTTCCAGCATGGCCGATCAATCAATTTGACTTATGATCAATTGGATTGTTGCGGCATTGATATCTGCCAATCATTATGAGGCCTTTTTCCCCACTGTGAAATGCGATGCAATCACGTTTCAAACTAATTTCCACTGATGCAATTGCAATTGAGCTACTACTCTCAGTATAAGAGCCAATTGCATCCAAAACGCGTCAGAATGACGACTGCGCTCAGGACGAATCCCAACACAATTGCATCGCACTAATGGAAATGGCCGCTACCGTTGCCATTGGTTTTACTGTGTTTTGTGATGCAGGGTAGTGGAAAAGGGCCCTGATGTAGATGCTGAAAATCAAACAATATATGGGAAGCCATTCACTTTTTTACATGGGGTCCTCCTCTCTCCCCAATGTGTCCTCCTCTCTCCCCAATGTGTCCTCCTCTGTCCCCAATTTGTCCTCCTCTGTCCCCCATGTGTTCTCCTCTGCTTCACCTCGTCCTCCTCCGCTCTCTCCCCCCCGCATAGATACAAGTAGCAGCAGTACTAGTTCACCTAATCCATCAGAGTCTGTGGCGATCAGAGACCTCTCCTCTCCCTCACTGCTCCCCTAGTGCTGGCTGCAGCTGATGACGAGGGGAGCGGAGGAGGTTCGGGAACACAACGCCGGGATTAGTCAGATTCAAATCGCGGAAATGATATTGGCATTCGAATCAATGAATCTCAAATCTTTCTCAGGATTTGAGGGCTTTGTTGTCCCATCTCTACATTTTTTCAACGAATGTACACATCAGAGACCACTGATAAGGAAAGAAGGACTGAGGAATTTGGTTATAAGAGAGGCACAGCTGGGAGCCATTGCTGGTTTATTTAGGCGCCGTATTTGTGGCTACAAACACTTTTAGGTACTGCTATTTGGCCTGAGGAAGTGGGTATGCACCCACAAAACGCGTTGCAGGTGCAATAAAATTCTATTAATACACAAATTTGTCTTCATTGACTCGAGGTAAGCCACCTCACTTTTTTCATTTTATTTGTTAACGCATTTTATCTTCTCTGGGTGCCTCTTTCCCCTTTATCCTTGCTGGTTTAGTGCTTGCCAAGTTGCCATCTAGTTTGTAGGTCTTTTGTATTACTCAAGGATTCCATGGATTGATTTGGTGCTGCAGTAATCACACCTCCGGCCTTCTTCTGCTCCGAATGGAAGCCTGCTGTAGCTCTTTGTCTCTCCTCTTCTGTGAGTATACAGTGGTTGCTTGGAGATTAGCCATCCCAAGTGCACATTGCAATTAATGACATCCCTAGAGCCTTACGCAGAACGCCACGCACACCGCGAGAATGCTTCTAATAGGATAATCCATGGCTGAACGAGGGTCTGCAAAGCCGCAGAACGTCAGACAATCAGTGGGCCTAAATGAGCGGGGTTAACCCCTGCGCTGCCTGAGAGCTGTGACTTGCCAATGCCACCACCATCGTTTCATAGCTGTGTCATAAAGTGTGGGTGTCGGGAACACACGTGGGTGCAATTTTAGAGGTTTTACTGGAAAAATGGCTAATAGCTGTAATCGTAGCGAGAACAATATGAGCAGTAGGAAGCGGTGAGTAATGCTCAGCCAACCGATTATCAAAAAAAATTGCAGAGAAGTGGGCACTGAGGACTGTACTTTGTCCCTGGGGGTTTTATATTTTTCAATGATGTGTTAAAATTGCCTTTTCCAAATAAATGTTTACAGCTGAAATAAAATCAATTAAAGAAAAGGGCGAAAATGCATCGCATGTGGCAGCGTAGGAATAACGATTATCAGACTTACATCTTAGAACGTTTTGTAGATCGTGACCCTACAGTACTAAACTTTTCAGTTATCTCACCTTGGAGTGAATTCACAAAAGTACAGTAAAAAGGCCTTGTTCACATTATCACATGTAGATGGCCGTGCGATCGGAACGCAACACGTACAATTGCACGCCATCTGCGTTTTGTATACGTTGCGTGGCTGATCCCATTCATTGTAGTGAATGGGCCAGCCACGCGTTTTGCTAAATAAATTCGTGCAGCATGCGTTCGTGCACCGCACTGGTACGGAACTCATGCAGTGTGAACATCAGACAATGCAGTCTATGCACTTCTGATGTTGTGCGTGTCTGCCTCATGCACGTGTTGCCGAAATACGGACGGCAACGCGTGTAATGTGAATGAAGCCTAAGGGCAGCACACAGTGCCAGTAAGCAGTTAATGATAAAGTGACACTGAAACATAAAAAAATGATATAATGAAATGTATGTGTAGTACAGATAAAGAATAGAACATTAGTAGCAAAGAAAAGAGTCTCATATTTGTATAGGTTTTTTTTTATAACATTGCATTATTCTATCATATTTGCAATTACAAACCACACACTGTGCTGATTCTAATGACAGCGCACAGTATAATGGATATATTCTATGTACCCCCCAGCACATACAATTGTATCGCAGTCCTTATTAAAATTTATTTCGTAATGACAGTCTGTTTGAGCTTCCAGATAGGCGTCAGTTCCACCTCGTTCAAAATTCAAATGTAATCAGGTAGCGCTCCAGGTCACAACAACAGTTCAACACCAAAAGGCACTCAGCAGTAACATTCCATGTGGTATCACACTCACCCTGTCAGCTGACCACTGCTAGACTGATCATCAATCGCTTGTGTGATATCCTGCACCGCCTGTGCTGTAGTTACTCGTCCCTCTCCTCCACTTCAGCTCTTATTGTTTCCTCCACGTTGTATGCACCTCATGAAATAAAAGCTCACATAGTACAGCTCCATAAACTTAAAATCTTTTAATACTAAAAATTGCACTCACAAGCGTATGTTGGGTAAACAGCGTACAGAGTTTGTGAACGGGCTCTCCCCCGTGCCTCCCAGACAGGCCGATAGGATAAACCACGTCACCGCCGCTAGTTTCCCTCAACGTCCTGGATTCGGCGTTACCGATCTCCGCTCTTCCTGATCGTCTGATAGGCTCCACCCGACGCGTTTCGTCACTCCGCGTGACTCATCAGGGGCGTGGCATGTCCATCAGACGTCAGGTTTAAATCGCCGGCTGTTCCTCCCACTTCCCTCCTTCCTGTACACGTTATATGCCACGCATTATTAATGCGTGCGCATATGCGTCCATGCGTAAGTGTTGATGCGTGCCTTCCCTGCGTCGCCCCGTGCGTTCCAATGTCCTCATGCGTACCACCTGTTACGTGAGCGTCCAGAGAGGCATTGCGGGGAGTGGTCCGTTTTACATTCAGATTAATATTCACAGCAATATACTGTCTTATAAGTTAATACGCCTATCTAATAGGACTCCATTAGAACTTCAGTAATTTTAAAACTAACTCATTAACCACCCTGGCGTTCTGATTAAATCGCCAGGGTGGCTGCGGGAGGGTTTTTTTTAAATAAAAAAAAAACTATTTCATGCAGCCAACTGAAAGTTGGCTGCATGAAAGCCCACTAGAGGGCGCTCCGGAGGCGATCTTCCGATCGCCTCCGGCGCCCAGAATAAACAAGGAAAGCCGCAATGAGCGGCCTTCCTTGTTTTGCTTATATCGTCGCCATAGCGACGAGCGGAGTGACGTCATCGACGTCAGCCGACGTCGTGACGTCAGCCGCCTCCGATCCAGCCCTTAGCGCTGGCCGGAACTTTTTGTTCCGGCTACGCTGGGCTCAGGCGGCTGGGGGGACCCTCTTTCGCCGCTGCTCGCGGCGAATCGCCGCAGAGCGGCGGCGATCAGGCAGCACACGCGGCTGGCAAAGTGCCGGCTGCGTGTGCTGCTTTTTATTTCATTAAAATCGGCCCAGCAGGGCCTGAGCGGCAGCCGCTGGCGGTGTTGGACGAGCTGAGCTCGTCCAGACCGCTCAGCTGGTTAACTGAAGTTCTAATGGAGTCCTATTAGATAGGCGTATTAACTTATAAGACAGTATATTGCTGTGAATATTAATCTGAATGTAAAACGGACCACTGCTTGTCCGGGAGGCACGGAGGAGAGCCCGTTCACAAACTCTGTACGCTGTTTACCCAACATACGCTTGTGAGTGCAATTTTTAGTATTAAAAGATTTTAAGTTTATGGAGCTGTACTATGTGAGGTGCATGAGGTGCATACAACGTGGAGGAAACAATAAGAGCTGAAGTGGAGGAGAGGGACGAGTAACTATAGCGCAGGCGGTGCAGGATATCACACAAGCGATTGATGACCAGTCTAGCAGTGGTCAACTGACGGGGTGAGTGTGAAACCATATGGAATGTTACTGCTGAATACCTTTTGGTGTTGAACTGTTGTTGTGACCTGGAGCGCTACCTGATTACATTTGAAACCACACACTGTATTTTTAAACTATGAAACTGAGCAGAGATAATGACCCTTTGAACACCCCTGCAGTAAAACCTTATCTGAAGCTGTTTTTAACTGTTTCTTTGATGTATAAGAGCTTCAGAAAATAGGACTGTCTCTAAGCCAAGTTGGGTGGGTGAGCTCAGAGAAGCTCTTTTGCATAGATAACTGAAAGGATACCCAAAGTGACGTGTGACATGATGAGATAGACATGGGTATACACAGTGCCACACACACTAATAACTATGCAGTGTTCCTTTTCTTCTTTCTCTGCCTGAAAGAGTTAAACATCAGGTATGTAAGTGGCTGACTCAGTCCTGACGCAGACAGGAAGTGACTACAGTGTGACCCTCACTGATAAGAAATTTCAACTATAAAACACTTTCCTAGCAGAAAATGGCTTCTGAGAGCAGGAAAGAGATAAAAATGATCAATAGTTCATAGATGTTAGCTCTGGCATACTTTAATGAATGTGTCATTGATCAAAAACAATAAAACAGTATAAACATAAACCAGCGTGTGTACATTGGCAGCACGATGTCTGCTAAAGATCAGACATGCCGGATCTTTCGGATCATCAGGGGAAGCCAAACCTACTGCCTTCCCTAGAACTCCATTTCATCTTAACCCCTTCCATAACCTAATCATTTTCACAGTTCAGCTCAGCTCTGATTACTTTGGCAATAACTTTATCAATAATTATCACAACCAAATGACCTACATTTTATTTTCAGGACAAATTGGCCTTTTTGTGGCTGATATTTGTTTTTATCGATTACCTTATTTTCTATGCATTTTAAAAGGAAAATAAGGGGAAAAAATGAAAAAATACACAATGTATCTACTTTCATACATTAAAGCTTTAATGTAAACAGTTCTATTGTACATTAAACCCACACATTTTTTTCTCTATCTCTTCTGTTTATTTAAACAGTTCATTTGGGTTCATAATGTATTAGTAACAGATTGTATACACTACTCAATTGTTATGCTGGGAATACACCTTACGTTTTTCGCGTTCGATTCTTTGCACGATCTATTAGCCATTCGATTCTCTGCATGATTCTCTTATCTTCCGCTCATTTTTCTTATCTTTTTTTCCATTCACTTCCATTCACCATCAAATCAAGCGGAACAGAATCGAGCGGAGAATCGGACATGTTGGAATTGTATCATCGAAGGCATCTATCAGAACGATTCTTCGCAAAAAACGTAACGTGTATACCCAGATGTCTGTCTTGTCCTGGAATGTTTATTTTTCACTTGTTTACTCATTAGCCTTGCCATTGAATTTCCCGAGGGGAAGGGGGGGGAGAGGGGTTTGCTGTCATTCCTTTTCAACTCTTTATAGTTTTTATCAGCCAAGAGATAAGTGGACAGTGTTATCTACTGGTAGGATTTTGTAGGGAGGAGAGTGCAGGGACTTATTTTCACATCATGGGACAGGAACTGGTTAATCCATCTCTGCCATGCACAGCAACAGGATTTGAATGCGCGATGCATTTTCATGAAGCATACCATCTGATTTTTTTCCCCCTGCATGTGAATCGGATGGCAGCGTAATGATTCCAATAGAGTGCAGGGCCGGGCCGAGGCATAGGCTGAGGCTCCAGCCTCAGGGCGCAATGTAGGAGGGGACGCACAATTCATTCAGCTGTCATTCCTAATTGTGTTTGAAGCAGAAAGAAATAAGAAAAGGAGATACATGGAAGTGACTACAAGCCAGATAACTAGAGATTAAGGTGTTGGGGGCCATGGGGTGCCTCTTAGTCTAATAGCAATCAGTGTGTAATGGCTTGGGTGGGAGGGATGGAGGGGCGCACTTTGGTGTCTCAGCCTTGGATGCTGGAGGACCTTGTCCCGGCTCTGATAGAGTGCATTTCCTGTGCAAATTTGCATGCAGGGAAATGCAGCAAACGAGCCATAAAGATTTTTGGAAATCATCTGCTAATTGATGGCAGAGTTCCTCTTTTTAAAGCAGCAGGCTGTTCTGTTAGACAGTTTGCCGTGGAAAACAGTGATAAATATACTGCCGGGACATTGAAAGTGAACATATTGCTTGCAAGCCTGTGCTGATCATTTGCTATTCATAAGGACAATCTACTGAGAGAGTCCTTGAGATATTTCTGTACACGGATCCTGACGGTCACAATGACGAGAGTACAAGCCGGCAGCCTCCACCACTGACACGAGGACGTTTTTTATCCGGGCACAGTGAATTGTCCCCTGTTTATGTGCGTGCGTCAGACTGCTCCTGCATTGATTACTCAGCTCCATCTTCTTGAATGGGAGACCGGGGGCACTTGGAAACTGGCCTTGTTCACAAAGAACAGAGCGGCTTCGTCAGGGAAAAGTTTAGTACTTAGTTTCCATCCCTTCTGACGATCACGTGTGCAGAGAAGCACGGGCAAGAGAGGCAATCGTAAGCAAGCAGCAAAAACACAGCTGGGGTCCTCATGCATATACTGAAAAACATGCACGTTTCTAAATGTGGTAATAAAATAAATGTTTTTGTTAATTTACCCATTAGTTCTAAAGTACAGTGTAGTGACCAGACATCTCAGTTTATTTGGGACTGGGTACAGAATTGGGGTCCCCCTCCCAGGCACAAATATGTCCAAGCCAATGTCCCGGGTGGGCCACAACATGTCCCAGCCACCGGAATATGCGGCCACACAGTTGGCGCCCGTGTTCCTTGCCCCCTCCTTAAAGCACTGGCCCGCCCACAGATCAGGGACATTGTGAGGGGGGTGTAAGGGGAGACATCTGTCTCCAGGTGCAGCACCGGGGGATTAGTGGGTGGCACAGGACGCAGTAAAGGCCGGTCACAAGAGTGTCTTCTTCAATCCCTCCTACTCCTTTTCCAATCAAGCAAGTAGCTGCACCCCCTACCCAATCACCTGGGCACTGTGGGGCAACAAGCCTTGCTCTTTGCTGCCCACTATGCAGGGGGACGTGGCTTATTAAAAAAAACATTGATAGGGATTCATGTGTGTTTGAAGCTCTACCCCCTCCATGCCATGTGGAGATGGAACCCAGCACCAGAAGAAGCCCGGCAACTGATTCAGCCAGATGGTGAGGGACCCTGCAGATAGTGTCTCCCTTTTGCTAGTTAGCTAGATGATGAGGGACCCTGCAGATAGTGTCTTCCTTTTGCTAGTGAGCCAGATGGTGTGGGACCCTGCAGATAGTGTCTTCCTTTTGCTAGTGAGCTCGATGGTGAGGGACACTACAGATAGTGTCTCCCTTTTGCTAGTGAGCCAGATAGTGAGGGACCCTGCAGATAGTGTCTCCCTTTTGCTAGTGAGCCACATGGTGAGGGACCCTGCAGATAGTGTCTCCCTTTTGCTAGTGAGCCAGATGGTGAGGGACCCTGCAGATAGTGTCTTCCTTTTGCTAGTGAGCCAGATGGTGAGGGACCCTGCCGATAGTGTCTTCCTTTTGCTAGTGAGCTCGATGGTGAGGGACACTACAGATAGTGTCTCCCTTTTGCTAGTGAGACAGATGGTGAGGGACCCTGCAGATAGTGTCTCCCTTTTGCTAGTGAGACAGATGGTGAGGGACCCTGCAGATAGTGTCTCCCTTTTGCTAGTGGGCCAGATGGTGAGGGACCCTGCAAATAGTGTCTTCCTTTTGCTAATGAGCCAGATGGTGAGGGACCCTGCAAATAGTGTCTCCCTTTTTCTAGTGAGCCAGATGGTGAGGGACCCTGCAGATAATGTCTCCCTCTTGCTAGTGAGCTAGATGGTGAGGGACACTGCAGATAGTGTCTTCCTTTTTCTAGTGAGCCAGATGGTGAGGGACCCTGAATATAGTGTATTCCTTTTGCTAGTGAGTCAGATGGTGCAGATAGTTCTCTCTTTTGCTAGTGCTGCAGTGGAGGATGACCAAACACCCTTAAAAATTAGAACACAGAGACGACGGGAATGGAGATGTATAAACCTGACTCCACAGATGTCCGGCTGGATCTGGATGCAGTCACACTCTTGAAAAAACAACAAAGGTCCTATCATTGGCTCAGCCACTAGGTACCAAAGTACACCCCTCCCAAAGGAGGGTGAAAAGCACAAAGGGGGTAAGAGGAGCCAAAAGGTGGATAAAACTGAGTTAAAAACAGCTAAAAATAGAGGTGGTTTCCCTCAATAACGACAAGCTTATAAAAATATCAACTTTAATAAGACAATGCGTTTCATAGGTCTGTGCCCACTTCCTCAGGTCAAATAGAGTGCCTAAAACATCAACTACAAGGAACTCAAATGTATAAAATACAAATAATACATTCCAGGAGAGAAAATGAAATAAAAATAAAATAAAATACGTCATGCTGTAAACTGCTATATTGCAGTAAAATACTAGACAAGGTGTAGGAGGCGCCCAAATGGAAACATTAGTAGCAGGGTTTTAAATTTTGAATAAAAAGGTTGACTCACTAGGAGTTTAAGACAAAAAGGGAGTTCCAATTTAATGAAATACATAAAGCACAGTGACTGTGATCTCTATAAACCAACTCCACCAGGCGATATTACACCAAAACGGGCTCCCGGTATCTGTGTGTCTTTTTTTGTCTCACTAGCACTGGACTATATTGCAGTAAGAACTCCACTCTCCATCCCTGGGAGAAGGTCTTGAAATGTTTAAAGAGGATGCTGCTGGCAGGTGATGTCAGTGACAGGAGATGCTGCTTGTTTTTTTGGCAGTTGGAAACAGGTGTACACAGTAAAACAGCTGTTATTTCCCACAATGCAACAAGGTTCACAGACAGGAAACTGTCACGACCATGGTCCTGACAGTTTCCTGTGGCAGGGGTTTCACCACAATATCAGCCATACAGAGCCCCCTGATGATTTGAGAAAAGGAAAAGATTTCTCATGGGAAAGGGAGTATCAGCTACTGATTGGGATGAAGTTCAATTCTTGGTCACGGTTTCTCTTTAAAGGTAAGGTTAAGAAGAAGTATAGAAATCATGCAGTGCTCACATCTGTTTAAAAATAGGATACAGGTACTTTATTTGCCAACAAGAAAACAGAGCTTCCCATTTGTGACTGTGAATGCAGCATGTTTCTGCAGCTCCTTGATCAAACTTACCACTATTAACACCCCACCCTTCCCCAGCCCACCTTGGTAAAACCCATGCCCTTGAGGCCCATCTGTTACTGGTCACGTGAAGAGTGTTGTCAACATGACTCCACCCAGAAAGGAAAAATATGAAAATGGGTCCTAGTCAAGATAGCAGTTTTTGCCCCAGCCCCCCACAGACGGTCAACTGGCTTTTTTTAGTAAGATTAGGTAGGGGGTAGTATCCACTAGACCCCTAGACTTTCTGCAAGGCCTAGGCAACTGCCTAGGGTTGCCTTGTGGATGATCTGGCTATGACTCCACCCACCCATAACAAGTGTGTCAACAACAACATGTGCTGGAGGTAAAGTAACAATTTGGGGGTCCTCGAGGTTCTAGGGCCCCCCTGTGACTGCAGCAGCTGCTCCCCTAGTAGTCACGCCTCACTCAATCAGAAATGTCTCTATTGGGCTTGTGTGAGTCAATAGACCTCCGGTAGATTGGATCAAGCTGAATTAAGCCAGAAAATCAAATGTATGCCCCCCCCTCTAAAAGAGGAAAGGTCCAGGGTTAATATCCTTTTATTATTTATAATCCAAACTGCGACAATAACAAACAACTTGCCCTAGCAATCTGTTGCGTCTGAAATACGCCGTAGTAAACGGAGATCACATCTGTTTTTTTCGCCTTACAGGAAGTCAGCAAATTGTTACAAAAAAACAAAACAGGAGAAAGACCATATTTATTCCTTCCTACAGAAAACTGTCAAACCCTTAATAAAATCTTCCTGGTATCCCCACAGCAGGCTTTCCTCACATCTTCAGATTGAGTGGGAGTCGGATGGCACAGATGAAGTTGCATGCGGCCTACTTAGCAATAGTTTTTTTTTTCTTACTCTCCGCCCACGTTAAGTCCCTGTTGCACTCGGCAAAGCACCCAGATCAAAGGCAAATGTCAGAAATGATAATTCCACAGGAAAGATCTTATGGGAATGTATCCCAATTACTGACTATTACAGCAGAAAGCACAAACAGGCAGTCAGCGTCTGGGATGGAAGAGACAGAAATGTAACACAATCTCCATAAACAGCTACACGAGCAGCGGATGGGCGGTACAGAAAACGGGCAGAAATCGGGATTTAAAGAGGGACTCTACAGGGGGAGTGTACAGGGAGGTCTTAACCACATTGCATCCAGACCTTGTTTCCCCCTTATGGACCAGAGCAGTTTTGACGTTTTAGCTATGTCCCCATTTAATCATTTAATCATCAATAACTTTAACCCTACTTATGACACCTACAATATAGTCCCTTTAACCAATTAGTGCTGGAGGTGGATAGTGCTGGAGGTGTGCAAAGGAGCAAATCAAATCATGCACGGCTGTGCTTCAGCTGCAAGACATATATCTACATCTTTGTGGCTTAGATGAAGCCACAGAGGACATAGATATACTGTAGCTGAGGCTAAAGTGGTTTTAAAGAGGAACTTAAGTGAAAATAAACTGATAAGATAAACAATTGAATCTGTCCCCCTAACCCACAGTTCTATATTATGATTAAACAGTTAAAAAAGTAGATTTATTGTTTTGTCTCAGCTCAATGACACATCCTGTCCTGTGTCTAAGAGAGCTAAAATATATAACTATTGACCTTTATATCTATCCACTGCACTCAGAAGCCCAGTCATCTGCCAGGAACATGTTTTATGGCTGTAAATCCTTATCAGAGAGGCACACCATAGCCTGACTGGGTCCCAACTGGTCTGGAGAGAAGCTGTCAGCTGCATATCTAAATATTAACTCTTTCAGGCAGAGAAAGAAAAAAAGGAAACACAGCATAGGTATTTGTATGCTTGGCTTGCCACTGTACATACACATGTCTATTTACTCAGGTCACATGTCATTTAAGGTTCCCTTTAAAGAGAACCCATGAGAAATTGCGCATAATGTAAGTCTATATCAGAATCAGAATCAGAATCTCTTTTATTCGCCAAGTGTGACAGGTGTCACACCCGGAATTATTTGTGGTATACACGGCATGGCAAAAACAACGGTTTACAAGCGGCTGTTAGACATACAGATACACGGATACTGAGAAAGACAAAAATCTGCTAAGCAGGCTGCTGTTAGGCATACAGATACACAAGTTCAAAAAGAAGAGGCAAATCAGCTATGCCACGAGGCGGGAGTGGCCAGAGCAGGAGCATGAGGGGCACCGCATGAGAGAGCGAAAGTTCAGGTGTAGGACAGCTTGAGGGAAGAAGGTGTTCCTGTGCCTGGTGGTTCTAGTGGGGATGGTGCGAAAGCGACGGCCTAGGGGAAGCCGATTGAAGTGGTGCCAGCCAGGGTGTGAGGGGTCATTCACTATCTTATTTGCCCTGGACCACAGTCTGGAAGTGTACAGAAGGTCCAGTGGTGGCAGGGGTGACCCTATGATCTTCTCCGCAGAGTTGATAACTCTCTGAAGTTTGAGTCTGTCCCTTGCTGTGGCACCAGCATACCATACGATAATTGAGGAACAGAGGATCGACTCAATGGTGGCCGTATAAAAGCAAGTCAACAGTTCCCGCGGTATTCCAAACTTCCTAAGTTGTCTCAAGAAGTACATCCTTTGTTGCGCTTTCCTTTGAGTATTTGTGGTGTTGTCCACCCATTTCAAGTCATTTGTGATGTTGGTGCCCAGGAACCGTACGCTAGTCACCCTGTTAACCTCAGTGCCCTCAATGGAGACTGGGTTGTTTGTGGGAGGGCGCCTTCTAAAGTCAATGACCAATTCAACTGTTTTCCCTGCGTTCAGTACCAGATTGTGCTCCTTGCACCAGTTGCAAATGCGTGCAATCTCGTTTCTGTAGTCTTGCTCCCCGTCTCCCCCAATGAGGCCGAGGATGGTGGTGTCGTCTGCAAATTTAACAACCTTGACAGAGTTGGTGGATGAAGAACAGTCATTCGTGTACAAGGAAAACAGGAGCGGGGACAGTACGCAACCTTGCGGGGCCCCCATGTTAGTGGTTCTTTCCTGAGAGGAGCAGCTGCCGAGTTTAACTAGTTGTGTCCTGTCGGTGAGGAAGTCTTTAATCCAGCCACATAGGGTAGGGTTGAGACCAAGTTGAGTGAGTTTGTTGTGTAGGATGGTCGGGCAGATGGTATTAAAGGCAGAACTGAAGTCAAGGAAGAGGATTCTTGCATAAGTGTCAGGTCTGTCCAGGTGTTCCATGATGTAAGCCAGGCTGGTGTTTATGGCATCATCCGTCAGAGCCGGGACAAGGTCCTCCAGCACCCAAGGCTGAGACACCAAAATGCGCCCCTCCATCCTAGCCATCACACACTGATTGCTATTACACTAAGAGGCGCCACAGGGCCCACAACCTCCCTAACACCTTAATATCTCGTTATCTGGCTTGTAGTCACTACCATGTATCTCCTTTTCTTATTTCTTTCTGCTTCAAACACAATTAGGAATGACAGCTGAATGAATTGTGCACCCCCTCCTACACTGCGCCCTGAGGCTGGATCCTCTCCAGCCTATGCCTCGGCCCGGCCCTGTCATCCGTAGACCTGTTTGGTCTGTAGGCAAACTGGAGTGGGTCCAGACGGGCATCGGTGGAGCCTTTCAGGTAGATGAGGACCAGTCTCTCGAAGGTTTTCATAATGATGGGAGTTAGGGCTACAGGTCTGTAGTTATTTAGATCGGCCAGCCCTGGCTTTTTTGGGACAGGAATGATGATGGATTTCTTGAGACAGGCAGGGACCTTGCCTTCTGCTAGTGACCTGTTAAAAATGGAAGCGAGGACAGAGGCCAGCTGGCTAGCAAAGTATTTCAGGCAGGATGATGACACGCCGTCTGGGCCTGAGGCTTTCCTTGGATTGGTCTTCCGGAGGAGCTTGAGGACGTCATCCTCTGAGACCCTCAATGGAGAAGAGGAGATTTGGGCAGGCTGGGTGGATTGAGCGACTTGTGATGTGGTTGCCTGGGTGCTGGGATAGGTGGGATCAGCAGCCTGGACGCCAGGAGGGGTGCGGTTGTTCTCGAATCTGCAGTAGAACTTGTTGAGTTCTTCAGCAAGTTCTTTGCTAGGTGTAGCTTGGGGGGGATGGGCTTTAAAGTTTGTGGCCGCTCGGAGACCCTTCCAGACCTCTCTCGGGCTGTTGGACTTGAGGCTAAGCCTCAACTTATTCGCATAGTTGCGCTTTGCCGCTCTTAGCTCCCGATTGAGTGCGTTTCTGGCATCCCTGAACTCATCTGGGGTGCCAGATTTGTGGGCTTCCTCTTTTGTTTTCCGGAGCCGGCGCAGCTTACCATTAAACCAAGGTTTGTTATTTGGGAAGACTCTGAAAGTCTTTGTGGGAATGCAGGACTCACAGAAGCTGATGTAGGAGGTGACATTCTCAGTCCATTTGTCCAGACAGGGGGCCTCCAGGATTGACCAGTCGGTGCAGTCGAGGCAGGCCTGAAGTTGTAGCTTAGCTTCAACTTCGCTTCAACTTTTGCTGCACAAACATCTCATTGGTGTGTGATTCCCAATGCAAGGTGTGTTTTAAAATCATGCTGTATGCAAGTCACATGTGTTTTGTAAAAAAAATTATCTGATATTGCATTTTTTTCACTTGTGAAATATAAATACTGATATTTATAAAAAATGCAAAAAAGGAAACACACAAAAAACAACCATGAAATGCAAACACAAATGCAGGAAAAAGCACAAAAACGCACATGGCAGATACATCATAGTTTTTCGCACAGACAAGTGTACTCTCTGTTTCAGTGAACTCTAAATATGTCTTTAACTGAAATCACATCAGTTTTTTAAAGCTTTCTGTTGTTTTTTCGGTTCATTTTTTAGTATTTCAGAGCAAAAACTTAATTTTGAGTTTAATCCCACTAATAATGCCAATCTGCCTTAGTTTTTTTAAATACATTTTTGTTTTCATCAGTGTTTTTTATGGACTAATCTATTTAAAGGGCTCCTACAGTGAAAAAACTAAGCAGTTAAAATCTGACAGAACCAACTGGTTTTGCACTAGTCCATCTCTCCATGGGGGATTCTCAGTGTTTTCTTTGTTTTCAAAAGCATTTCCTGAATGGCAGTTGCTGAGTCTAACTGCCAAAATTCTTTTTTTTTCCTAAAAAATTGATCTGTATTGTTCACTACGGCCAATTGATCTAAATGAATATTCAGGAAATTTAATCTATGGCATTGGGTTTTTTCTATAGAATTGTTTTTATTAACCACTTCAGTCTATCTGGACGGATATATCAGTCCAGATAGACTGCACAGCTGCTGCGGGGCCGTGCGCGCTCCCGGGTGCGCTTCTACGCGCGCTCCCGCTGCCTTTTGCTGCCCCTCAGATCAATGAATGGGAATACAGATCTATTTCAATGTCCCACGTCACCCCTTCTGTTCCTGCAAGCGAGAGCTCTCGCTTGCAAGACAGAAAATAAAAAACTCACTGTGGCCATCTTGTGGCCAAATAGTAAAACTACATCTACATCTTTTTTTTTTTTAAATGTACACAATACATTTCATTTAAAATCCCCTCTTTACATCCCCACTCTGAAAAACCCCACATAAAAGTTTTAATTAAAAAGAAAAAAAATGACAATAAAAAACAACAACAACATAAATAGTTACCTAAGGGTCTGAACTTTTTTAATATGTAAGTCAAGCGAGTGTATTACTGTACTCTTAAATTATAAGCTTGTAAATAGCGATGGATGCACATTGAAAAAATGCACCGTTATTTCCAAATGAAATATTGGTGCCGTACATTGTGATAGGGACAAAATTTAAATGGTATAATAACCGGGACAAATTGGCAAATACATGGGTTTTAATTATGGTAGCATGTAGTATTTTAAAGCTATAATGGCTGAAAACTGAGAAACAATGATTTTTTTCAATTTTTTCTTAATATTCCCATTAAAACGAATTTAGAAAAAAATAATTCTTAGTAAAATGTACCACCCAAAGAAAGCCTAATTGGTGGTGTAAAAACAAGATATAGATCAATTAACTGTGATAAGTAGTGATAAAATTATTGGCGAATGAGTGGGAGGTGAACGTTGCTCGGATGCATACGATTTTCAACAACGTAGGCTGAAGTGGTTAAAAAAAAAAAAAGAAAATCAAATGTTTTGTTAGAATGGTATATGGCTACTTTAGTGAGACTAGGTAAATGGCGAGATAACGGCCTTCCTGTGACCCCTCACAAGATATTCAGGCACAAGTCATGTAGGACAGACAGATACAGGTCAGGAAGAGATGGGTATTGATTTTGAGTGAGTGATTATTTGAAAGTAGTAGGAATTGATACTCTTGTTCAGTTAGAAAAGTCTTAGGCTGCATTCACAGTGGAAAATTGCATTGCAACGTTAAAATCACAACACAGCATTATAACGCAACGCAAAAAAAAAGGTGGTAACGCACATTAACGATGTGTTACCATTGCATACAGTAGGTACAGTAAAGCATACAGGCAATGAAAAGTATGCTTTCCTGTACTTGGTAACATGTGCGTTTGGAGGTGCGTTACCACAACGCTACATGTTACAATGCAACGCCCCATAGGATTAGCATTGCAGTGCAGTAAGCTGCTGCGTTGTAAGACTTTATAATGCAGCTCTGCAACGTCCCACTGTGACTGCAGCCTGAAAGGGAAACTGAAGTGAGAGGGATAATGGATGCTGACATATATATTTTTAAACAATACCAGTTGCCTTGCTGTCCTGCAGATCCTCTGCTTCTTTTACTTTTAGCCATAGGCCCTGAACAATCATTCAGGTTAGGTGTTTCTGACTGAATTCTGACTGGATTAGCTGCATGCTTGTTTTAAGCGATCAGCAGGAGAGCCAGGTAACGGGTATTGTTTAAAATGAAACAAATATGGCAGCCTCCATATGTCTCTCATTTTAGGTTCCCGTTAAAGAGGAACTGCAGTAAAAATAACAAAATCAATAACATTTTTTATTGTTTACAATATTAATTTATAGATTATTTAATCAGTATTTGCCCATTGTAAAATCATTCCTCTCCCTGATTTACATTCTGAAATGTATCACTGGTGGTGACATCTTTAGTCCTGGCGATCTGTATGAATGTTTATTAATGAGAGTTCTATGCACAGAGGGAGATATTGCTTGATTGGTAGTAGGAAAATGCCGTTATTTCCCACAATGCAACAAGGTTCAGCAAACTGGCATGATGTCAGGACCATGGTCATGACATCACACTGTGGGAGTGGTTTTACCACAATATCAGCCATACGCACCCCCGATCTATTTGAGAAACGGTAAAGATTTCTCATGGGAAAGGCGATATCAGCTACTGATTGGAATGAAGTTCAATCCTTGGTTATAGTTCCTCTTCAAAGGGACCTTGAGCTCAGGCTCAAAACGGAATTTCGGCTTACCTCGTCTTCCTCTAGTCCCTTGTAGCCTGCAATGTCTTCTGGCATTGTCCTTGCTCCTCTCCTGGTCCAACTGGCAGCTCAGTTAATCAGCGGCTTCAATGTGAGAGTCCTGCGCATGCGCAGTTCTCTAAGACGGAATCATGCATGCGCAGGACTTTCACACCGGCCGGTGTGATGACGCGTGGCGTGCACAGCGGGACGCACATGGGCGACTTTAGGCCGAAGTCGCCAACTAAAGGAGTCGCCAGCTGGCCCGGAAGAGGAGCCAGGAGGACGCCGGGGGACCTCACGGGCTACGGGGGGACTGGAGGAAGCCCCAGGGAAGTCCAAATTCCGTTTTGAGCCTGAGCTCAGGGTCTCTTTAAAGAGAATCTGTATTGTTAAAATCGCACAAAAGTAAACATACCAGTGCGTTAGGGGACATCTCCTATTACCATCTGTCTCAATTTCGCTGCTCCTCGCCACATTAAAAGTGGTTAAAAACAGTTTTAAAAAGTTTGTTTATAAACAAACAAAATGGCCACCAAAACAGGAAGTAGGTTGATGTACAGTATGTCCACACATAGAAAATACATCCATACACAAGCAGGCTGTATACACCCTTCCTTTTGAATCTCAAGAGATCATTTGTGTGTTTCTTTCCCCCTGCAGTTCTCATGCACTGAAGTTTGAGGCTGCTCGTTTCTTCCTGCAAACAGCTTTGCCCTTGTCTGTAATTCCTCAGTATGTGAAAGCCCAGCCAGCTCAGAGGACGATTTATCCAGCTTGTAAAAGATAAGAGAGAAGAGAGAAGCTGCCCTAATCTAAATAATACACAGGCAGTGTGCATAGAGGGGCCTGGAAGGGGGAGTTCATAGCAGAACCACAACACTGAAGAACTTGGCAGCCTTCCAGACACCGTCCGACAAGTCTGACAGGGGAAAGATACATTGATTTATTACAGAGACTGTGATAGTAGAAAGTGCTGCAGTAAGCCAGAACACATTAGAATAGCTTTTGGAACTTGTAGGATGATAAAAAAACAGGATGCAATTTTTGTTACGGAGTCTCTTTAAGGCAAGCTGCATAAATCCAGATAATGTCTGTTGCCATACTTTGCTGCTAGTATCTGATGGATGACACAGACGGCCCATAGAACATGAGGTTCTGTTTGTGTTTTAAGTGGTTGCTTCCATTGCAAAGTTCCCTATGATCTCAGTGGCTTATCATGGCGCAGGAAATAATGATTACAATCTTCATAGTCGTTTAATAGATCAATATTTCTTGGAAAACCGTCTAAAAATACACAGGGACTACAGTCTATGGCCGAGGCTGACGACAGGCTCATCCCGTCAGGCCATCTGCTTAATTAAATGTAACTAACACCGCATAGCGTATACCGTCTCCTGAAGACAGCAGTAAAGAATTTCAGCCAGGCTTCCCGATTTGTGCTCAGGGTTTATTTAACCCATTGTGGAATAAAATATATCCTGTCAATACCAGGAGCATTTTTAGGGACGGGTAAGGTGGGTGGGTGGAGAGGCGGTCCCATGCAGAGGGCGGTTCACATCTCTGCCTCGTAATGGATGTCCATTGCAGTTCACACACATTATAACACGTGTTATGCAATGTGCACAGTGTGAATCCAGCCTTAGGCTTCTCCGTATGTATGGCTGCAGGGGCGTCTGTCATCATGTGACCAACCGCCACCGGTGGTTTCCATGATGACAGGTGTGGCTGCAGCCATGGAGACAGAGACACTGAGGAAAATGGACCACGGGCATTCCTCCCATTGCTGGAGAGTTGAGTCACTTGACCCCTCCACTCCACTGGGCTCTCTGCATGACGAGGGGCTCTGGCTACATACAGTGGAATGCCAGTTTGGGCAACCTTGTTAAGCGTTGTGATTTTCCTGTATAAATCGTTGGTTGTTACGATAAAAATATGTCAGTTAAATATATCATATAGGAGACACACACAGTGATATTTGAGAAGTTAAATGAAGTTTATTGGATTTACAGAAAGTGTGCGATAATTGTTTAAACAAAATTAGGCAGGTGCATCAATTTGGGTACCACAAAAAACAAATGAAATCAATATTTATTAGATCCTCCTTTTGCAGAAATTACAGCCTCTAAACGCTTCCTGTAGGTTCCAATGAGAGTCTGGATTCTGGTTGAAGGTATTTTGGACCATTCCGCTTACAAAACATCTCTAGTTTATTCAGGTGTGATCGCTTCTGAGCATGGACAGCTCTCTAACTTACACCACAGATTTTCAATTATATTCAGGTCTGGGGACTGAGATGGCCATTCCAGAATGTTGTACTTGTTCCTCTGCATGAATGCCTTAGTGGATTTTGAGCAGTGTTGGTGCTGGTCTGTAGGTTGACTCTAAGATTTTTCTTGGTGTGCCACTTCAAGCCTTAAAGGGGCACTATGGCGAAAAATTGTAAAATTTAAAATATGTGCAAACATAAACAAATAAGAAGTACATATTTTCCAGAGGAAAACGAGCCATAAATTACTTTTCTCTTATGTTGCTGTCACTTACTGTAGGTTGTAGAAAACTGAAAGAAGTGACAGGTTTTGGACTAGTCCATTTCTTCATAGGGGATTCTCAGCAAGGCTTTTATTTTTTTATAAAGATATTCCCTAAAAAGGAATTAAACAATGATGCTGGCCAGCTTCCCTGCTCGTTACACAGTTTTTTGGCAGTTGGAAAGAGCAACTGCTATTCACTAAGTGCTTTTGAAAATAAATAAATACCTGAGAATGCCCTATGAAGAGATGAACTAGTCCAAAACTTGTTGCTTCTGTCAGATTTCTACTACCTACTGTAAGTGACAGCAACATAGGAGAAAAGTAATTTTTGGCTCATTTTAATCTGGAAAAAATGTACTTCTTATTTGTATGGGCTCTAGGTAGTTAAACTACCTCCCCCACTCAGAGCACAATCGCGAGCCTGCCGCGCGCACCCACCCGCCACACGCGCCTGCCGCACGCGCAAACAGCCGCCCTGCTCCCTGGCCCGACCTCCCGTCCCAACGGCTGTCTGTACTGCGCACATGCTTCGGATGGACGGACAGACAGGGAAAGTGGATGACGCAGGGACAGTTAGGTTTTATTGTATAGAAGTTTGCACATATTTTAAATTTTACAATTTTTCGCCATAGTGCCCCTTTAACTTGAACTGAGCCTGTGGTCTTCCATTTCCTCAATATGTTCCTAACTGTGGAAACATACAGCTAAAATCTCTGAGACAGCTTTCTGTATCCTTCCCCTAAACCATGATGGTAAACAATCTTTGTCTTCAGGTCATTTGAGAGTTGTTTTGAGACCCCCATGTTGCTACTCTTCAGAGAAAATTAAAAGAGGAGGGAAACTTACAACCTACCCCCTTAAATACTCTTTCTCATAATTGGATTCACCTGTGTATGTAGGTCAGGGGTTACTGAGCTTACCAAGCCAATTTGAGTTCCAATAATTAGTTCTAAAGGTTTTGGAATCAATAAAATGACAACAGTGCCCAAATGTATGCACTTACCTAATTTTATTAATTTTTTTAATTTAATTATTGCGCACTTTCTGTAAATCCAATAAACTTCATTTCACTTCCCAAATATCACTGTGTGTGTCTCCTATATGATATATTTAACTGACATTTTTTATCGTAACAACCAACAATTTTTGTACAGGAAAATGCCAACGATTAACAAGGTTGCCCAAACTTGAGCATCCCACTGTACCACTACCTACCCTCACTGCTGTCCCACTGATGTGTGTCTTGTGCCATTGATCGTATAATAGCTCTCTCCCTTTTTGCTTTGGATTCTTCCTCCACAAAAGAGCGCAGGTACTGTTGCATAAGCTTTATTTTAAGCGGATCTGAACTCAGAACTTCCACTCTGCTCTCAAGGATACGCAACAGCATAATAACCATTAAAGAAAAACATTTATTTGTTACAGCTTACAGAATGCCTTAAATGCAGTGTGTCTACTTACTGCTTTCATGGAATCAAACAAAGGGTTAACATCTTGCGTTTTCAAATTAGCCGAGGCTGGCGACATCCTGTGCTGACACAGCTGAGAGCTCAAATTACAATTGTGATTACCAGGCCCAGATTTATATCACAGGAGCCTATAGGCAAAGATATTCTGGCACCCTAGACTTTACCCTCCATGGAGGTCACCACAAGTGTGCTGGTTGGCCCAGCTCTCACCTCTCCCTTAGTTCCCTTGCCTGTTATAGGTAGTTACAGGTGTCCCTTAGTATTAGCTAGCCAGAACTATCCTTGGTAGCTATAGGTGCCCCCAAGTATTAGGTAGCTAGAGGTGCTCCTGAATTAAAGGGAAGGTTCAGGGATGCTGTGAAAAAAATAAAAATCCAAATCCACTTACCTGGGGCTTCCTCCAGCCCGTGGCAGGCAGGAGGTGCCCTCGTCGCGGCTCCGCAGGCTCCCGGTCTCCTCCGGTGGCGCGCCCGACCTCACCAGGCCGGCTGCCAGGTCGGGCTCTTCTGCGCTCCAATGTGCGGCTCACTGGTGCGCGCTGACGTCATCGGACGTCCTCCGGGCTGTACTGCGCAGGCTCAGAACTACTTAGCCTGCGCAGAACAGCCCGGAGGACGTCCGATGACGTCAGCGCGCACCAGTGAGCCGCACATTGGAGCGCAGAAGAGCCCGACCTGGCAGCCGGCCTGGCGAGGTCGGGCGCGCCACCGGAGGAGACCGGGAGCCTGCGGAGCCGCGACGAGGGCACCTCCTGCCTGCCACGGGCTGGAGGAAGCCCCAGGTAAGTGGATTTGGATTTTTGTTTTTTTTCACAGCGTCCCTGAACCTTCCCTTTAAGGAAGATCTGGTCAGTGGAACGCAGAGACCCGGGTGAGTAAATTCTCATTTGCACTCCGCTCGGGACTCTGCAACAGTAAGGCAAGGAGGAAGCACTCAGGGAGGGGAGTGAGCCGCCTTTCCATCATCTGGTGCCTGTAGGCACGTGCCTACAGTGCCTAAGGGTAAATCCGGCCCTGGTGATTACTTACAGCTGAGGGGGAATTAGACAGGTTCTTTATTCTAAACACAAAAAGGGAGGATTCATTTGTGTTTTCCTTGTTTCCCTTCCATGAGTTCAGGTCCACTTTAAGCACCCTGCCCCAGATGAATCTAGTGCCAGCATCCTATTGTGTATTTATACAGCACAGAGTTTTTTCTGCAGAAATCAGTGACTGTGAACAGATCTGTAAACACAACGGACAAAATGTTTCCTCACCAAAAAGATTGCAATAATTTTGATGTTCTGCTCTATCCATGTCATGACAGCTCATACCATTGCTGTACTTTGAGCTGGTGGGACTTGTGGTAGTTACACAGATGACATTACCATGCAAATAGGATAGCTTTATGGACAATAAAGAGTAAGAAAACAAGTTTGATGGTACGTTATACCAGACTGGAATTTTACTTTAAGCAGAAATCAACTCAGTGGAGCCGTGTTGTGCTGATTCCTAGATGTCTGCACTTAACATCAGTTCGGGGAAGCAGCAGCGATGATGTCAGAATACATTAAACGTCTATCTCTGTGCCCTGTTACAGCACATCTGTCTGCAGGAGGAATATTGCGATAAATACTGCTGCTAATAAGCACAGTCTAGGCTGGTGGTGTTATTCCCCACTCCCCAGCACTGTAACTACTGCATTACATAAGAAGTCCATTATAGTTCTCCATTACAATCGACTGGAGCTTATCTAACCACCAAATGGTTGCTTTTAGAAGTCTCCCCAGGGTCGCTGCTCTTCCAAGGCTCCCATAGACTTAATAATAAAAGGCAAAGTGCAAAAATCCATAATCAGTCAGCTGCTGTCTCTCCTTATTTAAATGAGTGTAAATGGATGAAAAGTCAGGTTTGATTGGAGCTGACCTCTTCACCCCAGCATTGCTTTTGTACCACCTCTCAAGGATGGAATCCCACTTTAGCAGAGAATCCCTTTCAAAGTACATAAAGACACTGCAATCCAAGGACTTTGCCATATTCTATTGTGGATTGTTATCTCATCCAGGGTTACAGCAGAAGAATACAGAATACAATATTACACTGAGCAGGTCTTCAATTGTCACATTCACAAAGATGATGAAACCCAGTGGGAAAACCTTTAAAAAAAAATTCAAGATAGAAATAGAAGAGAGGGGCTATTAACCAGGGCCAGTTTTAGGCAAAATGGGGCCCTAGGCATACATTAATATGCGGACCCCTGCCTACATCCCGATATAGCGGTATCAGGTGCAGGGCAATTTCTAGGCTAGGGCGAGGGTGTAAAAATTGCGCCCCACCCCTGCGGACTCGCGAACCTTTACCCTTTAGTGACAATTACACAGCCACAGGTCACAAGTAGATCTGCCTACTTACTAGTGACCAGCCGCTCTTTCAGGAGGAAGCAGGACCAGGAAAACACACAGGCGAAGAGACCCCGACTCCTCCATGGGCGCCGCGCACTGACAGCCTGCAGTACCGCTACAGGACATTGGTGACGTGATGGTGACTTGACGTCAGACGCAGGCAGTCCAGGAGGACTCATGGAAGGTGATCACATGTCACCAGCTCCCTAGCAGTTATGTCCTTCTGTCTGCGCCCCACTTTATCTACTTGCTGGTCTGCGCCCTGGGCGGTCGCCCTGCCCGCACTGCCCAAGACACGGCCCTGATCAGGTGCCCCACCCTACCTCCAAATAGCATTAGGAGACCTTTGTCTCCTAAATAGCAGTATTAGTTAAAGTAAACCTGTAATGAAAAAAAGTGTCCCTAGGGGGTTCTTATCACCAGATGTCCTCCCGCTCAGCCACGCTCCTGGGCTGGGACCTCCGAACTCTGCAGAATCATAACAAGCCTGGGACGTGCCTCGCGGAGACACATTAGTGGTTTACCGCTCGGGCTCTGATGGAAATGGCTGAGCTCGATTAGTCTGCTTAAAGGGAACCAGAGATGAAAATAATAAAGATGTTATAAATACCTGATCGATTCCCACGCCGCCGTCCTCCGCTGCCCGCAGCTACGAGAACTGGGTCCTCACTGTTCCGTCAGTCGGAACCAGTCTGGCGTAGGAGAAGTGCGCTGTTTGCGTATCTCTGCAGCAGACGCTGGAGAGATACGTAGAGGGCGCACTTCTCCTGCGTAGCTGGCTCCGACGACGTCAGTGACGGGACCAGGTTCTCATAGATGCAGGCAGTGGAGGACGGCGGCGTGGGATCGATCAGAGCGTATGGGGCTGGAGGAAGCCCCAGGTATGTATAACATCTTTTTCCTTTTCCAGGCTCAGGTACATCTCTGATTCCCTTTAAAGAGACCCTGAAGCGGAAAAAAATGATATAATGATTGGTATGTGTAGTACAGCTAAGAAATAAAACATTAGGAGCAGAGACATAAGTCTCATATTGTTTCCAGTACAGGAAGAGTTAGGAAACTCCAGTTCTTATCTATGCAAAAGAGCCATTGAGCTCCACGACTTTCAAAGTCGCAGAGAGCTCTGTCTTCTGAAGCTTGTTCTCTCAACTGTCAGTCATTGTATTTTCTTTTTCTCTGCAGAGGACAGTTCAAAAGTTCACTGGGCTGCTCTGTAAAATCATTTAGAATGCTGAGTAGTGTGTGAACTGCAAATATTAGAGAATGATGCAATGTTATAAAAATAAAACTGAAAATAAAAATATGAAAATATTTTCTTTGCTTCTAATGTTCTAGTAATTATCTGTACTACACATACAATTCATTATATCATAATTTTTGGGTTTTTTTTCACTTCAGTGTCTCTTTAACTGTGCAGGCGCAGGCGGCTCATGCAAAGCCCAATCAGGCTCGGCTATTTCCGCTGGAGGCTAGTGAGCCTGCGCAAGGTGTGTCACAGGCTTCAGGAGCCCGATGACTACTGCGCCTGCGCGCCAACAACTACTTTCGGGGGTCTCAGCACAGAGAGACGGGAGGGCTGGAGGACATGAGAAACCTATTTAGGATCCAGAGGCTTCCCCTAAGGGCACTTTTTTTCACTACAGGTTCACTTTAAAGGACCACTATCACAAAAATTGAAAAATGTAAAATGCATGTGTATAAACTGCACATTTGTTCCAGAGTCAAATGCACTGTAAATACAGTATATATTTTTTCCTACATTGCTTTCACTTACAATAGATTGTAAAGTTCTGACTTATCTGACGGGCTTTGGACTATCCATCTCCTCATGGGGGATTCTCAGGGTTTTTCTTTATTTTCAAAACTGCTGACCGAGCAGCAGTTGCTCAGTCCAGCTACCAAAAAGCCTCCCTGGCCGATATCTTTGTATAGATCATTTCCATAGAGTGCTTGTGTAGATAATAAAGAAGACCCTGAAAATCCCCCATGAGGAGATGGACTAGGCCAAATCTGTCAGATCTGTACTGCCTACTGTAAGCGACAGCAACATAGGAAAACAGTAATTTTACTCGGGGGCAAATTTACATTCTATATGTAAGTATTGTACATTTTAATTTTTTTTGCGATAGTGCCTCACCTCCCCACATAGCAGTATTGGATGGCCTTTATCTCTTCCTCCCTCCCCCCACTAAAACAGTGTAAAGGTGGCCACTGCCCACTAACAGTCCAATTTCTAGTGAAAAATCGTTCGAGCGATCAGATAATTCTGATCGGATTGGTGATAAATCTCCATTGATGCCCACAATCGATTATGAACGATTATAAATAGTCGTCCGATTGGATTTTGGACAAACCAAAATTTGGATTTTCTTGTTGGGTGTGATAGATAGGAAGCAAAGATTGGTTCGTTGATGGTGTAGTGAACAATTTTTCTTCCGATCAGAATTATCTGATCGCTTGAACGTTTTTTTCGGTAGAAATTGTATAGTTAGTGGCCACCTTTAGGATACCCTTTGCCTCACTTTCCCAATGAGACATGCAGAGTGCACACAATTATTATTATTATTATTATTATTTATTAGATTTATATAGCGCCAACATATTACGCAGCGCTGTACAATAAATAGGCTTACAGACAATGATAACAGGGTTGACAGAACAATACAGGTAACGGACCATAGATACAACAATACAGGTAATAGCAATAAGATACACAACACAATGCAGATAATAGTACAATGCCAGATCATAAACTGGAATGGTAGTGGTAAAAAATTACCAGTTCCAAATTCTGGGTAAAGTGCACACAGTCAAGTATGATACACAAGGGGAGAGGGCCCTGCCAAAGGCTTACAATCTAGAGGGAGGGGCTGGTGACACAAAAGGAGGGGGTGCATCAAGAAGTTATTGGCAGAAAGGATTAGGGTAGTGTCGAGTTGATGTAGGCCTCCTTGAAGAAGTGAGTTTTGAGTGCTTTTTTGAAGGTGTTGAAGGTGGGAGCAAGCCTGATGGGCAGCGGGAGAGAGTTCCACAGGATAGGGGCAGCTCTAGTGAAGTCCTGCAGTCTGGCATGGGAGTGCGAGATGCGTGGGGTGGTTAAGAGGAGGTCGTTGGAGGAGCGAAGTGGGCGGCCAGGTGTATATCTGCTGACCAGGTCAGAGATGTAGGTTGGGCAGGACTTGTGTAAGGATTTGTATGCCAAACATAGGATCTTGAAGTTGATTCTGAAGTGAATTGGAAGCCAATGAAGGGATTTGCGTAGGGGAGTTGTGGAGACAGAGCGGTGGGAGGAGTAGATGAGTCTGGCTGCTGCGTTCATGATGGATTTTAGGGGGGCGATGCGGTTTTGAGGAAGGCCTGACAAGAGGGAGTTGCAGTAGTCCAGGCGGGAGATGATGAGGGCATGGACAAGGAGTTTGGTAGTGTCTGGGGTCAGGAAAGGCCGGATCTTGGAGATGTTGCGTAAGTGGAAATAGCAGGCTCTAGCTACGGTTTGGATGTGGGAGGTGAAGGAGAGGGCCGAGTCTAGGGTGACACCCAGGCAGCGGGCTTGTGTGGTTGGATGAATGATTGTGCCATTGACAGTGACATAGAGGTCAGTGGGGGGTGAAGCAGCACGGGGCGGGAAGATCCACACAATGGAGCAGGGTCTCACCTGTCTGGCCTGTGCACTCTCTCCTTCCTTTTTCAGCTTGTTTCAGCCTCCGTCCCCACTGGTGCCTCTTCCTGAAGGTGGCCACTAACAGTGCAATTTCTAGTAAAATCGTTCAATACCAATATTTGCTTCCTATCTATCACAACCAACAAGAAAATCCAAATTTTGGTTCAATGAAAATCCAATCGGACAACTGTTTTTATAATCGTTTGTAATTGATTGTGCCCATCAACAGAGATTATTTACAACCAATCCGACCAGAATTTCTGATCGCTTGAACGATTTTTTGCTAGAAATTGGACCATTAGTGGCCACCTTTAGAAATGTACAATTTAAACATCAAATTTTCCGTTCGCGAACGCAAACGTCCGCAAATGTTCGCAAACAGGCGAACTTGGCAAAGTTCAGTAGACTTCAATGGGCAGGTGAATTTTAACACCTACAAAGACTGTTTCTAGTCACAAAAGTGATGGAAAAGTTGTTTCAAGGGGTCTGGACTGTGGCATGCCGGAGGCGGATCCATGCCAAAAGTCCCACCAAAAATTACAGAGTTGACGCAGTCGTGTTTTAATCGCTAAAGGGCAGAAATCACAGTTCATTCCTACAAAGAATGCACTGGAGTGGTACTGTGCCTGCAACTTAATGTGGCCACAATAGAAGTAGTGTGCACAGCTCTGGGTGTCAGTGGGCTGTGGAGCGTCACAAACAAAACAAAAAAACACAGAAGACCGATGTGCTAGCCCTCAAAAGGGCTATGTGGGGTGCTTTCAGCAAGTAGTCAGTGAGGAACCAGAACACAGGCCTAGCTAATGCTTTCCCTACCTATCTGCAGCATGTCTGACCCTGCTCTCACTATCACTGCAGCCAGAGAATGAATCCAATATGGCCACCGCAACTTCATTTTAATAGGGGGGTCCAGGAGGGGGTGCTAGCTGATTGGCTGCCATGTGTCTGCTGACTGTGAGGTAAGGGGTCAAAGTTTAGCTCAATGATGATGTATAGGGGGCGGGTCAAACACGCCAAATGTTTGCAGTTTCCCGCGAATGCTAACAGCTGATGTTCGCAGAATACTGCTCACCGGCAAACAGTTCGGACCATCACTACTCTTCCTTATGTAATTTGCCAGTGGGTCACAGGGACAGAGATACAGCACCCCCTATGGAGACAGAGATGAACGTACACTGAACAAATACGGAGGGAAAGTGTCAGGCGGTTAGACAGGTGAGATCATGCTCCGCTGTGTGCGGGGGCCGGGGGCATTGCTGGAGTCGGAGGAACACAACAATCAAGTGATGGTGGAGATGTGGGGAATAGAGATGTAGCGAACGGTTCGCCGGCGAACGGTTCCAGGCGAACTTTGGTGGTTCGCGTTCGCCTGCACCAGGCGAACTTTTGCGGAAGTTCGATTCGCCCCATAATGCTCTATGGAGCAGAACTTTGACCCTCTACATCACAGTAAGCAGGCACATTATTGCCAGACTGCACTCACGCCTGAAGTCCCACCCCCCTTATAAAAGGCAAGGTCCTTGAGCCTTTTTACTCACTCGTCTGCCTACACTAATTAGTTAAGGGACAGCTGCTACACACTCTGCTAGGGAGAGTTTAATTAGGCTCTTGTATATTATTCAATACCTCCACCCTCCTACCGGAGGAAGGAGGGTCTCATCTGCCAGAGAATTATATTATTTCAAAAGCCAGTTTACATACCATGGCTGAGAATTGAACCCAGGTCTCACTATGTGGTGGGCAAGTACCTTAACCACTGTACCACAACAGTACTAACTGAAGCTGGCCTCGCATTTGCCATTTATGCTCAATCCAAGAGAAACATTAGGTTGCTTAAAGGGAACCTTAACTGAGAGTGATATGGATGTTTCCTGTTAAACAATACCAGTTGCCTGGCAGTCCAGCTGATCTCTGTGACGTCAATAGTGGCTGAATCACACCCTGAAACAAGCATGCAGCTAATCCAGTCTGACTTCAGTCAGAGCACCTGATCTGCATGCTTGTTCAGGAGCTGTGGCTAAAAGTATTAGAGACACAGGATCAGCAGGCGATTCAGGCAACTGGTATTATTTTAAAAGGAAAAATCCATATCCTTCTCAGTTTAGGTTCCCTTTAAGGATTTGTAGCATAAAAGCCAACTCACATTGGCTGGGAATTTAAACCTGGGTTTCCCTGTGTGGTGGGCAAGTACCTTAACTGCTGTACCACAACAGTACTAACTGACACTGGCCTAACTGAAGGGAAGCAGGGAGGAAGGCCTAAAATTGAACCTAAAATAGGGGTTTATGTGAAATCTAGATTTTTGCCTGGGACTTTTGTTGTGTATTTCACTCAATCATGTCTGCACAGGTATTAGAGCCCTCAAAACATGTTTTCTATCATTTTTCCAGCCGTCCGAATTTTTTCTATTTTTCAAAGTTCGCCTCCCCATTGAAGTCTATTGCGGTTCGCTAACTTTTTCGCGAACTGAACCTTTCGCGGAGGTTCGCGAACAGGGTTCGCGAACCGAAAATCAGAGGTTCGCGACATCACTAGTGGGGAATAGAGATGGCTCGAACCTCCAATTTTCGGTTCGCGAACGTTGAACGTCAATCTTCGCCAAAAGTTCGGTTTGCACGAACCGCAACAGACTTCAATGGGGAGGCGAACTTTGAAAACTAGAAACATTTATGCTGGCCAGAAAAGAGATGTTTCAAGGGGTCTAGCATCTGAGTTTTTGCATGGATGAGTGGGATACACACCAAAAGTCCCGGGGAAAAATCTGGATTTGACGCAAAGCAGCGTTTTAAGGGCAGAAATCACATTGCATGTTAAATTGGAGGCCTAAAGTGCTTTAAAACATCTTGCATGTGTATACATCAATCAGGGAGTGTAATTAGTGTACTGCTTCACACTGACAGACCAAACTCACTGTGTAACACACCGCAAACAGATGTTTGTGTAGTGACGGCCGTACTGGACTGGTGCGCACCATGGCCAGAGTGCAGGCCATGGCAGTTTTCAAGCCCATATGGTCGCCGGGCTGTGGTAGCTCAATGACAGAACAACAGTGACTATCAAGCTGATCGAATTTGGTCTGTCCACAATGAAGCAACGACCTTATTATCTTGGGTGTCCCCCCCCCTCCCCCGAGACACTCATATAGCCGGCGGTCATTGCTTCATTGTGGTACGCAAACCCCCTCACCGCGGCAAGGTAACGATCATGAAGGGAAATTGACACATGTACATGCCTTTTGTTTTGTTGTTGCAGCTGCAGTGCAGCCAGAAAAATTAGGCAGGTATGTACACGCACCAGAAAATTATTATAGCGGCCGCTGCTGGCAAAATTCAGGAATCTGCCTGGGGTCTTGCACCCTGTTGGTGGTGGCGGAGATGGCTGTCAAGTGGCCTGCAGGCAGAGATGCTGTGTGTGGGGACTGACTTAGTCTTCAGGCGGGCAGTAGCCCTCCAGGATCCATGCCTCATTCATTTTGATAAAGGTGAGGTACTGAACACTTTTGTGACTTAGGCGACTTCTCTTCTCAGTGACAATGCCTCCAGCTGCGCTGAAGGTCCTTTCTGACAGGACGCTTGAGGCAGGGCAAGACAGAAGTTGGATGGCAAATTGTGACAGCTCTGGCCACAGGTCAAGCCTGCGCACCCAGTAGTCCAAGGGTTCATCGCTGCTCACGGTGTCTACATCCACACTTAAGGCCAGGTAATCGGCTACCTGCCGGTCGAGGTGTTGGTGGAGGGTGGATCCGGGAGGGCTAGGCGAGGCGTTGGACTAAAGAATGTCCGCATGTCCGACATCACCATGAGAGCGCTAGAGCATCCTGTCATTGCCTGCGTGGACATGGGAGAAGGATTACTGGCAGTGGTACCTTTATTCCGTTGTGCTGTGACATCACCCTTAAAGGAATACTGTAGGGAGGTCAGAGGAAAATGAGTTTAACTTACCCGGGGCTTCTAATGGTCCCCCGCAGACATCCTGTGTTGGCGCAGCCACTCACCGATGCTCCGGCCCCGCCTCCGGTTCACTTCTAGAATTTCAGACTTTAAAGTCTGAAAACCACTTCGCCTGCGTTGCCGGGTCCTCGCTCCTGCTGATGTCACCAGGAGCATACTGCGCAGGCACAGACCATACTGGGGCTGCGCAGTGCGCTCCTGGTGACAGCAGGAGCGAGGGTGTCGGCAATGCAGACGGCAACGCAGATGGCCGTTTCGCGCTAAACAGTTAAACGGAGGCTAGCCTCCGTAGAAGCGCTGATTAGCGCGAAACGGCCCGTCAGGCATCCATTGCCCAGCACCCACCACCACCCACGCCTCTTCCCACAGGGTATGTGCTCCACCAATTGCAATTTGATTTGATGTTGTACAATTGCACATCTGCACCTTATGATGTTGTAGCAATAAATTGAACACCTGCAGCAGTGCCAGCTTTCCATTTTTCTTCATTTGCCTGTTATCAGAACTTTAAGCTTGAGCACGCAAACAGAGTGTTAAGAAGAGGTATACTTAAGGTCCTCATACATCTACTGCAAGTCCTAGTGTTGAGTGGTGTATGCTTGCCGCTGTAGTGCCAACCTCCTGTCTTCTTCTGCAGTGGTTTTCAGACTTTAAAGTCTGAAATTCCAGAAGTGAACCGGAGGCGGGGCCGGAGCATCGGTGATTGGCTGCGCGGGCACAGGATGTCTGTGGGGGACCATTAGAAGCCCCGGGTAAGTTCAACTCATTTTCCCCCGACCCCCCTACAGTATTCTTTTAAACGCACTGTAAATGTGAGAAAACGCGGAAAAGCCGCCAATACTCAAGGTGAGGCGGCTGACTCCGCGTTCAACATGGCAGCTGGTGCGCAGTCGGAGCGCGGAGAAACCGCCGCATGCTCTAAGAACAGGACGGTTTAGGAGGACGCGCGCGTGCGCAGAGAGGCAGGGCCTTTATGGCAGTCAGAAGAGGGTCAGCTGACCAAGCTGGTCAGCTGACAAGTTCAGTAACTTCCATTGGTCCAGCAGTTAGGGGTGGGGCTGGTGAGCGCTAGTGTATATATACTGGGTGCTGGTCATTCATCTGGTGTCTGCCGTTGCGATCACTACGTGGTAGCACTCAGACCTTGTCTGTATCTGTGTTATTAGACCAGTTTCCAAAGGTGTTGATGGCCAAGGATCTCACACCTTAGTCTAGGAATTCTGTTATTATCTGTATTGTTATCTAGACCAGTTTCCTAGGTGTTGACGGCCAAGGAACTCACACCTTAGTCTAGGAATTCTGTACCATCTGTATCATTCACATTATTCTAGTCTAGTTCCTGGAGTGTGAGAATCTTGGAGCTCACACTCAAGTCTAGGCATTGTTGATTATCTGTTATGACTTTCTGCATTCCTGACCATTCTCCTGATCTCTGATTCTGTACCTTTGTCTTTCTGATACCTTGTTGCCAAACTCTGCTAGTTCCTGGATTCTGCATCTGTCTCCTGTCTCTGTACTGTATCTGTCCGTGTGGTTACGACCTGGCCTGTCCGACCTCGAGAACTACCACGGGAACGTTGAGCAGCTCAAGCCCCCTGCGATATCTGCTGTGGTTGTTCTTTTGCCGCCTCCTCCTCCAAAAAAAAACAAACACCTTCCTCATCTGACTCCTCTTCCCCACACGACTCTTCCTCCTCCTCCTCCTCCCCCCTCTGTGCTGCTGCAGGTGTTGTGGAAACATCTTGTTCTGATGAGAATTGATCCCACAACTCTTCCTCCTGTAACTGTTCCTGTTCACGCTCCTCCACTGCTTTATCCACCACTCTACGCACGGCACGCCCCAGGAAGAAAGCATACGGGATCAAGTCACTGATGGCGCCTTCACTGCGACTCACCATGTTTGTCACCTCCTCAAACGGCTGCATGAGCCTGCAGGCATTTCGCATGAGTGTCCAGTTTTTTGGCCAGAACATCCCCATCTACTTCCTTCTACTTCCTTTCTTCCTTCTGTCCTTCTACTGTAGTTGTAGAGATACTGGGTGACGGCTTTCTCTTGTTGTAGCAGGCAGTCGAACATCAGGAGGGTCAAATTCCAGCGAGTAGGGCTATCGCAAATCAAGCACCTCACCGGCAAGTTGTTTCTCCGCTGAATATCGGCAAAGCGTGCCATGGCCGTGTAAGACCGTCTGAAATGCCCACACAACTTCCTGGCCTGCTTCAGGACGTCCTGTAAGCCTGGGTACTTAGACACAAATCTCTGAATTATGAGATTCGGCACATGTGCCATGCAGGGTACATGTGTCAACTTTCCTAAATTCAAAGACAAAATGAGATAGCTGCCATTGTCGCATACCACGTTGCCGATCTCCAGTTGGTGCGGGGTCAGCCACTGATCCACCTGTTTGTTAAGAGCAGCTAGGAGAGCTGCTCCAGTGTGACTCTCCTCTTTGAGGCAAGACATGTCTAAGATGGCGTGACACCGTCGTACCTGGCATGCAGCATAGGCCCTGGCAGGGCCGGATTTCTGGGAAGGCCACAAAGGTCAAGGCCTAGGGCGATAAAATTCAGCAGGGCGCAGGACTTGGAGAGATAAGAGGTCATATGTCAAAGTAAATCACTTCTGCTTTGCTCTATTCTGCCTGAATTCCAGAGATCCCTGCATCTCTCTCAATGCAGAGTGTGTGCGATGACAGACAGCATCTGTTGTCATCTGAGGATCTTGTCCTTAGTATAATGAGTGGGGACATACAAGCTGCTGTGAGAAGAAAAATATATGGACTCAAGTAGTAGAACTTTTGAGTTCAGATTAGTTTCTTTATGCAGCACACATTCACGGACAGGAATTATCAGCTCTCCTCTCCCCCTCACTGATGTTTATTACTTGGTCAAAGCTGTTAAAGACCTGAGACCTGTTGAATTTATGGTTTGTTTTCTTTCCTAAGGAATGACAGCAACATTCTCTCTGTGCTACAGTTTAACTCTTTCCTGACATGTTTTAGAAGCAGCAAACCATTGTACTGTGTTGACCATCCGTGAAAGCAGGATGTTTTGAAACAGAATGACAACTGTATTACATTTATTTATATTTACAAAACAATGTATACATCTCCTGTTGACTGTATGTCCTAACATCTTGTATACAGGAACAAAGTCTGAAGATGGCTCATTAGCCAAAGGCTCACTGTTTTCTTTTGGTTAGCCAATAAATCTTATCATTCTATTACAAAACGTAAAAACTTCCTGCTGACTGATTAAGATCTGTCTTCACTTGCCCCAAGTGCTAAATTGTCACTGTGTAAAGTACACCTGAGCTTATGCTAGATACACATGATGCAATTTTCTGACAGATTTACTGTCAGATCGACTATTTCCAACATGTCCGATCTGCTTTCCGATAGATTTTCTGAATGATTTTTTCATAGAAATGAACGGAAAATCGATTGAAAAACTGATCGGAAATCAGATCAGACATGTTGGAAATAATCGATCTGACAGTAAATCTGTCAGAATTGCATTGTGTGTACCTAGCATTACACTACATCTATGCCAGCGTGTGTAGTTTGGGATCCTTCTACTTACCTGCTCTCTGTTTTGGATGGGCTTCTCTCTTTGCGCTGCTCTGTCACCTATTTGTGGCTCTGACTGAAGCAAGTCACACAGAGGACAAAGAAGCAGCGCATACTCTGTCCTCTCAGGCTTCTTGTTGTTTCGCACTCCTGTATGCAGGTGCACAGCAGCCGAGGCTGGGAGTGTTATGGGTATGCGTACTTGACAAGTGCTGCTCATATATGAGCATCATTTCTGAATTATGCAAGCCCTGAACACTATCGGCTGCTGTGCATCCAGGCTGGAGTGCAAAAATTACATGGGGGGGGGGGGGGCAAAGCAGCAAAACAGACAGGAGCCCATGTAACCCAGTGATCACTAGTCAGAGTTGGACAGAATGGGGGGGGGGGGGGGGGGTTGGTGACAGCTGGCCTAGGGTGCTGGAAAGTACAAATCCGGCCCTGGGCCCTGGGGAGCTGGGGCTGTGTAGCTGGAGAGGAGATCGCAGCACCAGTAGAGTTGAACTGCCACTCAGCCATGGAGGAGGAGAATGATGACAGCGAAGAGGATATAGCAGGAGAGAAGAGGTGGCAGGAGGCCTGTCTGCAAGCCGTGGAGGTGTCGCAAGTAGGTCTGCTGCACAGCCACGTACTCCCTGCTTGCCAGCAGTCAACAGGTTGACCCAATGGGCTGTGTAAGTAATGTACCTGCCCTGACCGTGCTTGGCAGACCAGGCATCCATGGTCAGATGGACCCTTGACCCAATGCTGTGTGCCAGAGATGACACCACTTGCCTTTCAACTTCATGGTATAGTTTGGGTATCGCATTTTTAGAGAAATAATTGCAGCATGGTATCTTCCACTGCGGTGTCCCAATGGCCACAAATCATCATAATTATTATTATTATTTAGTATTTATATAGCGCCGACATATTACGCAGCGCTGTACAGTGTATATATATATCTTGTCACTAACTGTCCCTCAAAGGAGCTCACAATCTAATCCCTACCATTGCCATATGTCTATATAATGTAGTGTATACATTGTAGTCTAGGGCCAATTTTAGCGGGAGCCAATTAACTTATCCGAAACCGGAGTGCCCGGAGGAAACCCACGCAGCCACGAAGAGAACATACAAACTCTTTGCAGATAGTGCCCTGGCTGGGATTCGAACCAGGGACACAGCGCTGCAAGGCGAGAGAGCTAACCACTACGCCACCGTGCTGCCCATAATCATCCTCCCCAGCTTTGCTTGCCTCAGACACCTCATAAACTGCACCAACAGCAGGTACGTCATCATCCTCCTCCTCACACGTTACTTCCATAGTGTGGCCTAACTCAGACATATGAGGTGGTGTAACTTGCTTAGCGCCTTCATCTGGTTGTAACAATAATGTCTGTGAATCAGTTAATTCCCCACCAAATAACTCCTGCGAAGTGTCAAATGTAGCGGATGTGGTGCTCGTAGTAGCGCTGGTAGCTGCAGAAGATGAGGTGTTCTGTGTTAAATAGTCAACCACGTCCTGACAGTCTTGGGAGTTGATGGGATGTGCCTTCTTCTGAGCACTGTACTTTGGTCCAGGGCCGCACAAAATCACGTCAGAACGACTTCGAACAGACCTGCCAGGTGGCCTGCCTCTGGGTCTGCCTCTGCCTCTACCTGTTTGTCCATATCGGGGGGGGGGGGGGGGGGGAATGAAGTGAAAGGTATGCACTGACTTGACTAATACAATGTGCAGTCACACAGGTGCAGTGAAAGGTATGCAGTGACTGGTATTACAATACAATGTGCAGCTGTCACACAGGTTCAGTTAACAGGTATGCACGGAGTGGTATATTACACAGCGTGCGGTAACACAGGTACTGTGAGCAATTATGCAATGACTGGTATTACAAATTTGCAGCTGTCACACACACAGGTACCGTGAACCGGTGCAGTGACACTGCGTGCAGTCACATAGGTAGGTAGGTGCACTGAACAACAGGTGGGTATGCTGTGATTCATATTACAAATGTGCACCTGTCACACACACACAGGTACCGTGAACAGGTGCAGTGACACTGCGTGCGGTCACGTAGGTAGGTAGGTGCACTGAACAACAGGTGGGTATGCAGTGATCGGTATTACAAATGTGTACCTGTCTCACACACACACAGGTACCGTGAACAGGTGCAGTGACACTGTGTGCGGTCACGTAGGTAGGTAGGTGCACTGAACAATAACAGGTATGTATGCAGTGATTGGTATTACAAATGTGCAGCTGCCTGTCACACACACAGTTAGTCACTGAATGTGCTGGGCCTGGCAGTGGCACAGTAGGAATTACCAAGGCTGTATATGCAACACAAGTGTCTGTGGGAGACACACACAAAAAAAATAGATCACAAGAACATTTAGATATAGCTCTTAAAAGAGCTGTTGAGGATGAGGAGTGCTTTTTAGCAATAAGATTAGCAAGAAGGAGCAAGCTAACAAGCCTAACACAAGAGCCTAACTAAGCTTTCCCTATGTCAGCAGCAATAGCATATGTGGTCAGTAGACAGAGGTGCCTGGCTCTTCTACTGACCATATATGCTATTGCTCCGTTGTTATTGTCTGATGAAGCGGGGTCAAACCTGCGAAACGCGTTGCATATTTGGAGTTCATAAATAAAATATATTGACTGTCTTTACTACAGTCGTTGTGTATCTACTTGGAGGAGGTAAGTCCACCACTACCTCCTCTATTTACCAAGAATTTGGTTTTTAAGCTCATTTAGCTTCCTTTTATCCTTTTGGCGCCTCTGTTCTCAGAATCGGAATCGCATTTATTTCGCCAAGCATGACTGGGTCGTGCCCGGAATTGGGCTTAGCACATGAATACAGGGCATATACATAGAAACATAAGAGACAACAGAGCATAGAACATAGTAGACATCACTTCATCTCAAAGACATACATAATACTTTTTCAAACACATCTGCCATGTGGTTTACAGGCAGAAAGACAACATGGGGGGCCTATGGGGCGAGAGCACGGGCAGAGTTTATAGAGTTCAGCGAAATTACAGCTGAGGGAAAGAAGCTGTTTTTGTGTCTCGTGGCCTTTGTGGAGATGGACCGGTACCTCAGGTACCTCCGCCCCAGGGGGAGCTGATTGAAAAACTGGTGGCCAGGCAGTGGCGTAGCTACAGATCATGGGGCCCCATACCAAAACTTTCATGGGTCCCTCAGATGTCGGCACTCTTAATCAATGCCACCTGCCCCTACCCTATGGATATGAGTTAAATGGGCAATTTACATTCTAATGCAATCAACACTGCACATATAGTTCATGGGCACTGAGACACTGAGACATAGGGTAGAGAAACACAAGAAGGTTAATGGTGAATACATGAAGTACTCACTGGGCCCCTATGCTCCAGGGCCCCATAGCAGCTGCTATAGCTGCTATGGCTATTGCTACACTCCTGTGGCCAGGGTGGGAGGGATCCTTGGCGATCTTCAGTGCTCTGGAGCGTACTCTGGCATTATAGAGGAAGTCTAGGGCAGGGAGTGTATTCCCGATGATCCTTTCCGCTGACCTGATGACCCTCTGTAGTTTGCGTCTGTCGTCTTCGGTGGAGCCAGCATATCAGACAGTGATGAAAGAGGACGGATTTGATGGTTGCGGTATAGAAGTTTGTCAGGAGTTTTCGTGACATGCCGAACTTCTTCAGTTGGCGGAGGAAGTAAAGCCTCTGCTGGGCTTTCCTCTGGGTGGAGACAGTGTTTGCTTTCCACTTCAGGGTGTTGGAGATGGTGATGCCCAGGAGTAGAGATGTCACAAACCTCTGATTTTCGGTTCACGAACCCTGTTCACGAACTTTCGCGGAAGGTCCGGTTCACGCGAACTTTCGTGAACCGCAATAGACTTCAATGGGTAGGCGAACTTTGAAAACTGGAAACACTCATGCTGGCCAGAAAGGTGATGGAAAAGATGTTTCAAGGGGTCTAATACCTGGAGGAAGACATGGTTGAGTGGAATAGACATCAAAAGTGCCAGAAAAAAAATCTAGAATTAACACAAGGCAGTGTTTTAAGGTCAGAAATCTCATTCGATGTTCAATTGCAGGCCTACACTACGTTACAACACTCCCTTCTCCTCCTCCTCTGGGTCTTGTCTTCTAGGCAATTGTAGGATTTCAAAAACCAGCTTACATACCTTGGCCGGGAATTGAACCCATGTCTTAGTGCTTGGTAGGCAACTCTCTTCCCCACTATACCACCACCAACACCACATGCTGAAGCCAGCCTAGCATGTACCATTATGATATATCCAAGAGAAAAATGAGCTTGCTTAGGGATTTGTAGGATTTCAAAAGCCAACTCACATGCATTGGCCAGGAATTGAACCCAGGCCTACCGCATGGTAGGCTGCTATCCTAACCATTATACCACCAACACAACACACTACAATGCTACATATTGAAGCCAGTCTAGCATGTACCAATGTGATATACCCAAGAGAAAAATGATCTCTCTCTCTCAAGGACTTGATGCCATTGAAGTGAATTTTCAGCTTATAACCATTAACGGATACCAGCAGATTTTCACAGGCAATTTCGGAATTCCACTGGATTGAAAAAGCAATTCCGTTTCGACCAAACTGAATGGAATGACCAATTTCCGCCCAAAATTGCGGAAAATACAATTCCGCGGAAAGCGGTGACCATCCCTACTAGAGAGAGAGAGAGAGAGAGAGAGAGAGAGAGAGAGAGAGAGAGAGAGAGAGAGAGAGAGAATCTACATGGCTATCTGGGGTTATCTTCGGACAACTGTTGAACACAAAAGGCAAGGCCATGTTTGGGTGGGGTTGAACCACCAACCTTTCAGTTAACAGCCAAATACGCTAACCATTTGTGCCACAGAGACTGTGTACCACAAAGACTGTGCATGCAGTTGCTATTGAATGATTTTATGGGGATGTATGTGTGTCTTTTGGAGGGAGGAAGTAAGTCTGCTCAAAGAAGTTTTCCAAGAAGCACTAAGACCTGGGTTCAATTCCCAGCCAAGGTATGTAAGCTGGCTTTTGAAATCCTACAATTCCCTGGAAGACGAGACCCTCCTCCTCTGGAGGATGAGGGAGGAGTGGTGGGGTGCAATATAAGGAATAACAATCAGCCAGGAGCAAGTTAACAAGCCTACAAGAGACTAACTAAGCTTTCCCTAGCAGAGTCTGTCAGCAGCTGTCCCTTAACTAATTACTGTAGGCGGACGAGTGAGTAAAATGGCAGGAGAACCTTGCCTTTTATAAGGGAGGGCTCCAGGAGTGAGTGCAGTCTGATTGGCGACAATGTGCCTGCTGACTATGATGTTGTAGAGGGTCAAAGTTGCTCTTAATGGAGCATTATGGGGGCGAATCGAACTTTCGCAAAATTTCGCCTTCGCCAGCGAACGTGATCCATCTAAAGTTCGCCTGGAACCGTTCGCGGGCGAACCGTTCGGGCCATCTCTACCCAGGAGGCGGACACAGGGCACTTTCTCCACCTCCGTTCCACCAATGTGCAGTGGAGGTGGGGTGGAGGAATGTTTCCTAAAGTCCATGATAATCTCAACCGTTTTTGCATTGCTGAGGACCAGCTTGTTCTCCTTGCACCAGTGGCAAATCCTGTCCACCTGGTGGCGGTATGCCTGCTCGTCATTATTGGAGATCAGGCCGACTATAATGGTGGTGTCGTCTGCAAATTTGATTACCTTGACAGAGCTTGCCGAGGATCTGCAATTGTTCGTGTAAAGGGAGAACAGGAATGGTGACAAGACGCAGCCTTGTGGGGCCCCTGTGTTGGTGGTCTTTGGTTGTGAGGAGGTGGAGCCTAGCTTTACCACCTGGGATCTGTTTGTAAGGAAGTCATTGATCCACAGTTGTAGTGTGGGTTGGACCCCGAGCTCAGCCAGGTTCTCCTGTAGTATTTGGGGGCTAATGGTGTTAAATGCCGCATAAATTTTACACTACATCAGTTGCTGTCAGTTATAACTGAACTCATGCGCAAGGTAATGTCCATGTTTTCCTATGGCTTAGTTCACATTATGCATTTTATTGCTAAGCCTAACCCTACTCTCACTCACAACATCCCCCTATCCTGACACCTAACTCTAACCAACCACCTTGTGCACAGACACCTTTCCTAATGCCTGACCAACCCCTATAAACACCCTAAGGGCCTGTTTCCACTACATGCCGATTGAATGCAGAATGGAGGCAAAAAAATTGACTCCAATGAATGCCTATGGGAAAATCTGCATCAGAAAAATTGCATTTAGTGGAAACAGGCCCATAGGCATTCATTGGAGTCAGTTTTTCTGCATCCAATCTGCGTGTAGTGGAAACAGGCCCTAACTGATGCCTAACCGCCCTCTGCACAAACACCCTACATGATGCCTAACCCCAACCCCCCCCCCAACCCCCCCTACAAACACCCTACCTGATGCCTAGTCCTATCCGCACCTCTGCACAAAAACTCTACCTGATGCCTAACTTTAACCACACTCTGCACAAACACCCTACCTGATGCCTAACCCAAACACCCCCCCCCCCCAACACCCTACCTGACACCTAACCCCAACCATCCCCCACACAAACACCCTACCTGAAGCGTAACCCTAACCACCCTCTGCACAAACACCCTACCTGATGCCTAACCCTAACCACCCTCTGCACAAACACCCTACCTGAAGCGTAAACCTAACTGCTCCCCTCTCCCACACAAAAACCCTACCTGATGCCTAACCTTAAACACCTCCCCCCACGCCTAAATGTAACCCCCTCCACCACCATCCCCCACCGCCAGTCGCCACAAAAAATGTTTTTAATTTATTTTTGGGGCGCCTTCATAGGCACTCATTGAAATAGCAGCATTGAGGGGTGATTTTGGTGCCCGATAAACTAGCTGGACACCGCGGGTGCTGGATTCAGCGACCGATGTTTGTGATTATTACCATGTTATTTTTCTTTCATTCACTTTTTGAGCTGTAACTGCATAGGCTCTGTAATGAGCTGATGTTAAATCATTTCATTTTTAGGGTACTTGGTCAGGAGCCCTGGCGTACATCATTTATGCCCCACCCCTGATTGTCACTTCCTCCCTACTCTACTATCCCACTTAAAGTGAACCAGAGACGAAGCACACTCATGTATTTTACCATATATATCAGTGGGGACATTAGAGAAAACACCTACCCTGCTGTCTGTTTCATTTTTAATTGTTCCGCTTGCTTCTTATCAGCCATGATAAAATCCCAGACTGAGCATTCAGTCTGGCTTTGCTCAGGAATCATTATAGCTGAGTCTGTCTTCTCTGATGTCTTTTCAAGCCCAAGACTGCCCCCTTTTTGGCTCTGCTCAGGAATCATTATAGCTGAGTCATTATAGCAAAGCCAGACTGAATGCTCAGTTGGGGATTTTATCAGGGCTGGTAAGAAGCAGGCTGAACAGTTAAATATGAAACAGACAGCAGGGTAGGTGTTTTCTCCAATGTTCCCACTGATATATATGGTAAAATACATGAGAATGCTTCGTCTCTGGTTCACTTTAACTCCTCTCCCCTTAGCTAACCAACCCCCCCCCCCCCACCCCCCGCGCCTCCTCCCAATGACTCAATACCTCCCTAATCCCGGCAAACTCGAGGGACTCCAGTCATGCTGCCCAGGGATGATAGCCCTGGGCATTACATTTTTAGCCTGCACTGTTCAGCTCACGTTGTCAAAATTTTTAGCTGCAGAAATCTCATTTGACAGAAATTAAAGGACAATTGAAGCAAGAGGGATATGAAGGCTGCCATTTATAATTCCTTTTAAACAATACCAGTTGCCTGGCTGCCCTGCTGACCCCCTGCCTCTAATATTTCTAGCCATAGACCCTGAACAAGCATATTCAGATAAGGTGTTCCTGTTTCAGATCTGACAAGATTAGCTGCACGCTTGTTCC
Source organism: Hyperolius riggenbachi (assembly GCF_040937935.1). Classification (NCBI taxonomy): domain Eukaryota; kingdom Metazoa; phylum Chordata; class Amphibia; order Anura; family Hyperoliidae; genus Hyperolius; species Hyperolius riggenbachi. The sequence goes on from NC_090651.1 coordinate 52,354,123, forward strand.
TGGTATGATTCAGACACTACTGCAGCCATATAGACCAGCAACTGCGAGGCAACTGGTATTACTAACAGGGAAATAAATATGGCAGCCTCCATATCCCTAAAGTTAAATAAACATGCGGACACTTAATACGCCGTCAGATGGTATAGTAAGATTGGTGCCTGGATTTTGGTTTTAAAATTTGAAAAACTGCACTTGAAAACTTTTTCTTCTTTATGCACCACAAACTAAGATTATACTATTAATTAGCTTACAGTAACTTCATATTGTTTAGGGGAACAGGAAAAACAATTTTTTTTAATGATAACATAAAACTGCCCATCTTCTGAGTAACCAAATGCTTTTAGCAGAGAGAAATGATTCACTTTACTGCCATCTGCTGTTCATTTAAAAAAACAACAGCAATACTTTTTACTTATTGTTCCAAGGACAGGCAAGTCCAGACATTATTATTACTGTATTTTTAATTAATATAGCGCCAACATCTTCCATAGAGCTGCACATAGTTCAGAAATATACAATAATGGCTTGCATAGATACGTGAACAGCTCAACACATGGCCCAATAAGGACATGCCCTGACACTTACAAATACATACAATTGATATACTGTATAGTTTGAAAATATCACCAATACTGATACATGTTCATTTAATAAAATACACAGAAACAGGAAACACTAGGAGAAGGTCCCTGCCCCTGCCAGCTTACAGTCTAGAAAGAAATATCTGAAATGTATTGTTTCTAGAGGTGTACGCCGGCGAACGGTTCCAGGCGAACCTCGGGGGTTCGCGTTCCAAACGCGAACTTTCCCGGAAAATCGATTCGCCCCATAAAGCTCTATTGAGCAAAACTTTGACTCCTTATACTACAGCCAGCAGACACATTATTGCCATACACACTGCTCTCAATGCTGGAGGCCCTCCCCCCTCCAAGTAAGGCATCCATCTGAAAATGGCGCCTGTGAATAATGGCGCACAGTGTTGCCGCTAATCCGTTTGCCGCTTATCGCTATTTAACGTTAAAGCCTTATTGTTATTTAGCGTTAAAGCCTTATTGTTATTTAGCGTTAAAGCCTTATTGTTATTTAGCGTTAACACACAGAACCCTCTCTGTACCTATCCCTAACCCCTAAACCCCCCGGTGGTGTCTAACCCTAACCACCCCTCTGGTGGTGCCTAACCCTAACCACCCCTCTGGTGGTGCCTAACCCTAACCCCCCCCTGGTGGTGCCTAACCCTAACCCCCCCTCTGGTGGTGCCTAACCCTAACCCCCCCTCTGGTGGTCCCTAACCACCCCCCGGTGGTGCCTAACCCTAACCACCCCCCTGGTGGTGCCTAACCCTAACCACCCCCCTGGTGGTGCCTAACCCTAACCACCCCCCTGGTGGTGCCTAACCCTAACCACCCCCCTGGTGGTGCCTAACCCTAAGACCCCCCTGGTGGTGCCTAACCCTAACCTTGACAGTGTTACATTAAATCCATTCATCATTTTGCAGTTTAATAACTTCTGCAGTTTGGCTTATGTAGGGCGCTATTGATAAATAACGTTACTGTGGGCAATAACGTCTGCTGTTTGGCAAAAGAACAGCACTATTGATAAATAACGTTAGTGTGTGCCGTTTTTCTTCTTTTTTCCCTGTGCGCCATTATTATGCAGTACTAACGATAAATAGCGATAAGCGTATCTTTTTAATGCGGCGCCATTTCTATGCATAGGCGCTGTGCGCCATTATTCACTGATCCCCCAAGTAAGGTCCTTATACTGCCTACACTAATTAGTTAAGGGACAGCTGCTACACACTCTGCTAGAGAGATTTTAATTAGCCTCTTTGTGGGTACCTCCCACCTCCCTCCTCCCACCTACCCTTCTACCCTTCTACCTACCGGAGGGAGGAGGGTCTCATCTGCCAGGGAATTCCAGTATTTCAAAAACCAGCTTATATACCATGATAGGGATTTGAACCCAGGCCTCAGTGTATGGTAGGCAACTAACATATCCATTGTACCACCAACACTACTAGCTGAAAGTAGCTGAAAGTAGCTGAAAGTAGCTGAAAGTAGCCTAGCATGTACCATTTATGCTTAATGCAAGAGAAAAATTAGACAAGACAAATAACATTTATATCACACTTTTCTCCTGGCAGACTCAAAGCACCAGAGCTGCAGCCACTAGGGCACACTCTATAGGCAGTAGCACAGATATGTAGCCAGACATGGCCTTGTATTTTGTGTTCAACAGTTGTCAAGAGAAAAATTAGACAAGATAGCAGTGTTAGGAAGACTTGCCTAAGGTCTCCTACTGAATTGGTGCTGGCTTACTGAACAGACAGAGACAAGATTTGAACTCTGGTCTCCTGTGTCAGAGGCAGAGCCATTCACCATTACACCATGCAGCCACTGCTTACAGACATGTAGCCAGACATGGCCTTGTATTTTGTGTTCAACAGTTGTCACGAGAAAAATTAGACAAGATAGCAGTGTTAGGAAGACTTGCCTAAGGTCTCCGACTGAATAGGTGCTGGCTTACTGAACAGACAGAGATGAGATTCGAACTCTGGTCTCCTGTGTCAGAGGCAGAGCCATTCACCATTACACCATGCAGCCACTGCCATGCAGCAAATGTTCTAGCATTGTAGGAACTGTTAGGGGGATCATAACTGGTGAGTTTCGGTCCCCTAGGCCGAAGAGGTCATAGCCTAGGGTCACAAAAACCTGTTTATTTGGGCAATTTCAATTGTAGTGATGCTGACGTACATAAATCGCAGCCATGGCCGTTAGCAACGTCTGAATTTCACGAAATGTCTCATGCAGGTAGAAGACATATTGTTAGACTTGGATTCCAAAGATGGGGTCCCTACATCTCTGCAAACCAGAGTTACAGGGGTCCAAAATTGGTAAAATCCCCCATAGGCTTTCATTGCCTCCCTATTTCACTTTCCAAAATCTCACATCTTTTCAAAGGGCAATTGCTCAGCAGTGGCAAATTTTCTAGCATTGTAGGGACCCTTAGGGGGAACATGACTGGTTAGTTTCGGGCCCCTAGGCCAAAGAGGTCATAGCCTAGGGTCACAAAAACCTGTTTATTTGGGCTATTTCAATGGTAGTGATGCTGACGTACATAAATCGCAGCCATGGCCGTTAGCAACGTCTGAATTTCACGAAATGTCTCATGCAGGTAGAAGACATATTGTTAGACTTGGATTCCAAAGATGGGGTCCCTACATCTCTGCAAACCAGAGTTACAGGGGTCCAAAATTGGTAAAATCCCCCATAGGCTTTCATTGGCTCCCTATTTCACTTTCCAAAATCTCACATCTTTTGAAAGGGCAATGGCTCAGCAGTACAAAATTTTCTAGCATTGTAGGGACTCTTAGGGGGATCATGACTGGTGAGTTTTACCACTGCTGAGCCATTGCCCTTTGAAATGGTGTGAGATTTTGGAACGGTAAATAGTAGGCCCAATGAAAGCCTATGGGGGATTTTTAGGTGGGAGGAGGGAGGAGGGAGGTGGGAGGAGGGAGGAGAGAGGAGAGAGGAGAGAGGAGGGAGGTGGGAGGTGGGAGGTGGGAGGAGGGAGGAGGGAGGAGGGAGCCCAGAAGAGGCTAATTAAAAGCTACCTAGCAGAGTTTGTAGCAGCTGTCCCATAACTAATTAGTGTAGGCAGACAACTGAGTCAAATGGTATAAGGACCTAGCTTGGAGGAGGGAAGGTGGGCGGGTCCTCCAGCAGTGATGTGTATTTCACTCAATCATGTCTGCCTCCAGGTATTAGAGCCTTTGAAACATGTTTTTCATCATTTTTCTAGGTGTCAGAATTTTTTCTTATTTACAAAGTTCGCCTCCCCATTGAAGTGTATTGCGGTTTGCGAACTTTTTCGCAAACCGAACCTTTCGCGGAGGTTCGCGAACAGGGTTCGCGAACCGAAAATCGGAGGTTCGCGACATCTCTAATTGTTTGATCAAACAAAGCACACAGGGCTCGATTCACAAAGCGGTGATAACCCAGTTATCACGCCTAAAAGACTTTAGGCGTGATAACCATTGCGCCACGCTGGTGAAAAGCCCCTTATCACGCCTAAACTCATTTTAGGCGTGATACGTTTAGGCGTGATAAGTTTAGACGGCGCGCAAAGTCCTGCACGCAAAGCAGCGCCATTAAACTCTACGCGATGTTTCGTGCACCAGACTTTGCTAGCTCAAAACTTTTGATCAGCTGTGCACTGCGCTGCTAACCCAGTTGGTGCTTAAACTTATCACGCCTAAACTTATCACACCTAAACTGAGTTTAGGCGTGATAAGGGGATTTTCACCAACGTGCTAAATGTTAGCACGCTTTTGTGAATCAAGCCCACAGTGTCTACGATCTGTTTAATACCTTGATCTTCTATGTCTGTACCACAAAGAATTTGTATTGTTGTTTACAAAATTTTTTTTGAATATAATAAAGTGTGAAACCAAAATTTTGGAATCAGACTACTGGTTTGTGGCTTCACCTTATCAACAGTCTAGAGGCATGGGATACCCTTTTTAGGGCCCTTTCCTATAAATGCCCTGCGGTCACAGTTTTATCTATTCTTGCTTTACATGCTGAAATCGATCCGGAATCAGCCTATGCTTAGTGCACAATCCATTAACATATCTGTAGATCCTCTGCCTTCCCATAAATGGATCGTTTTTTCTCTGCTAATGTGAACCAAGCCTAATACCTGTTATAAATTATTATTATTTAGTATTTATATAGCGCCGACATCAGTGGCGTAGCTAAGGAGTTGTGGGCCCCGATGCAAGTTTTACAAGCATTCTGTACATAACAATTGAAAACCTGCCAATGGCACTTACAGTGTGAGAGGTGCAAAAAGGAGATGGGGAACAGCTTGTTAATGATTACCACTATTCAAAGTATCTATAGAAGTGATTATTATGAGCACAGGACCAATAGAGAGCTAATACTGTAGTTGAGGGAGGGCCCTTCGGGGCCCCTCTGGCTCAAGGGCCCCAATGCAGTCTCAGCCTCTGCAACCCCTATTGCTACGCCCCTGGCCGACATCTTCCACATCACTGTACAGAGTATATTGTCTTGTCGCTTACCGTATATACTCGCAAGCAAGCCGACCCGCATATAAGCCGACCCCCCAACTTTTACCTGAAAAACAAGGAAAAAATTATTGACCCTCGTATAAGCCGGGGGTAGGTCCATGTGATCCCCCCAGTGTGTCCCGGTATAGCTAGTATAGTGCCCAGTATGGGTAGTAAAGTGCCCATTATAGCTAGTATAGTGCCCAGTATGGGTAGGTAGGGCCCCAGTATCGCTAGTATAGTGCCCAGTATAGCTAGTATAGTTCCCAGTATAGCTAGTATAGTGCCCAGTATAGCTAGTATAGTGCCCAGTATAGGTAGTATAGTGCCCCAGCATAGCTAGTATAGTGCCCCAGCATAGCTAGTATAGTGCCCAGTATAGTTATTATAGTGCCCAGTATGGGTAGGTAGTGCCCCAGTATAGCTAGTATAGTGCCCAGTATAGTTAGTATAGTGCCCAGTATAGCTAGTATAGTGCCCAGTATAGCTAGTATAGTGCCCAGTATGGGTAGGTAGTGCCCCAGTATAGCTAGTATAGTGCCCCAGCATAGCTAATATAGTGTCCCTCCCCCTGTGGCCGCCGCTGCTATTATCTTAGCTCAGCGCCGCTTCTATTCCCTTGTCCTGCTCGTATACGGTAATCCATTCCACAGCAGCGCGCCCCACGGCGGCTGCTGTGTGATGACAGAGGAAACCATAGAGAGCGGCTTCCTGTAACGGCGATCTGCATCGCCGTTACTATGGGAACCACTGAACCACTGTTCAGGGTTTTCTTTATGTTCAAAAGCACTTGCTCCATCCAACTGCCAAAAAAAGTGCAAACAGGTAGGGGGGGCGGTCTGCATCTTTATATAAATCCTTTTCAGGGATTGTCTCTTTCGAAATAATAAAGGCCATGCAGAGAATCCCCCATAAAGAGATGGACTAGTCCAAAACCTGTCGGTAATGTCAGATTTCTACTACCTACTGTAAGTGTCAGCAAAAATAGGAGAGAAGTCATCTAAGGCTCATTTTACTCTCGAAGAAACGTACTTCTTCTTTGTATGTTTTTACATGTATTTTAAATTTTACAATTTTCGCGATAGTGGTCCTTTAAAGGCTACCTTAGCCCATAAAGAAATTTCAAACAATAGTCACAACTAGGGTTGCCACGGTATACCGGTTTGACAGTATACTGCGGTTTGATTGTGCATGGTAATCATACCATGCCCAATCACATTTTACCAGTTTTCAGGGGGGCGGGGCGACCTAGGGGCGGGGATGCGACAGGGATACCTATGCTGCGGCCACCAGAGCCGGGACAAGGTCCTCCAGCACCCAAGGCTGAGACAGCAAAGTGCGCCCCTCCATCCATCCCACCCCAGCCATCACACACTGATTGCTATTAAACTAATAGGTGCCCCAGGGCCGCCAACCTCCCCAAAACCTTAATCTCTAGTTATCTGGCTTGCAGCCACAGTCATGTATCCCCTTTTCTTATTTCTTTCTACTTCAAACACAGGACTGTGCAAAAGTGGAGTGCGCACAATGTTGGTAGAATCTGTATATCTTTATTTAATCATTACACACAACAGGCTAAAACCAGCACCACATGCTGACATGTTTCGGGCGTTACACGCCCTTAATCATAGCATAGGCGCAAGTGAGAAAGGGTGACTCATATATAGAGTGAGGTTACAACCGATATCACATGCTCAAATGACCCCACCCACAAAGAAAAGTGCATATAAAAAAAAAACAAGGACAAAAAGTCCCCCAATTAGTGTAGTCTGGTACATAAAAACATAGTATAGAGATAAAAATGTAAATGCCTATGATTACACTCACTATGACGTTACACAGCAATGGATATGATCATCTCGATGAATACAAAAGTTCAAATTAGATCATAAAACTACATGATAACAACAGGCAGAAATGAACAGCCCAGTCACTTCAAGTGACTGTATTGAGGTCCCATTTTGCATTAAGCCCTCCCGGCGAGCGTGTCCCTAACTGGAAAATCCAATATGCCTCTCGGGTGAGGAGACGTTTGTAAACGTCTCCCCCTCTCGTAGGCCTTAGGACACGCTCGATACCCTGAAATGAAAAGGAGGACATATCAACTGAATGGACCAATCTAAAGTGCTTCGCTACATTTGATACCTCCAGAGTTAGGGCCGGTTCACACGGACGGCAGGCGGCGTTGGGGCGGCCAGGAAGTCGCGTCGTCCTGTGACGTCCCGTTCGGTGGCGGCGGTACAGAGATCGTCGCGATCGGCGTTTCTCGTCCCCGCAGGGGGACATGAAGCCGCGCCGGCTAGCCGTCCCTGGACGTTGCATGCGGCTTCTAGGGACGGCCGAAACGATGCGTTAAATCGGGATCAGAACGCCGCGTTTATGCAATCGACGGTAACCGCGCAATGCTAAACGCTCCTATTCACTTGAATGGGAGAGTTTAGCCGATGGGTCCGGAACGCTTGACGGTAGACGCCGCCAAGCGTCCGTGTGAACCGGCCCTTAGGGCCGGTTCACACGGACGGCAGGCGGCGTTGGGGCGGCCAGGAAGTCGCGTCGTCCTGTGACGTCCCGTTCGGTGGCGGCGGTACAGAGATCGTCGCGATCGGCGTTTCTCGTCCCCGCAGGGGGACATGAAGCCGCGCCGGCTAGCCGTCCCTGGACGTTGCATGCGGCTTCTAGGGACGGCCGAAACGATGCGTTAAATCGGGATCAGAACGCCGCGTTTATGCAATCGACGGTAATCGACGGTAACCGCGCAATGCTAAACGCTCGTATTCACTTGAATGGGAGAGTTTAGCCGATGGGTCCCGAACGCTTGACGGTAGACGCCGCCAAGCGTCCGTGTGAACCGGCCCTTAACCAGCCAGCTCCCCTATAGTGTTCTGCTATACGTTGTCTGAGATGTCTGGTAGTACACCCCACGTATTGAATACGGCATAAAGAACACGAGATTAAATAAATCGTGTACTTCGTGTCACAATTTATATATTGTTTTATGGGGAAGGTTTTACCATAAGACAAAGAAATAACAGAACGAGTGGGCTTATGTACAGCACAATAATGGCAGGTTGAGAAATTACATTTGTAGGAACCAAGGGTGGTCAGCCAACACGGCCGTTGTGTACTGGAGGGAAAGAGACTGGGTGATAGAATGCTCCCGAGTGTGGGAGCCCTTCTACTCGCAAATCTAACTCCCTGTTTTATTATCTGGTTGAGAGTTTCGTCTGCTTGTAATACGGGCAGAGACTTCCTCACAATCTGCGTAATTTGGTTATATTCTTGACTATAGGTAGTCACAAAAGTGGTTTCTGTATTGGGACGTGACAATGTCCGACGGGGACCATTATTGTGCTGTACATAAGCCCACTCGTTCTGTTATTTTTTTGTCTAATGGTAAAACCTTCCCCATAAAACAATATATAAATTGTGACACGAAGTACACAATTTATTTAATCCCGTGTTCTTTATGCCGTATTCAATACGTGGGGTGTACTACCAGACATCTCAGACAACGTATAGCAGAACACTATAGGGGAGCTGGCTGGTTAACTCTGGAGGTGTCAAATGTAGCGAAGCACTTTAGATTGGTCCATTCAGGTGATATGTCCTCCTTTTCATTTCAGGGTATCGAGCGTGTCCTAAGGCCTCCGAGAGGGGGAGACGTTTACAAACGTCTCCTTACCCGGGAGGCATATTGGATTTTCCAGTTAGGGACACGCTCGCCGGGAGGGCTTAATGCAAAATGGGACCTCAATACAGTCACTTGAAGTGACTGGGCTGTTCATTTCTGCCTGTTGTTATCATGTAGTTTTATGATCTAATTTGAACTTTTGTATTCATCGAGATGATCATATCCATTGCTGTGTAACGTCATAGTGAGTGTAATCATAGGCATTTACATTTTAATCTCTATATTATGTTTTTATGTACCAGACTACACTAATTGGGGGACTTTTTGTCCTTGTTTTTTTTTTTATATGCACTTTTCTTTGTGGGTGGGGTCATTTGAGCATGTGATATCGGGTGTAACCTCACTCTATATATGAGTCACCCTTTCTCACTTGCGCCTATGCTATGATTAAGGGCGTGTAACGCCCGAAACATGTCAGCATGTGGTGCTGGTTTTAGCCTGTTGTGTGTAAGATTAAATAAAGATATACAGATTCTACCGACATTGTGCGGACTCCACTTTTGCACAGTCTTGGATTTGAGGTTTTGGCAGCCTGCTTGCCTGCACTGTCGGCAGACGGAGGTTGTGAGCGGAGCTCCACGTACATTGTGCTTCAAACACAATTGGGAATGACAGCTGAATGAATTGTGCGCCCCCTTCTACTCTGTGCCTTGAGGCTTGAGCCTCTCCAGCCTCTGCCTCGGCCCGGCCCTGGCGGCCACCTATACTGACTACACCTATCCCTGGCCACCTACTACTGGCTACACCTATTCCTGGCTACCTATGCTGCGGCCACCTATTACTGGCTACACCTATCCCTGGCTACCTATGCTACAGCCACCTATTACTGGCTACACCTATCCCTGGCTACCTAAGCTGCGGCCACCTATTACTGGCTACACCTATCCCAGGCTACCTATGCTGCGAGCACCTACTACTGGCTACACCTATCCCGGGCTACCTATGCTGCGAGCACCTACTACTGGCTACACCTATCCCTGGCTACCTATGCTGCGAGCACCTACTACTGGCTACACCTATCCCGGGCTACCTATGCTGCGAGCACCTACTACTGGCTACACCTATCCCGGGCTACCTATGCTGCGAGCACCTACTACTGGCTACACCTATCCCGGGCTACCTATGCTGCGAGCACCTACTACTGGCTACACCTATCCCTGGCTACCTATGCTGCGGCCACCTATTACTGGCTACACCTATCCCTGGCTACCTATGCTGCGAGCACCTACTCCTGGCTACACCTATCCCTGGCTACCTATGCTGCGGCCACCTATTACTGGCTACACCTATCCCTGGCTACCTATGCTACAGCCACCTATTACTGGCTACACCTATCCCTGGCTACCTAAGCTGCGGCCACCTATTACTGGCTACACCTATCCCTGGCTACCTATGCTGCGAGCACCTACTACTGGCTACACCTATCCCTGGCTACCTAAGCTGCAGCCACCTATTACTGGCTACACCTATCCCTGGCTACCTATGCTGCGGCCACCTATTACTGGCTACACCTATCCCTGGCTACCTATGCTGCGGTCACCTACTACTGGCTACACCTATCCCTGGCTACCTATGCTGCGGTAACCTATTACTGGCTACACCCCGCCCTGGCAATCTATACTGCGGCCACCTATTACTGGCTACACCTATCCCTGGCTACCTATGCTGCGGTAACCTACTACTGGCTACACCTATCCCTGGCTACCTATGCTGCAGTCACCTACTACTGGCTACACCTATCCCTGGCTACCTATGCTGCGGTAACCTATTACTGGCTATACCCATCCCTGGCTATCTATACTGCGGCCACCTACTACTGGCTACACCTTTCCCTGGCTACCTATGATGCGGCCATCTACTACTGGCTACACCTATCCCTGGCTATCTATGCTGTGGTCACCTACTACTGGCTACACCTATCCCTGGCTACCTATGCTGCGGTAACCTATTACTGGCTACACCCATCCGTGGCTACCTATGCTGCAGCCACCTACTACTGGCTACACCTATCCCTGGCTATCTATAGTGCGGCCACCTATTACTGGCTACACCTATCCCTGGCTACCTATGCTGCAGCCACCTACTACTGGCTACACCTATCCCTGGCTATCTATAGTGTGGCCACCTATTACTGGCTACACCCATCCGTGGCTACCTATACTGTGGCCACCTATTACTGGCTACACCTATCCCTGGCTACCTATGCTGCAGCCACCTACTACTGGCTACACCTATCCCTGGCTACCTATACTGTGGCCGCCTATTACTGGCTACACCTATCCCTGGCTACCTATACTGTGGCCACCTATTACTGGCTACACCTATCCCTGGCCACCTATGCTGTGGTCACCTACTACTGGCTACACCTATCCCTAGCTATCTATACTGTGGCCACCTATTACTGTCTACTACACCTATCCCTGGCTACCTATACTGTGGCCACCTATTACTGGCTACACCTATCCCTGGCTACCTATGTTGCGGCCACCTATTGCTGGCTGCACCCGTCCTGCCTACCTATGCAGCGGCCACCTATTGCTGGGTATACCCATTTCTAACACCACCAGGACTTTTTCAGGAGGGTAAGCCTTCTGACGGTTTTACCCGGGACCCCAGATCTCCCCGTGGCTGGGGTGGGGGGGCACATTATATAATGTAACGGGGGGCCCCGGGTCCAAATAATTGTATAATACCGCCATACTGTGGTATTTTATTTTTTTTTGACGGTTATCATACTGTGGAATTTCATATGTAGAGCACTTGCCTCGGGTCTGCGATCAAGGATGCGGGTCGCCAGGCAGTGCCTGTGCAGTGTTCCCCAACCCTCCTGACCTGGAAGTAGGTTCGGGGCCTGGGGGGACATTGCATGGAAACAGAGGGGCGATGGAGGAGAACGGGGGAATCGGTGGGCATGAGGAGAGCCCCATTTAAAAATTCCTTTATCGGCAAGGGTCCCTAACCTTTTTTTCGGCCCGCTTTCCAGTCCAAACATTCCTCCGGGGCCTGGGGAAGGGGGGGGGGGGGGGTGCAGCAAATTGGATTGGGCATGGAACAGGCCTATGGTGCAGGTGTACGTTTTACACAGTCGCGCCGGTGAGGAGAGGCGGCGATGTAGCCACGTGCTCATGGCTAAGAGCCGAGATGGAGGGGGCTGGTCTGGAGCAGTCGAGGAGAGGCGGGATCTAGCCGCGCGCACGTGACGCAGTGCACTCAAGGCTAGAGATGGGAAGTCTGGATCTTTTCAATGATTCGGATGATTCGAATCGGATCATTGAAAAGATCCAGATCTTTGATCCGAATCTCGAATCATTTTACTAGGGAAGCTTTCAGGGATGAAATGACTAGCAGGACAGGACTTTCCCTGCCATGGGCAGACAGAGAAGGGGGGATGGTGGACAGAGAAGGGCAGGGAGTGGACAGAGAAGGGAGGAGGTGGACGAAGAGAGGTGAGCAGAGAGCAGAAATGTTTTTTTGCACACATTACCCACATCTTGCAACCATATGCTTTCAATATATTTCACCTATATGTTCATCCTTATACTTTGAATGCAAACGTCTCACAGTGAAAGAAAGCATTCCCCAATGTGTCCTTTTCTCACCTCCAACACTCATCATAAATTTAGGGAGAAGTTAAGTGCAGCTGTTTAGAGCAGAGTGCAGGAGGATCATATTGCACTGCAATCACAGTGCCTGCCCTGTCATTCTAGCCCAGCACGCTGTCTGCAAAGTTACTGAGCTGTGCTTCTGAGCCAAAAGTTTCCAATTGTTCACTATACACAACTACGGAACAGACAGCCTAAAATGAGCAGCACATTACAGCCAGTAAGTGTGCTCTACACATACAGTGGCTTGCAAAAGTATTCGGCCCCCATGAAGTTCTCTACATTTTGTCACATTACTGCCACAAACATGAATCAATTTTATTGGAATTTCACGTGAAAGACCAACACAAAGTGGTGTACATGTGAGAAGTGGAACGAAAATCATACATGATTCCAAACATTTTTTTTTACAAATCAATAACTGCAAAGTGGGGTATGCATAATTATTCAGCCCCCTTTTGTCTGAATGCAGTCAGTTGCCCATAGACATTGCCTGATGAGTGCTAATGACTAAATAGAGTGCACCTGTGTGTAATCTAATGTCAGTACAAATACTGCTGCTCTGTGACGGCCTCAGAGGTTGTCTAATGCTACATACACACATGCGACAACGATCATTCGTTGAGAACGACGAACGAACTTTTAATTGATGAACGAATGACCTAAGTAAAGTTAGTTTTAAAATGTGTGTAACGATCTGATCGTTAGAACGAACGTTACATCACGTAAAGCAACTATTGCGCTTGCGCATAAAAATGAGAAGTTTCATGGAGAAATAGCGAAATGCGCATGTCAAGCCTAGTACGAACGATCGTTTCCAACGATGTACTACTTTTGCAAACGATCGTCGTTGGTAAAAATCCGCCAAGCTAGATCGTTCGTTTTTAACGATCTAGCTCGTCCGTCGTTAGACTTAATGATCGTTGGTTAATTTTTTTTTAAACGATCATCGTTTGAAACGATCGGGGAACGATCGTTTCAAACGACTATAGTCGCATGTGTGTACGCACCTTAAGAGAATATTGGAAGCAACAACACCATGAAGTCCAAAGAACACACCAGACAGGTCAGGGATAAAGTTATTGAGAAATTTAAAGCAGGCTTAGGCTGCAAAAAGATTTCCAAAACCTTGAACATCCCACGGAACACTGTTCAAGCAAGCGATCATTCAGAAATGGAAGGAGTATGGCACAACTGTAAACCTACCAAGACAAGGCCGTCCACCGAAACTCATAGGCCGAACAAGGAGAGCGCTGATCAGAAATGCAGTCAAGAGGCTCATGGTGACTCTGGACAAGCTGCAGAGATCTACAGCTCAGGTGGGGGAATCTGTCCATAGGACAACTATTAGTTGTGCACTGCACAAAGTTGGCCTTTATGGAAGAGTGGCAAGAAGAAAGCCATTGTTAACAGAAAGCATAAGAAGTCCCATTTAAAGTTTGCCACAAGCCATGTGGGGGACACAGCAACCATGTGGAAGAAGGTGCTCTGGTCAGATGAGACCAAAATGGAACTTTTTGGCCAAAATGCAAAACGCTATGTGTAGCTGAATACTTTTTTTTTTTTTTTTTTTTTTTTTTGTAGTTGCTCTTGTTTTTTTGATCATAAAACTTTTATTTAAGCAAAAGTCATATCATAGTACATACAATTAGCTTAAATGATAAAACATAGGTACAAACTTGCGGTACACAATGGTCGTATTACCATAGATGGCTTTTAGCCTGTCAAATATGTTGTTAGGACAAAATAATAACGCACATGCGAATGCATTACACTCCAATTCAAATTTGTCTTTTATCAGTTGTTTTATCAAAACCTGGATCCGGTAACAACTGATTTTATTGACATAAGCCTAGGTATTGAAAGTGAGGGCTAGGAGAGCCCTTAATACCTGTGGTTTGGGAGTCTTACAGGAGGAGTGGAGCTTATGTATGAGCTCGGTACACTTTGAAACTAGTGTATAAAAGAGGGAAGGGGAAAAAAGGAACTAGTACTAACCTAACATGTCTTCCAACTCTTCCGATGGGGTGGTTGGGGCGAGGGTATTCCCTCTCAGAGAGGCAAGTTGGTTTCTGAGATGGAAGTGGGGAAGATTGACCCCCAGGCAGGGGAAGAGAACTTTAAGTGTGGAATCTTGACCAAGAGCCAGGTAAGTTATAATCCCTAGAATCGTTGGAGTTCCTAGCCCTGATTTTACATTCCATTGATAAGTTTCTACTCACTATGGATATCAAGTGGGATATACTGATCTGATTCGCTGATCTCCAGTTGGAGGTGATTAGATATAGTGCGGAGAGTAAGATATGACAGACCCGAGGTTGTGTGGGTTTTGGGAGGTTTTCCAATCCAATTAGTAGTAATGCTATTTTTGGAGATAACCGAAATTCTCTGAGTATGGAGCTTTTTATCAATTGCTCAATTTGGAGCCAGAAGTTATATATTACTGGGCACTCCCAGAACATATGCAGGAGTGTTCCCACAGAAGTGTAGCTGAATACTAACACTGCACATCACTCTGAACACACCATCCCCACTGTCAAATATGGTGGTGGCAGCATCATGCTCGGGGGGTGCATCTCTTCAGCAGGGACAGGGAAGCTGGTCAGAGTTGATGGGAAGATGGATGGAACCAAATACAGGGCAATCTTGGAAGAAAACCTCTTGGAGTCTGCAAAAGACTTGAGACTGGGGCGGAGGTTCACCTTCCAGCAGGACAACGACCCTAAACATAAAGCCAGGGCAACAATGGAATGGTTTTAGGGCTCGTTTCCACTATTGAGGTGCAGAATCGCCTGGATTCCACCGCTGATGAAATAGCATGAAATAGCATGCGTTTTTTGCCGCGAATTCGCATGCAAATTCGCATAGGTGAGGGTATATGCAAATTTAACCATGTCACTGCCTGTTTGAAGTTACATTGGTACCTATGCAAATTCGCATGACAATTCGCATGAAAATTCGCATACCATAGCCGCAGGCGAATTCCCTATTAAATACATTAGCGGCGATTCGCATGCATTCCACTCGCAGGCGAATTCTGTCGCTCTTTTGTGTGTTTTTTCAACGCTGAAAAAAACGTACCTCAACAACGCTACAGTGGAAACAGGCCCACCCACTTGCATTACATGTGCGAATCTGCATGCGTTGGACGCATGCAGATTCGCGATAGTGGAAACGAGCCCTGAAACAAAACATATCCATGTGTTAGAATGACCCAGTCAAAGTCCAGATCTAAATCCAATCGAGAATCTGTGGCAAGATCTGAAAACTGCTGTTCACAAACGCTGTCCATCTAATCTGATTGAGCTGGAGCTGTTTTGCAAAGAAGAATGGGCAAGGATTTCAGTCTCTAGATGTGCAATGCTGGTAGAGACATACCCTAAAAGACTGGCAGCTGTAATTGCAGCAAAAGGTGGTTCTACAAAGTATTGACTTAGGGGGCCGAATAATTATGCACACCCCACTTTGCAGTTATTGATTAGTAAAAAATGTTTGGAATCATGTATGATTTTCGTTCCACTTCTCACATGTACACCACTTTGTGTTGGTCTTTCATGTGGAATTCCAATAAAATTGATTCATGTTTGTGGCAGTAATGTGACAAAATGTGGAAAACTTCAAGGGGGCCGAATACTTTTGCAAGTCACTGTATCTGGCAGTGCCACCCATGTCCCCTCTCTCTCATCTACCTGTCCCTGCAAGGCTGGCTCCCCTCCAACTGAGTGATGCATCTCTGCTCTGCTTCCAGGACCCACCTGCCCGCTGAGAGGGGGGGCGTGCCGCTCCTGGCTCCACCCCCTTTGTGAACCGAATCGTTCATTTTGATGATCCGGATGATTTGACTCACAAAAGAGATTCGGATCAAAGATCCGAATCGTTCATGATCCGGAACAACACTACTCAAGGCTAATCATAAAGGAGCAGAGCCAAAGGTGGGGCGTGACTGGAGCAGCTGAATGTAACTGTGCAGCGAAGAGAGTCAGATGCTGCGGCCCGGCGTAACATGTTCCGGGGCCCAGTATTGGGCCGCGGACCGGGGGTTGGGGAAGTCAATTAACTTATTTGTATGGTTTTTTTTGGGGGGGGGGGGGGGGAGGAAGTGTGCAGTGCCTGGAGGAAACCCATACAGGCACGGCGAGGACATACAAACTCCATGCAGATAGTGCCCTGGCGGAGATTCAGACCGGGTACCCAGTGCTGCAGCGAGAGTTCTATCCACGACACCACCGTGCTGCCCCAAATCGGATATAGAATGATTATCGTATAATTATTTCTAAAATGTAACAAAAAGGGTATTACAAGCTCAGAGAGCCGCACAGAGAGCTCTCGGATTATGTTTGTACTGCGCGGCGTGTGGCGGATACAGGCGGACCAGGCATCATCTCCTTAATCCGTAGCTTTGCGTTCGCCGAACTCCCGCGTCTGGAACATCATCTCTCCAAACCGGCGCAGAGCTCTTTTCTCCACTTGTGCGGCTGCTCATTTACTTTCAATTATGGAGGTAATTGCCTGTTTTGTGCTGGATTTATTTTTTTCTCTTCCACTCAATGACCTGACTACAGATGTGGCATGTTCTGCGCTTCGAGTCTGGTGGTCCTGCCAGCTAAAAATACACATAAAACATAAAACATCTGCGCAGCCCATTGTCAAGGAGACGGATCGAAAAAACGATCCTTTTTTCATATTCTGCCTCTTTCTTCTAAGCAGTGATGGTAAAATGTGACGCCATTAACAGATAAAGGATAAGTGAACTTACAACACAAGTCTTCTGGATCATCCCCAAGTTGCTCCTATTAAATACTTTAATCATAATGTATTATTCATATGTTACATTTTGTTTCCTTAGTGGAGGTGATTTGAGATAAAGTTGACGAAGCAGATGACCCCACCCCAGATGATCCAAAGTATTACTTAAAGTGAACCTCCGGACTAAAAATCTACTCAGCAGAACTGAAAAGGCTTGGTGTTTCTTTAACAGTTTCACAGCATCAGAACTTTGTTTTTCTTACCAAAGCATAATTTGTAGCTGCATTTTACCTAAGCTCCACCCATCAAAGAAACAAAATGGGCTTTTTCCCCCTGATGCTGTGCAGAGCATGATGAGATTTCCTATGTTGTTGTTCACGTTGCCTAGCAACTGGGAGAGGTGCTCAGGACAGAGAAGAGTTGGAACGGTGTCTCATGCTCCCTGTCACCTCCTTTCAACCAAAAAGATGGCTGCCATAATGAAATCACAAACATTTGCCTGTTCTTTTAAAGAGACTCCGTAACAAAAATTGCATCCTGTTTTTTATCATCCTACAAGTTCCAAAAGCTATTCTAATGTGTTCTGGCTTACTGCAGCACGTTCTACTATCACCATCTCTGTAATAAATCAACTTATCTCTCTCTTGTCAGACTTGTCAGCCTGTGTCTGGAAGGCTGCCAAGTTCTTCAGTGTTGTGGTTCTGTGATGCATCTCCCCCTCCAGGCCCCTCTCACAGGCACACTGCCTGTGTATTATTTAGATTAGGGCAGCTTTTCTCTTCTCTCTTATCTTTTACAAGCTGGATACATCCTCCTCTGAGCTGGCTGGGCTTTCATATACTGAGGAATTACATACAGGCAGAGCTGTCTCCACTCTGCAGGAAGAAACAGCCTGACACTTCAGTGGAAGATAGCTGCAGGGGGAAAGAAACACACAAATGATCTCTTGAGATTCAAAAGGAAGGGTGTATACAGCCTGCTTGTGTATGGATGTATTTTCTAGGTGTGGACATACTGTACATCAACCTACTTCCTGTTTTGGTGGCCATTTTGTTTGTTTATAAACAAACTTTTTAAAACTGTTTTTAAGCACTTTTAATGCGGCGAGGAGCGGCGAAATTGTGACAGAGGGTAATAGGAGATGTCCCCTAACGCACTGGTATGTTTACTTTTGTGCGATTTTAACAATACAGATTCTCTTTAAAACAGTGTGGGTAAGATATTACATTACCTATCTATTTTAATTAACATAACTAATGCAACTTAATGACAGTATGTTTGTTTAGGCTGGAGTTCCTCTTTAAGCAATTGGCAGTTGCCATGTTTGGCCTTATGGCTGAGGTGGCCAGGGCTTCCATAGAGTCAAACTAGGCAGTTGTCCAGGGCCTCAAGCTCTTTAGCGATGCCACAAGCCAGGGACAGTAGAGCTTACACGTTTACTGTCATTACAGTATGAAAGTACCCAGAACTTGCCCAGAGCCTCATTTTCCCGAAAATCATCGCTGGCCCTGCCCCTTGCAGAGACCTGAGAGTCCCCTGACTGCCTGCTTCTTACAGTTATATCCTAATTTGTGGTCTGTACATGTATAAAGTTGCCCGCTGATGTGGGTCTGCCCACTTGGCGCACATTTTGCCCTGGCTTTCTGCATTCCCCCAGATGCCAAGGCTGTGTGTTATAGTAGTGTTTCTCAACATTTTATTGGTATGTACCCCTTTTAAGACCCTGTTCTCACCAAGTACCCCCTAGCATAGTAAACATTATCACAAGCACCCCTTGACAAATATATATTTAATCCTAGTATATGATAATTGGTTCTAAACCATTTCCAAGCATTTACTATTGCTATTAATTACCTAAAATACTAATTTTGGTGTTATTTAAATAAGATGTATTATTTTCTAAAACTAAATTTGTTATTAGTGGTTAAGTATATCAAGCCTGAGTACCCCCTGGAACCATCAGAAGTACCCCCTGGGGTACGCGTACCACACGTTGAGAACCTAGGTGTTATAGGATTAATGTACCCATACATCACTTGACTGGCCATCAATCTATGAAACGATTAACAACAACAACACATTTGTAAAGCGCTTTTCTCCTGTAGGACCCAAAGTGCATAAGCTTGTCTCAGATCAGTGTGAGGGGGGGGGGGGGGGGGTTATGTGTTCATAAATGCCAGACTAAATGGTTGCTTTTCAGTTTTCTTTTGAATGTGTCCAGGGTTGGAGCTGTCTTGATTAAGTTTGACAAGGCATTCCATGGGGTAGGGGTAGCATGACAGAAAGCTTTGGCTCCAAAGTTTTTAACTGAACTCTGGGGGTGGTCAAGTTATTGGATCCTTTTGATCTGAGGTTGTGGGAGGTGTGACGCAGTTACAACGGATGCTTTAGGGATCAGGAGCCTAGGTCATGTAGGGGTTTAAATGTTAGCATGCCAATTTTGTAAAAAAAATTCTCCATTTTATGGGTAGCCAGTGTAGCGAGCAAAGGATTGCTGTTAAGATGGCAATGGCAGGGTTGGCTTGTAAACAGCCTTGCGGCAGCATTTTGTACTAGCTGCAGGCGATGTAGGTCTTTGGATGGCCTACATAGATGGCATTGCAATATTCCAGCCGTGACGTGATGAAGGCATGAACTAGGTGTCAGGATCTCTCCTGTAGCGTGTTCTGTCAGTTGCAGTGGAACTGCAACTGGGCAGTTCTGAATTATCTGCTTGCATTTGGTTGCGCATTCGCAATAAGTCTCATTGTCATTTGCAATCACTCTGCAGTTCAGAGCAGTTCAGGATGCTGTCAGGATTCCTCCTATTGCTTGCTGCAGTTGAACTGCAGCCAGATAGCCCTGGATTTCCTACATGCATATTGTTGCATAATATTGCATGTATTTGTTATGAGAGTCCTTTTTCACAGTCGCCTGGCAGTTTGTGGTCAAGCTAGCTCAGGATTGAGTGATTACCATTCAGCTGTGTGGGAATTTGCATGCCTGCATCCATTGGCTGATGTCCACATAAAAGTCTGCCTCCCATTTCAGACTCCGCCCGACATAGCGTACAGCTCCCTGAGTTGTTGCTGGGCCATTCATGTGAATTGTATATTGCATTGTTTAACCTTGTTTCTTGCTTGGACGTTTGCTGTATCCGCGGGGATACAGTGAAGTCCTTCTGATCCTGATAGCTTGGATTCTGCCATCAGCACGTTGGTGATTGGTAGTATTCCTGCTAGTCTGTTCCAGAGGACATAACTATCGCAGCGGTTGCCATTAGATACACTCCTACCTGTTTACCTTGTCTATGTCAGTGTGAATGTTTGCCGTCGCTGGGGCAGCGACTAGATTGGAAAAGCATTCCTTCTGTCTGTCTGTTGTTTGTCTTGTTACTCAGCCTGAGGCTTAGTGCGGCGTTGCACTAAGCAGCCATTGTATATTAATGCGACTTTCATTACTCAATTAATGTATTTCAATGCGACTGCGAGCAGCCATCTGATCCAACGTGTATGACCTTAGCCTGTTACTGACTCTGATTCTGTCTAGTCCACTGTACCACTGCCATCTGGTCTAACGTGTATGACCCTAGCCTGTTACCGACTACGTCTGTTGTGTATTGTATCACATAGCATCTAGCGTGATAGGCGGTACCGGAAGCTCAGAGCTGCAGTTGCTCTGGGCAATCTTGCTCACTTGTTCATTACTCCTGTGGCCACCTGTGTAGCCTCTTCCATTACCCAGCTACATAGTCTTGAGCACACACGCTGACTCAGAAAGTATGCCCCCCAAGCATTACACTAGGGTTGGAAGATCCTCTGAAGGAATGAGGTGCTTAATTTTTGCAATATTCCTTAGGTGAAAAAAGGAATGTTTCAACAGCTGAAATTTGATTCCTGAAGTACAACTAAAGTTTGGTTTATTGAAAGTCGATCGACTAGTGGCCCCAGGCCCGTTTTTAGCGCCGTGCGGCCCGTGCCGCCGCCCGGGGCGCTGTTGGGAGGTGGGCGCTGAAATGGAGGGGGGAGCCGGAGCCGCGGGGAGGGCAACCCAACCTCTCCCTCCCTCTCCCCGGGCCGCCCTCCGTGCTCCCCCCTCAGATGCAGAGCGCAGCAGCAGCAGCAGCCAGGGAGGAAGCGCTGTAAACAACATACCTCCCTGCGTTCCAAGCGCTGCACTCTCGTCGCCGGTCTCTTCCTCTCTGCCGCCTATACGATGATGCACACACTAGTTCCGGCTAACAGGAACCAGCGTGTGCATCATCGTATAGGCAGAGAGGAAGAGACCGGCGGCGAGAGTGCAGCGCTTGGAACGCAGGGAGGTATGTTGTATACAGCGCTCCCTCCCTGGCTGCTGCTGCGCTCTGCATCTGAGGGGGGAGCACGGAGGGCTCGGGGAGAGGGAGGGAGAGGTCGGGTTGCCCTCCCCGCGGCTCCGGCTTCCCCCTCCATTATGGGGGACAGCTACCTATCTAACCTACCCTGGGGGGCACCTACCTAATCTAACCTACGCTGGGGGGCACCTACCTATCTATCCTATACTGGGGGGCACCTACCTATCTATCCTATACTGGGGGGCACCTACCTAATGTAACCTACCCTGGGGGGCACCTACCTAATGTAACCTACCCTGGGGGGCACCAACCTAATCTAACCTATACTGGGGGGCAGCTACCTAATCTAACCTACGCTGGGGGGCACCTACCTATCTAACCTACACTGGGGGGCACCTACCTAATCTAACCTACACTGGGGGGCACCTACCTAATCTAACCTACACTGGGGGGCACCTACTTAATCTAACCTACGCTGGGGGGCAGCTACCTAATCTAACCTATACTGGAGGGCAGCTACCTAATCTAACCTACACTGGGGGGCACCTACCTAATCTAACCTACACTGGGGGGCACCTACTTAATATAACCTACGCTGGGGGGCAGCTACCTAATCTAACCTATACTGGGGGGGCAGCTACCTAATCTAACGTATGCTGGGGGGCAGCTACCTAATCTAACCTATACTGGGGGGCAGCTACCTAATCTCACCTACGCTGGGGGGCACCTACCTATCTAACCTATACTGGGGGGAACCTACCTAATCTAACCTACACTGGGGGGCACCTACCTAATCTAACCTACACTGGGGGGCACCTACTTAATCTAACCTACACTGGGGGGCACCTACTTAATCTAACCTACGCTGGGGGGCAGCTACCTAATCTAACCTATACTGGGGAGCAGCTACCTAATCTAACCTATACTGGGGGGCACCTACCTAATCTAACCTATACTGGGGGGCAGCTACCCATCTAACCTATACTGGGGGGAACCTACCTATCTAACCTATGCTGGGGGCAACTATTCTGGCTACCTATATTAGAGGCACCCACCTAGCCTACCTGTACTGGGGCACCTACCTAACTAACTTATACCGGGGGCGCCTGCCTATCTAACCTATACTGGGGGCAACTATACTGGCTACCTATACTGGAGGCACCTACCTGGCTAACCTATAGCGGGGGCAACTATACTGGCTCACCTATGCCTGGCTACCTATACTGGGATACCTACTCTTGGCTACCTATACTGGGGGGACCTATACTAAGTGCAACTAGACCTGGCTAACCTATACTGCGGGCACCCATACCTTGCTCGGGGGGGGCGCAATTTTTACACCCTCGCCCTGGGTAAATTTTAGCCTAGAAACTGCACTGAGTGGCCCACACACTGCAATCAAGATCCTAGTGATACTTCTCCACTAATCTATCTGAGGAAAGTTGTGCCTTCATGCTCTGAAACCAGGGCCGGCCCTAGACTTTTTGCCGCCTGAGGCAAATTTTGAAAAACGTCCGCCCAGCGGGAGGGCCTGACAAACCTGTCCTTTGCTAAAGTACGGCGTGTGTACGTGCCTTAACAATTTGGTCATTTGGATCAGATATTGTCCAATTTCCATTGATCAAGCACAATGGAACAGAATTGATTCTCCACCAAAAATGATCAAATCTAATGGTCGTTCATGCAGTAAAATTGCTTGATGTATGGGCACCTTTACTCACATATCTGGGATCTGGTGTTTGAACTTTACAGTAGGTCTGCCAGGCAAGCAGGAAGGAAGTGGAAAAGAGATAACATTATTAAGGCATTAGGTACGGTGTGCAGATAACCGGTCAGAGATAAGTGAATAGGGATGGTCAAAAATGCATATTTCCGATTCCGCAGAAATCCCGATTTCCGCCAATGGCGATTACTGATTGCCAATTGCTGATTATTATTGGCCAAATACTGTACTTTCTGAGTTGGCTCAATGCCCAGTTGCATGATAGTAGTATAGCCTAGCCATTCCGGCAACACTACCCCAATACCCCTCCCAAATAAGGCAAACGACCACCAGTATGGATTTAATAGGCCAAAGCAGCCCGTTTATTTACCAAATACAAAAATAACATATAACTTCCAGAGAGCTGAGGTAAGGGGGTCCGAGGTTACCAAGCATTTAGCATGTAACGTTAAAAATGGCGAGCAGCCTGGAACCGGCCCCCGCCGCGGTCACCGGCTCAGGGACAGCTGCTTGCACCACCGACTTACTCTCACTTGTAGAGATCCTAAACGGTTGATTCGCACCTAAGGCGAATCCCCCCAGAAACAAACCAACCTTCGGAGCCCTTACCCCTCCTGCTGCCATGACGAAGATCAACAATCTTTTTGAAGTAATGCATCCAACCTGTAATAAAAGAAAGGACAACAAACAACCAAAAAAAGGGAGGGAGGGAGGGAGCTTGACGTCCAACGCCTGACTGATTAGCCCCACCCCCGGCCTTCCCCAAACTACTTTCTCTTCTCCTCCTACTTCCTTCCCACACTTAACCCTTTCCTTACTGGCAGGCTGCACTATCATGTGCGGCCTTCCAGATTCCCCTGCGCTGCACTTCCAGGCCTTGTCTTGATAGTAGTATAGCCTAGCCATTCCGGCAACACTACCCCAATACCCCTCCCAAATAAGGCAAACGACCACCAGTATGGATTTAATAGGCCAAAGCAGCCCGTTTATTTACCAAATACAAAAATAACATATAACTTCCAGAGAGCTGAGGTAAGGGGGTCCGAGGTTACCAAGCATTTAGCATGTAACGTTAAAAATGGCGAGCAGCCTGGAACCGGCCCCCGCCGCGGTCACCGGCTCAGGGACAGGGACAGCTGCTTGCACCACCGACTTACTCTCACTTGTAGAGATCCTAAACGGTTGATTCGCACCTAAGGCGAATCCCCCCAGAAACAAACCAACCTTCGGAGCCCTTACCCCTCCACAACGAACCGACGTGACCCCTCACGGCAGAGAGGCCCACACCCTCAACGCTCTCTGGATCCCTTCCTCTATTGCCAACGCCCATAAATCCGTCCCTATATCGTTTAAATGAACCCCATCCCTGCTGAGGAGCAAATGAAGGTCACTCTCTAGCTCCACATGCCTAACTGCTATGCCCCCATTAAGAGTAACAAATTTTGATACTTCTTTATTTAATTTTACCCTGGCCTTGTTAATTTTATCAACTGACCTCGCAAACCTCCATGCCGACCTGGCCACAACATCTGACCAGACTAATACTGTGGCCGGAAACTCCCGTTTTAACCTAAGCACATCAAACTTAATCTCCCTAATGATGGCCCTTGTAGATTTGGAAGCCAAGTCGTTGCCCCCGACGTGCAGCACCAGCACATCCGGGGCCCTGTCCCACCCAACGTGTCTACTAATTTCTGGCCATACTCGTGCCCACACCATGCCCGGGAAACCCAGCCAACGAATGAGGACCTCCTGCCTCGGGAATCCAAGTTGTCGCCCCTCAGGGCGAACCGCAGCTCTTCTCGCACCCCTAGCGACGTAGGAGTGCCCGAAGATCCATACCAGGGCTGGTTCACCTGAAAAACAAATAATAAACAAAGAACCACTAACGCTCATCTCCTAAAACTACTACCGTCTTAAATCAAATGCAACCTAACATAAGACCTGTATCTAACTGAATCCCATCTGCCTATCCTCTTCACTACTTCCTCACCGAGGCCCCAACGCGATGCCTCAGTCGCCGCCCCTATTCTGAACGAGTGGGAGGCAAATTCGCTGGGAAGGTAGCCAGATTTCGCCAGGCACTTGCGAAATATAGCTGTAAACTGAAAACGTGTCAATGGCGACCCGTCCCTATGAGCCAAAAAGACCTGAGCCGACTGCGGCCTAGTCTGCAGAAGACGCAAAACATTTTCCCTGGGGCACAACAAACCCCCTATCGGGAAAAGGGTGATGATCCTTCCTTTTCCCACCCGGTCCATCTTAGATCTACGTAGAGTAATAGCCACTACTCCATCTTGTACCATCACGTCTCCGGCGAGGATGCCTCCCACCGTAGATTTTGACCTGCTCACCAACTCCCCCACACGAAAAGCCCCAAAGAAAGCTAAAACAAAAGCTGTGCTAAAAAGAACCACCTCATTTTGGCATGAGCACACCTCATGCAGAGCCGAAACCACCCTACCTAATACCTCAAATGTGACCGGGCGTCTGGAATCCCTCCTAACCAAACCAGCCCTAAAACCTCTCATCGCCTGCCCTACCCTAAAATCCTTCGTCACGTCCTTCTGACCCCTAAACTTAAACAAGAAGGCCAATGCCGCCAACTTTTTTGACATGGCCGCCGCTGACGTGCCCTCCGCAAACTGTTTTCCTACAAAGTACAGGAGCAAGCACGCGCGATCCTCATCCGTTGAGCAATCCCCGATCGTTCCCACCAGAGCGTCCCACGCATTCCAGACAGGCGTGTACGCTGCCCATGATGACTCAGATAGAGATCTCCTAATCAGCTGTGAAATCACTTGAACGGAATCCTCCACAACGCTTCTGGACAAGGGACCCCACTCTCTTCCGCCGCAGGTGCCGCTGCCCGGAACCTGTCCCACTGGAATCGAGAGAGGGCATCAGCAATGATGTTGTCCACCCCTGGCAAGTGCACCGCAAATATACAAATATTCCACCGTAAACACAACAAAACCAGTTGTCTCATAACCCGAACCACTGGGGGCGAGGATGCCGAAAACCTGTTTACTGCTAGCACTACCCCCAAGTTGTCACAATTGAACCGAATACGTTTGTTAGCCAACCGTTGCCCCCACAACTCCAGAGCCACCATTATAGGGAACAGCTCTAGCAAAACCAGGTTTGAAGTAAACCCAGCTTCCACCCACGATGGGTGCCATAGGGAAGCACACCATTCTCCTGCCATGAATATGCCGAGACCGTGAGACCCTGACGCGTCCGTGAATAGCTCTATGGCATAATTACTTACCTCTTCCTCCATCCACAAGGACCTGCCGTTGAACTCCTGTAAAAATGTTAACCATACCTTCAAATCATCCCTCATATCCCCCGTCATGCGAATACGATGATGTGGCGAGGCAATTCCAGCCGTGGCGTTGGACAAACGCCTGCAGAAAATGCGTCCCATGGGCATAATTCTGCACGCGAAGTTCAATTTACCGAGAAGGGACTGAAGGTCCCGCAGGGTAATCTTACGCTTCATCACTATGGACTGAATGGTAGCCTGAAGATCCCTGACCTTGTCCATTGGAAGGCTACATTCCATGGCAACCGTGTCAATGTGAACCCCCAAAAACTTCAAGGCTGTGGTAGGCCCTTCCGTTTTTTCCAATGCTAATGGAATTCCAAAGGACTCGCAGATCTGATACATTACTGCCAAGGCAGCAGCGCAATCAGAAGAAGCCGCCGTTCCCATAAAAAGGAAATCGTCCAAATAATGTATCACGGAACGGACACCTGCAACTTCTCTTACCACCCATTCAACGCAACAACTAAACTTTTCAAAAAATGAACACGAAATCGCGCAACCCATTGGGAGGCAAAGGTCAACAAAGTACTTCCCCTCCCAAACAATCCCCAGCAGCCTGAAACTGGAAGGATGGACCGGCAGCAACCTAAAAGCCGACTCGATATCCGTCTTGGCTAACAGCGAACCCTGGCCCAACCTCCTGACCCATCTAAGTGCCACGTCAAATGACGTATACACTACAGACGTGTCTTCCCCTGACAAACCATCATTGACTGATGACCCTTTTGGGTAAGACAGATGGTGAATGAGGCGAAAAGCGCCCGGCTCTTTTTTAGGGACCACCCCCAGCGGCGAGACAATCAATCCCTCCAGTGGACACTGCGCGAAAGGTCCTGCTACGCGTCCAGCTGCAGATTCCTTGGCCAACTTTACAGACACTACCTCAGGAAGTTCCAATGCCGATCGAAGATTCCTATGTCGCTCCCCACCCAGCGCCGCACATTGGCTGGGGATGACGAAACCTTCGGAAAAACCCCGACGTAGGAACGAGGCATCGTCGGCACGCGGATACTTACAGAGATATGGCTCCATCTTTTGAACCCTCACCGGAGTCCTCCCTCTTACTTCCAGTCTCTGCAGCCCTTCCCTTCTTCTGTTTGTAGCATCTTGATGCCGGATGAGAACCGCCGCATCCCGAGCACTCGTGCTTGAAACGGCACGAGGACCCGAATCTGCATGTGCCGTCATTGAATTGCCAGCACAATCCTTTTGTCCTTGAGCCTGCCTTACTTGTGCCACCTGCCTCCTCGCGCCCCCGAAAGGACTGCTGCCCCGTAGCTGGGATCATCAAGCTCATCCACAGTTCAATATCCTTGTGGTTCCAACACACAGAGGGCCGAACCGCTTTTCTCTGCCTGAACAACTCATCATATCTGAGCCAAGCGTCACCCCCATACCTCCTGTATGCCTCGCCAATCGCATTCTGGTAGCAGAAAAGTGCTGAACAGCATTCAGGGTTCTTTTCGCCAATCACGCACGCCAAAATCTCAAATGCCTGCAGCCAATTCTGAAACGTGCGCGGAATCAAACGATACCTACGCCGTTCCTCCTCTTCCTTCTTGGACTCGGTAGACTTTACCTTGTCCAAGTTAAACTTAGCAAGTTGCAGCAGCGAAAAAATTTCCACGAACTCACCTTTCCAAATCCGTTCACGCACCTCCTCCTTCAAGTGAATCCCTAACGGCCCCGTCAGGCACACGTACATTTCCGCCTTAGCCGCGTCCGCCAACCGAATTGTCTCAACCTCCCCCACTGCTGACACTTCCCCAGGAACCTCAACGGTCTGTACTGCTACTTCAGAGCTGACTGAGGCCGCCTGTACCCTTACCCCCGGGGAAAGATCCCGGTGCAACCCTGAACCCGCTGTTACCAAGCCTATTGGAGTTGCCTGCTGTCCCGAACCAGTGAGTGGCAACTCCCTCTGCTGACCCGACCAAGGGGCGACCTGAGCCTGTGCCTGACCTGCCCATGCCCCCACCGGTGATCCCAAAGGTGACAAGGGGCCCCCCAACAAGTTCCTCATGCCCGTCATAAAAGATTCTAAAGCTGGGAGAATGACCGCTTGAGCTTTACCCCCCCAGCCCCCTCCAACCTGCCCCGTCCCCCCTAACATCCCTGAACCTAACCCACATGTCATGCTGGTAACAGTAGCCGGTATAGAGGCCTCACCTGGTGGCGCAGGTACTCGCACCTGCCCGACCGCTGGTCCGGATCCTGCTGCGCTCGGTCCCCCTCCACCATGCTGCGGTACTGTGTCACTCGACCTCCTGGAAGCCCCACCGTGCTGGTGGGCCTCGTACTCCGCCTGGCTGCTCCTCTGCTGATCAGTGCCTCCATGACGCTCGCCCCCGGAACTGGCTGCCGCTGCCCCGTCTCCTCTCCTGGTGGATGCTCTTGCTGCAGATGTCCCCCGAGCCCCCCCCTCCCCGCTCTGCGAGGAAGAGGTGCCCGCACTGCTGGATCTGCTGCCGCCTGTCTTGCTTCCGGAGGTGCGTGCGGCCTGCTGCGAAGAGGCCGCCGCCCCTGTTTTCTTTGCTACTTTTCCCCGCCTACCTCCTCCGGATGAGGCGCTCTTCCCGCTTTCTCTCCTCCCGGCTGGCCCCTTCGCCGCTGTCTTCCTCTTGGCAGGGGGCGCCGGAGGGTGGGGAACAGGACTTCCATTCCTCCTCTGCGACCGGGAGGTCGGCTCCGGGCTGAGCCGCTCCGGCGGCCTGGACTCTCTTCTCGCGAGCTCCTGTGGCTGCTCGCTGGGACCCGCCGCCGCCTCCGGCTCCTGTGGCTGATCACTGGGACCAGCCGCCATCGCCGCCATCTGTCGCTGGACCCACTCGGGACCCCTGGACGCTGCCTCCGCTCTCACTCTCTGCACGAGGGCCTCCAGATCCGCCATGCTGCAGTCGGGTAGGTCTGTTCAGCTTGACGTCCAACGCCTGACTGATTAGCCCCACCCCCGGCCTTCCCCAAACTACTTTCTCTTCTCCTCCTACTTCCTTCCCACACTTAACCCTTTCCTTACTGGCAGGCTGCACTATCATGTGCGGCCTTCCAGATTCCCCTGCGCTGCACTTCCAGGCCTTGTCTTTCTGATTGGCCCAATGCTTCCAAGTTCTTTGATTGAGCTAAAATTACCAAGTTGCAGTAAAGGGGTATTTTTGGATTAAAGCGGACCCAAACCAAACATTTTTTTAATTAAAAATATTTAGTTGCACCACTCTGACACATACAAAGATAAATAAACACTCCTTTAAACCTATGATTATTTCAGTGCATGCTTTTCACCCTTCTCTTTTCATAGCTAGGGTTATACTGGGGGCAGCCATTAGCAATTCCTCCATTGCCGGACATCATCTACTCCACCAGTTTGCCGGAAAAATCCCGGCAATTTGAAAGGAAGGGAGGGGTTTCTCCAATAAATGAAAAATATTTTATATTTGTCATCATGCAGCTGAAAAAAGGTTGCTATTTATTATTATAATTTAGAAAATAGATTTTATTTCTGAAATCTTGTATTTTTAATTTGGGTCCACTTTAAGACTAGAAGTTAATAGTAATCCTGACAGTCATAGGAGTACTGTGGAAGTTTATAAGCACACTCATACTCCTGCCATAGCTCCCAACTGACCCTTTTTCACAGGGAAAGTCTCCCTTTGGGAACTCAATCCCTCTATACTGTTCAGCTCAGCTTGAGTTGTAACGTGGAGCTGATATTCCCCTGAATGTAAAACAGATGAGAAATTCTTCTATCATGCATTGTGAACGTCTTCAGAGCCCCAGCTGCCCGCGGTCCTCTTCGCTGCAGTCTTCGTATAGACTGCAGCCTTGCGGTATACATGTGCTGCCGCCGCCATCCTTCCTAGTTACGGCGTCCTCCCCCGACATCCTCCCTAGTTACAGCGTCCTCCCCCGACGTCCTCCCTAGTTATAGCGTCCTCCCCTGACGTCCTTCCTAGTTACAGTGCCTCTGAAGCCTCTGACACGTGCGCCGCAGATCAACCAGCAGAGGGCACTGTAACTAGGAAGGACGTCGGGGAAGGACGCTGTAACTATCGAGGATGTCGGGGAAGGACGCTGTAACTAGGGAGAACATACTGTATGTGGGTCAGTTGCTCTAAGTTTTGTGATTTGCCTTATATGGGGATGATCAGCATTACAACAGGGAAAATAGCATTGTATTTTTAGAATTAGAGAGGCCAAGATGCTAGTGTCAGTCAGGTGTAATTTAATCCTCTAGTTTTAGGTTTAGTTGAAAATCTTTTTTGCAATGTGATGGGTTTCTTTAAAGATGTCCAGAGGGCCTTTACAGAATAAAATGCTGATAGGAAAGTCCAAGTAATTGCCAACTCCTCTGATTGCAGTGGCCTGATTCACCCCACAGAGATGTCACTGCATGTGTCTTTTCTCTATAATCGAGGAGGAACAATGGCTGTAATGACTGTGATTTCTTAACACTCATTGTTTCCTGGAAAGACGTGGGGATTACACTGCCAACTAAAATTAACAACTGTGACCTTACTACTTTTTTTATCCATGGAAGAAATTCTACGCATTGAGTAAAGGTGGCCATACATTTATAGCTGTACAGCAGGAGAGATTGGCAGTACTTCCAGATAGAGGTTATACCCGAATTGGCTATCTGCAAAGATGTGCAGAGCTCCAGAATATAGACAAAATTACACAACATGCATTCATAACAGGTACAGCAAAGGAGGGCGTTAGCTTCAGTATAAAGAATATGTGCACAAATGATTCCCTACTAGACTTCCCAACGGCGATGACAAGCCCTCGGGGGAAGACCTCCCACTAGTCTAACCATAAAAACGTAATTTTCCTAGTGCTGCTACCTGCTACAAATTTTCCTTTGCTGTACCTGTTTTGAATGCATGTTGTGTAATTTTGTCTATGTTCTGGAGCTCTGCACATCTTTGCAGATAGACAATTCGGGTACAACCTCTATCTGGAAGCGCTGCCAATCTCTCCTGCTGTACAACATTTATATAAGTATACTTTTCGCTAGCTGCATCCATGTGCTTCAATCTGCATTCAAATTTTTAGATTAGGAATTAGTACATAATTTGCATCTGATTTGCATTCAAGGCGTGTATTTAGCCCCAGTGGGGCTCTTCATGCCTCTGTTGGCTTTTATTTCAGATGCAGCCTTGAGTGCTGTCACTAGTTTGATATACATTTATAGATGGCCACCACATTCAACTATCAGATAGATCCCAGATAAATCTGATCTGAGAGGGATCTATTACTGCCACGCAATAGACATACTTCCGTAAAAGTATTAAGGTGGCCACTAACGGTCCAATTTCTAGCGAAAAATCGTTAGAGCGATCAGAAATTCTGATCGGACGAAAAATTATTCACTACACCATCAACTAACGAATCATTGCTTCCTATCTATCACAACCAACAAGAACATCTAAATTTTGGTTCGACGAAAATTCAATCGGACGATTGTTTTTATAATCATTCATTATCGATTGTGCCCATCAACTGAGATTATTTACAACCAATCCGATCAGAATTTCTGATCGCTCGAACGATTTTTCGCTAGAAATTGGACCGTTAGTGGCCAGCTTTAGAGTGATACAGTCGAATATTAGGATAACAAGCAGCATCTGGACACTCCAGAGGCAAAAATAGCACAGGGGAGGAAAAAAGGGTGCATGAAGCAAATGGACTAAATGGGTGCTGCCATAGCCGCTAATACAATGGTTTTTGAGCACCAGAGATGAAATTTGGGCTCTCGATATATAGCACACCACACCACGGCTGCTGGAGGGGGGTGTTTGCAGCGTTAGCTGGGTAGTCTGTGAGGGTGGGGGGGGGGGTTAGTTTTGGGGATTAGGTAGGTAGTTTGTGCTGTTGGGGGGGTCCGTTTTAGGCATTAGGTAGGCAGTGTGTGAGGGTGGGGGGGGGGGGGGGGGTTAGTATTAGCCAGGTAGTGTGTGCAGGTGGGGAGTTAGTTTTAATCATAAGGTAGGTAGTGTGTGTGGGTGGGGAGTTAGTTTTAGGCATAAGGTAGGTAGTGTGTGCAGGTGGGGGGTTAGTTTTAGGCATAAGGTAGGTAGTGTGTGCAGGTGAGGGGTTAGTTTTAGGCATAAGGTAGGTAGTGTGTGCAGGTGGGGGGTTAGTTTTAGGCACTAGGTAGGTTGTGTGTGCAGGTGGGGGGTTAGTTTTAGGCACTAGGTAGGTTGTGTGTGCAGGTGGGGAGTTAGTTTTAGGCATTAGGTAGGTAGTGTGTGCAGGTGGGGGGTTAGTTTTAGGCATTAGGTAGGTAGCGTGTGCAGGTGGGGGGTTAGTTTTAGGCATAAGGTAGGTAGTGTGTGCAGGTGGGGGGTTAGTTTTAGGCACTAGGTAGGTTGTGTGTGCAGGTGGGGGGTTAGTATTAGCCAGGTAGTGTGTGCGGGTGGGGGTTTAGATTTAGGCATTAGGTAGGTAGTGGGTGCGGCCCGCAGAGCCGGGACAAGGTCCTCCAGCACCCAAGGCTGAGACACCAAAGTGCGCCCCTCCATCCCTCCCAGCTCCCACTCCAGCCGTCACACACTGATTGCTATTAGACTAAGAGGGCCACAGGGCCCACAACCTCCCCAACACCTTAATATCTAGTTATCTAGCTTGCAGTCACTGCTATGTATCCCCTTTTCTTATTTATTTCTGCTTGATACACGATTAGGAATGACAGCTAAATGAATTGTGCGCCCCCTCCTACACTGCGCCCTGAGGCTGGAGCCTCTCCAGCCTATGCCTCGGCCCGGCCCTGGGTGGATGGTTAGTTTTAGGCACTAGGTAGGTAGTGTGTGTGTAGGTGGGTGGGTGGTTTTAGTTTTAGGCATTAACCCTCCTGGCGGTCTATTAGAAACCACCAGGGGGCAGCGCAGCAGTGTTTTTAAAAAAAAAAAATGTTAAATCATGTAGCGAGCCTAGGGCTTGCTACATGATAGCGGCTGTGCAGCGGCATCCCCCACTAGCTTCGATCGCCTCTGGCGATCTTTGATCAGGAAATCCCGTTCAAAGAACGGGATTTCCTGGAGGGCTTCCCCCGTCGTTATGGCGACGGGCGGGATGACGTCACCAACGTCGTGACGTCAAAGGGAGTCCCGATCCACCCCTCAGCGCTGCTTGGCACTGATTGGCCAGGCAGCGCACGCGGTCTGGGGGGGGGCGCGGCGATCGGCGGGTAGCGGCGGCGATCGGAATGCACACGCAGCTAGCAAAGTGCTAGCTGCGTGTTGCAAAAAAAAAAAAATTATGCAAATCGCCCAGCAGGGCCTGAGAAATCCTCCTGCGCGGCATAGCCCGTGCTCAGCATGGGCTTACCGCCAGGGAGGTTAAGTAGGTAGTTTGTGCAGGTGGGGAAGTTAGTTTTAGGCACTAGGTAGGTTGTGTGTGCTGGTGGGGGAGTTAGTTTAAGGAGGGATTAGGTAGGTAGAGTGTGCGGGTGGGGGGTTAGTATCAGCCAGCTAGTGTGTGCGGGTTGGGGGGGTGGGTTAGTTTTAGACACTAGGTAAGTACTGTCTGTGGATGGGAGGGGTTAGTTTTAGGCACTAGGTAGGTAGTTTGGGGGGGGGGGGGGGGTGAAGGCTAGTTTTAGACATTATGCAGGTAGTGTGTGCAGATGTGGGGTTTAGTTTTAGGCATTGGGGGGAGGCGGTTAGGGTTAGGCGTCACGGGAGGCTTCTGTATGAGAGTAAGGTTAGGTTTGGCCATAGTAAAATATTGTTTTTTATGTATTTCATACCGATATTTTACTATCACGCGTAACTACATGCCCAAATTTCCAGGAGCCCTTAATTGACATACGCAAATTAACGGGCTTCATTCAAAATTGTTGCCCTCCGATTTAGGGGTACTTTAACCATGAGAAATCAATAAAACGAATTCCCAACATTGTGCGGGTTCATTTAACTTATCGAGGAAAATTATCCAAAGTTCCATATTTGCTGACCGGAATTTCCCTTTAGTAACGAATGCTGCTTCCTGATATCGGCCCCTTTTGGAAATTGTTTTGACAGCATTTGTTTCTTTATTATGCCTTGAGAATATTTCCCTTCTTGCTCTATTCATTTTGACGTGAGGAGCCGCCACCAGAGAGAGCCGTCCTCGGATTATGAATGTGGCAGTGTTACAATGACACGAGCGCTGCCCCGGAGGGAGACACGCAATTCCATTTTGTTTTCAGTTGACCTCAGCCCGGCAGATGATAACAATACAAAACACTTTCAGCATTGAGCTTGGCATTGATGCTGTCGTAATCAGGACCCCCCCCCCCCCCCCATGGCCATCTCTGTATGGAAGAGCACAATGAGGCATCCCATGTCACTCTGTGCCGCCACCAGCATGCTTGCATCACATGGCGCCAATGTGAATGGCTTGCGTTGTGCCTATGGACCCAGAAGAGGCCAGTTGTGTAGCCTGTGGCGCTCTGCGCTTCCATTACCAACGCACACATTAGTCACTTCTTCCTCCCCATACTACATTACACATTACTTATCTGGCTGTGGCTGGAGGCAAGCGCACTGCCCTGGCCCAGATTTATAGCTGCCAACATCCTCTTTGCTGTACAGAGACAAGCCAGACAAGGGGATGTCCGAGAGAGGAGATAGACGTGGGCAGCGCCAGCGACAGATCTCTACCACTTATGTATGGGGGAAGGGGGGGGGGGCCAGGGTGATGTACTAAGACAGTGATGTCCAACCTTTTCAAGACCGAGTGCCCAAACTGCAACCCAAAACTCCCTTATTTAACACAAAGCATTTACAGGGCAATTTATACTGAATATTTAGGTTTTAGTTTTGAACAAAAACAAAACATACATTCAAGGACACCCTATATTTAAAATGCAGCAATCACCCCATATTTGGAATGCAGCAATCACCCTACACATGCATAGCAGCTATTACCAACACAAATGAAATGCAGCAGCTACCCCACAAATCATAGCACATTACCCCCACAGTTGAATTGCATTAATCACCTCACATATGAAATGCAGCAATTACCCCACAAATGAAATGCAGTGATTAACCTCCTGCTGGTGGGTGGGCGAATACCTTGTGGAATACTGTATGCACATCACCTCTCTGCAATCTGCTTTAAAGTAGTGGTGGCTGGTGGCGCACATGCCCAGAGAGAGAGCTTGAGGTGCCATCTCTGGCATGTGTGGCATAAGCTCATCACCACTGTACTAAGACAAGCGCAAAGAAAACTGGGGCTGCAGTATAGCCTATCAGAGCGCTTGCGTCAGTTAACAGCTGAAACCTGATTGGTTGTT
This sequence comes from Hyperolius riggenbachi, assembly GCF_040937935.1. Lineage (NCBI taxonomy): Eukaryota > Metazoa > Chordata > Amphibia > Anura > Hyperoliidae > Hyperolius > Hyperolius riggenbachi. The sequence goes on from NC_090651.1 coordinate 52,389,882, forward strand.
TTGGGCAACTGTTCCATTTTCACTTCGGTTTCCTTTGCACTAATAATAAATTCATAGGTTAGGTACAAAAAGAGCATTGTTGTTTTAAAATAAAAGGTATATAAATGATATACACATTATTACCAGGCCTGATACACCTCAATGTCCCAAACTCAAGGAACCCACTATGCTTCCTATAATTATTATTTAGTATTTATATAGTGCCGACATCTTACGCAGCGCTGCACAGAGTATATACTGTATAGTCTTGTCACTAACTGTCCCTCAGAGGAGCTCACAATCTAATCCCTACCATAGTCATATGTCTATATTGTCTGGTGTATTTATTGTAGTCTAGGGCCAATTTTAGGGGGAAGCCAATTAACTATTCTGTATGTATTTGGGATGTGGGAGGAAACCGGAGTGCCCGGAGGAAACCGACCCACAGACACGGGGAGAACATACAAACTCCTTGCAGATGTTGACCTGGCTGGGATTCGAACCAGGGCCCCAGCGCTGCAAGGTGAGAGCGCTAACCACTAATTGATATGAGGAGTGTGTTGCAACTTTATAAATACATTATAATGTTTATGTACGGCCTGGGTCTTTACAGGTTGGAGGATTATGCTGGAAATCCCAGAGAGTTGCAACATTTAATGCAGGCCAAATACCTGATAGACCGCCGAGGGCTGGAAGAAGCCCAAACGCCATGGCTTTTTGGGGGAAAGAAATGGAGTTTGGACTTCATCCAGCCCTCTGCGGTCTATCAGGTATTTGCCCTGCATTAAATGTCGCAACTCTCCGGGATTTCCAGAACAATATGTAATTCTTTAATTAGTACTTTCATAGCACCTTCCATATCACTGTTATGCTATTTAGGCCTTATTTATTATGCTAATAAGCAGCCCCCATTTAGGTGTCCAAATTACTGTTCATCCCTGTCTTAATGGAATTAGCAGTTGTGTACAAGGATCCCATAAAGTTCAGTGTTCTGTTCAATAGCTCTGTGCATTTGTCACCCCAGGCATCTGCCTGGTTGGTGTATGCCTAAAGGTGCGTACACACGCACTATTAAAGAGCACGACGGGTCCGTCAGACCCTCCCGCTGGGCGGTCGTTCTCCCGACAGTAGTGCGTGTGTACAGTCTGTCTGCAGACTAATAAGGCTGTTTCTGAATGATCCTCTCCACTCCTGTCTTGGTGTCACCCCTTCTGAGGTCACACCCTGGAGCGGCCTGCTATCCCCACATGCCCCTTATGACGCTACTAACATACATACCAACTTTTTGTGATAAGAAAAAGGGACACAACTATTTCTGCTTACATCCGGGCGGCTGCCCTGCTGCGGTGCTTAGGCGCGCTACCGCGTGCTATCACGGGCGTGCCCCCGTTCCCCCTGTGGTGTTCCCTGGTAGCCCTGGGATCAGTGAACGGGAACATGGTCCTGAAGCTCTTACAAGAGGCTTCAGTTTTTCTGCCCGGAAAATTTTCCACATCCCCTATGTACTTTCGCTTAGCGAGAAGCACAAGGAGCAGGAAAAAAAATGAAGGTGGCCATCTTGTGGCCAAATAGTAAAACTACATCTACATATTTTTTACATTACAATTTACACATATAACAACATTAAAAATTAACTGTTTATTTCCCACACCAAAATATTACCCAAATAAAAATTTTAATGGAAAAAAAAATTACAATAAAAAAAAAAAAAAGACATAAATAGTTACCTAAGGGTCTGAACTTTTTAAATATGCATTTGAAGGGGGTATACTACGAACATTTTTTAAATTATAAGCTTGTAAATAGTGATGGACGCAAAACGGAAACAATGCACCTTTATTTCCAAATAAAATATTGGTCGCCATACATTGTGATAGGGACAAAATTTAAATGGTGTGTGTAATAACCGATACAAACAGGCAAATAAAACACATAGGTTTTAATTAAGGTAGCGTGCATTATTTTAAAGCTGTAATGGACGAAAACTGAGAAATAATGAATTTTTTCAATTTTTTTCTTATTAATCCTGTTAAAATGCATTTATAAAAAAATAATTCTTAGCAAAATGAACCACCCAAAGAAAGCCTAATTAATGGCGGAAAAAAACAGATATAGATCAATCATTTGTGATAAGTAGTGATAAAGTTATTAGCAAAAGAATGGGAGGTGAAAATTGCTCTGATGCATAAGGTGAAAAATCCCCGCGGGCTGCCACGCCCGGCCACACCCCTGATCACACCCCTGAAACACCCTAGTCACCCGTACCATAAAGATTTCATATGAAAAATATGTTGTTTTATAATTCAAACCACACTGGTCCTTTCTATCCCTGTTCATTTTCCTTCACTTGAAACTTAATTTATTTAAATATATCGATTTAAAGGCTGGGAATAAAGTGTAGAGTCAATTAAACATTTTTTTCAGAAGAAAAATATATATATTTACATAGATCTATACTGTACATCAGTCCCGATAAACAAAAGTTTGCTTTCCTAAAACCGATAAAGAGACACACGAGGAAGAAGGAGGGATGGAGGGATTGGGTTCCAAAAGAGGGACTGTCCCTCTCAAAGAGGGACAGTTGGGAGCTATGCTACTGATTGTTAGCATTGTGCAGTAAAGCGCATTATTGCCTGTGGGAAGCCAGTGACAGCCCATCACACACAGATCAGTGAAGGAATAATCAGAGTTACTGTGAACAGTCAGTGTTATCCCCAACACGCAGCTTCTGCTAGTAATCTCATGGCTGTGACCTCACACTGACCTAGGCTATGACACTATACATAATCCTATTGATCAGTGAGCGTTGATGTTACTTAGCGCTGTATTCTTGTAGCGCCATGATTCATCTCAGCTCGCCTGCTCTTCCTCGACAAAGAACAGAACCACTGAATGCGGCCACAGAGGAAACGTGTATCTGTAATATTATCAGCACACATTAAAGGGGACCTCCACATTCTATGGAAAAAATAGAGCATTTTTTCAGCTCTCTACAAGTCGTTTTGCAATTTAACTCCAGCCTAAACAAACATACTGTCATTAAGTTACATTAGTTATGTTAGTTAAAATAGATAGGCAATATAATCTCTTACCCACCCTGTTTTAAAAGAACAGACAAATGTTTGATTTCATGATGGCAGCCATCTTTTTGGTTGAAAGGAGGTGACAGGGAGCATGAGACAGTTCCCAACTGTCCTGTGAGCTGATCACCCTTCCCAGTTGCTAGGCAACGTGAACAACATAGGAAATCCCACCATGCTTTGCAGAGCATCAGGGAAAAACCGCCCGGCAGTTTTCTTTGATGGGGGGAGCTTAGCTAAAATGCAGCTAAAAATGATGCTTTGGTAAGAAAAACAAAGTTTTGATGTTGTGAAACTGTTAAAGAAACACTAAGTCTTTTTAGTTCTGCTGAGTAGATTTTTAGTCCGGAGGTTCACTTTAACTACTTAAAAAGGAACTCCAGTGAAAATAATGTAATAAAAAAAGTGCTTCATTTTTGCAAAAACTATGTATAAATGACTTAGTCAGTGTTTGCCCATTGTACATTTTTTTAAATCCCTGATTTACTTTCTGACATTTATTACATGGTGACATTTTTACTGTTGGCAGGTGATGTAGCTGCTGCATGCTTTTTTGGCAGTAGGAAACAGCTGTAAACAGCTATTTCCCACAATGCAACAAGGTTCACAGACAGGAAACTGCCAGGAGTACCAGGGTCCTCAGAGTTTCTTGTGGGAGGAGTTTCACCACAATATCAGTCATACAGCGCCCCCTGATGGTCTGTTTGTAAAAAGGAATAGATTTCTCATGTAAAAGGGGGTATCAGGTACTGATTGGGATAACGTTAAATTCTTGGTCGGAGTTTCTCTTTAAAGACCTTGATGATTGAAATCTACGCCCTGTTTTGATGGCTACCTGGCTCCCAGGGTGTAGATTTCAGCTCACCGCCACGCGTTCTCGCTGCTTTCATCTCTCCCGGTGATCTCGCCGCTGTCTCTCCGCCGCAGCTCACTCGCTCTGCCATTATAGTGTCGAATACCGCAGAATCGCTGCACATACCAGCCGCAATCGCTGTCGCCGCCGCACGTCAGGAACCTGGGCCACCCAGTCTGCCGTCTCTATGATGGTAGAGTTCCTGTGAGCGGGTCGGAAGCCGTTTTTTTTGGCTCCTGACCATGTCTATCAACGTAAGCAGCTCCCATTGGCTTACATTGATAAGCAGGGTCAGGAGCCAATGAAAGCGGAAACAGTAAATTCGGGCGCCTGAGGCAAGTGGACAAAAAGGGCGCCGCCATTGACTGCCATATTAATTATCATTTGACGGGCGCCCACCGGGAAAAAAGGGCGCCGGAGAAAAATAACGTTTTACAAGCGGCGCCCGGAGACTTAATGTTTTATAACTGCTTCTCATGATTACACATTATGTAATGATTTATAATTTTTTAAACATTATTTTTAAACGAAAAACAGCACAATATTTTTTTAAAAACGTTATTAATGCTTAAACACTTAGGTTTAGGCACCACCAGGGGGGTCTTAGGGTTAGGCACCACCAGGGGGGTCTTAGGGTTAGGCACCACCTGGGGGGTCTTAGGGTTAGGCACCACCTGGGGGGTCTTAGGGTTAGGCACCACCTGGGGGGTCTTAGGTTTAGGCAACACCAGTGGAGTCTAGGGGTTAGGGGTAGGTACAGGGAGGGTTCTGTATGAGAGTAGGGTTAGGTATAGTTTTAGTAAAATTCTTATAAATTTTTTATAAAACGTTATTATACATTTCCCTTTTTAAACAGGGAAGATTAACGTTTTTACAATTGACGATTTCATACACATTATTTAATGATTTATAACTTTATAAAACATTATTTTTAAACAAAATATAGCACAATTTTTTTTTTAAAACGTTATTCATGCTTATCGTTTAAAACCCTGCGCCCTTTTTTCCCGACGCCCTTTTTTAACGTACGCAATGAAAGCGGCTCCTGACCGGTTCACAGGAAATCTGCTGTCATAGAGACGGCAGGGTGGGTGGCCCAGGTTCCCGACGTGCAGCGGTGACGCAGATTGCGGCGGGTATGTGCGGGGATTCATCGTTATTCCGCCGTTTCTTGTACCAGCGATCTCTGGTCCTTAAGGGGGCAGAGACCGCTGGTACTTAAGTGGTTAATGTCACTCTATTTAAAAGGTATGTATGGATGTTAGAGACAATCATGTCTTGGGTGAAAAATCTAGCATCTGTAGAGGTTTGCCACAACGACTTTAAAGGGGAACTTTAGCGAAAAGGGCGTAAAAAATAAATCAATACATTATAAAGTGAGAAGTTAGAAAATAGAAGAGAGATCAAGAAATGATTGATATTCGCCATGTAATTTGTTCATATTATTTGATCCACAATCAGCCTGCACGTAATCATCTTTACTGCTGGCAGACATGAAAAAACTTCTGACAGTGCACCAACTGCCATTATGTATAACCACACCCCATAACAATGGCCCGTTTCCACTACACGCAGTGAAATGCGGCTACATAGCCGCATTGCACCACAGCTGAACTGAAACCAAAGCACATCAGTGGAACAATTTCCATTGCGTGCAGGTTATCCGGAGCGGTGCGGAGGGATCAGAGAATTTGCAGCATGCTGCAGCTTCTTGCATGGCCGCAACCGCCCCCGTCTCTTAGATTCACTTCTGTATTGGTGATGTGGAAGTGACGCGAATGGGAGCGGAAGTGATGCGTATCTGCATCACATCACTTCGGCTCCCATTCGCCAATGGAAATAGACCCTTGAAGGTTTTTTTTCTTTTTTTTTATTATGTACAGAGGAAGACACTTGTTGCTTGCCAGTTGGAAACATTTGTTATTTCCCACAATGCAACAAGGCTCACAGACAGGAAACGGACAGGGCCTAGGTTCTGACATCACACTGTGGGAGGTGCTTCATCACAATATCATCCACACTGACCCCCCTGATGATCTATTTGAGAAAAGGTTCATATTTCTAATTGGAAAAGGGCGTATTAGCTACTAATTGGGACAGTCCCTCTTTAATTGATCCATTCTCTGGACTGCTAAACAAGAAACGATGAATGAGTATAATACTCCAGCCTGCCGGCCACAAATGTTGTGGGCCAACGGTAGATTGGATTGTTTTTCTAGAATTGGACCAATCGTTTATTCTGTTGAAAGGTACGGTAAGTCCACCACTACCTCCCATTTTAAACAGTTTTCAGTGTATTTTATCCTTTTTTGGCATCTCTGTTTCATTCCTATTTCTGCATTATAGTTTGCCCACCCTCTGTGGAAGGGCGTTACCCCTTGCTTCCAGCTACTACAGAGAGTGACTTCTTAATGCAAGTGGGGTCAAATTTGTTTTCCCCAACTGCATATATAATGGTAACCCAGACTTGTGAGCAGGGCCGGCTTTAGGCCAAGGCTGCCTAGGCCATGGCCTAGGGCACCACAGGAGCAAGGGCACCAAAGCAGCAGGCTAAACTGGTGCAGCATTTGCAAGCTTCCAAATGCTGCAATGTAGGGAGATCCGGCAAACGCCTGACCTCAGTACTCTGCTGCTAGCTGCCTGTGCAGCAGCCACCTTGCTCTCTCTGCACGTTTGCATTGTGGCCGGCGGCTAAAGACTTGGGCAACACTTGTGGCCGTTGCCTCTTATAGCTGCAGCCAGCAATGTAACTTTTTAAAGCTGGAGGGGAGCTGAGGACAGGGGCACCCCCCCCCCCTCCCTCGCCTGGGTCCCCTGTCCTCCGCTCCCCTCCAGCTCCCCTCCAGCTTTAAAAAGTTACATTGCTGGCTGCAGCTATAAGAGGCAACGGGCGGGGATCACTCACCTCTTGCTCGTTCCAGCGTGCGCTCCACTGACGTCACTTCCTGCGGCGTAACAGGAAGTGACGTCAGTGGAGCGCAGGCTGGAATGAGGAAGAGGTGAGTGATCCCCGCCCGTTGCCTCTTACAATAGCTGCAGCCAGCGACGTAACTTTTTAAAGGATACCCCAACTGAAATGTGACATAATGAGATAGACATGTGTATGTACAGTGCCTAGCACACAGATAACTATGCTGTGTTCCTTTTTTTCTTTCTCTGCCTGAAAGAGTTAAATATCAGGTATGTAAGTGGCTGACTCAGTCCTGACTCAGACAGGAAGTGACTACAGTGTGACCCTCACTGATAAGAAATTCCCCTTGTTTACCTCTTTCTTGCTCTCAGAAGCCATTTTCTGCTAGGAAAGTGTTTTATAGTTGGAATTTCTTATCAGTGAGGGTCACACTGTAGTCACTTCCTGTCTGAGTCAGGACTGAGTCAGCCACTTACATACCTGATATTTAACTCTTTCAGGCAGAGAAAGAAAAAAAGGAACACAGCATAGTTATTTGTGTGCTAGGCACTGTACATACACATGTCTATCTCATTATGTCACAGTTCAGTTGTGGTATCCTTTAAAGCTGGAGGGGAGCGGAGGACGGGGGACCTAGGCGAGGGGGACGGGGGTCCGACCCCCCTCCCCGCCGCTAGCCCCAATCCCCCTTCCTGCCCGCTATCCCCCTCCAGCTCGGGCGGCCCCTCACACCCACGGCTTGGGGGGAGGGGGGGCGGCGATTTCTTTAAAGCTTGCCTCAGGCGGCAAAAAGTCTAGGGCTGGGCCTGAGGCTACCTATACTAAAGGGAAGGGGGAGGGGTCATCTCGCTACCTATACTGAAGGGGGGCAGCTAGTGACAGTGGCCTAGGGCAGTAAAGAGTGAAAATCCGGCCCTGCTTGTGAGTATTATTCTTTTGCTAAACAGCCAAAACATTATTACTACACTATAGTGGGCTCTTGGTTTTCCCTTTTTGTGTAAATTCTACATTTTAAGCACTCTAACTGTAAAGAACCCTTTTTCTAAATAAATGACAAACTTTTTTTTTCTCCATGCGCAGATCATGTCCCTTAGTCCTTTGCAGAAGAACAAGATAAGGACCTCAATAATGTTTGTTAAATCCTTGTAATTTATAGAGCTGACCTGCAGAGGATTGTTGGTGTCATAGCTTAAAAAAAACACAATACCAGTTGTCTGACAGATCTAATTATCTCTTTGGCTGCAATAGTGTCTGAATCTCACACCTGAAACAAGCATGTGGCTAATTGAGTCAGACTCCACTCAGAAACATCTGATCTGCATGCTTGTTCATGGTCTATAGCTAAAAGTATTAGAGAAAGAGGATCAACAGGACAGCCAGGTACAGGGGCGCCTTTAGCACATGGCACTACAAGCAGCTGCTTGGAGCGGCATGAAGGGGGAGGGGCGCGCTGTTGCGGGAGGGAGACTGCGGCTGATTGCCATTATTACCATCAGCGCCGGCTGCGCTTGTGTCCGATCGTGGTTTATTTACACCACGTGCTCTGCTGCCTTTATGTACGCCCCCCCCGCCCAGGCCCAGCCAATAGAATGAACAAAACTCTCACTGGAGTTCCGCCCACTCCACCTCCTCCTAAGTGCCTGGCCCGCCTCTCTCCCTAGCAGCAGCCGCACGAGTTGTTTACTGCGTGTGTGCGGTACGGCGCCGCCTTTAACTCCGCCCCCCTGAAGGCAGCGTGACTCACCCGGCCGGCGCCGGATGTCTAAGGCAGGGGTCGGCAACCCGCGGCTCCGGAGCCGCAAGCGGCTCTTTTTCCCCTTTGCCGCGGCTCAGTCCCGGCTCCGATGCTGCAGGGCTGCCCATTCTGACACTACACCGGTAGTGGGTGTCAGTGGTGTGACGTTTGCGCGTGTGACATCACGTGTGCTGCCGCTGGCCGGCAGCCTATCAGAGAGGCCGCCGGACCAGTGCAGGGCTTCGGGCGGCCATTTTCCCGTAGCCCTGCAGTGTAGTGCAGGCAGGACCTGACGTCGGGAAGGAAGAGGAGCCGACGGAGTTGCGCGCCACAAGGAGGTCGGGACCGGAGGTCGGGACAGGAGGAGATCGTGACAGGAGGTCTTCTTAGGGCCTGTACACACTGCTGCGCTTGCGTTGCGTTTTTAAAAACGCATGCGTTTTTAAAAACGCAAGGTCTTTTGAAAAAGAATGAAAATCGTGATGACTTGTACACACTGGTGCGATGCGTTTTTAAAAAAACGCAAACGCAGTGCCTGCTGCGCTTTTTTAAGCGCAGCGCATGAAAAACGCATTAAAAACGCATGCGCTTGCGTTTTTGCCTGCGTTTTTCAGAAGTCAGTATCCCAGAAGACTCTGCAATCTCCTGATTCCTGTTGAAATGTAAACTAGAAAAAAAACAAAGGATTCTTTAGCCAATCAGCAATTACAAGAAAAACGCAAACGCACAAAAAACGCAGGCAAAAGCGCATGCGTTTTTAAAACTACAGGCACTTTAAAAACGCATGCGCTTGCGTTTTTGCCTGCGTTTTTCAGTGTGTACAGGCCCTAAATGGGGTTTTCTTTTCAGATCTGCTGAAGGATTTGTGCATATTGGGGTCATTTCTGCTGAAGGATTTGTGCATATTGGGGTCATATCTGCTAACGATTTGTGCATATTGGGGTCATATTTGCTAATGATTTGTGCATATTGGGGTCATATCTGCTAACGATTTGTGCATATTGGGGGTCATTTCTGCATATTGGGGACATATCTGCTAACGATTTGTGCATATTGGGGGTCATATCTGCATATTGGGGTCATATCTAACGATTTGTGCATATTGGGGACATATCTGCTAACGATTTGTGCATATTGGGGTTATATCTGCATATTGGGGACATATCTGCTAACGATTTGTGCATATTGGGGTCATATCTGCATATTGGGGTCATATCTGCTAACGATTTGTGCTTATTGGGGTTATATCTGCATATTGGGGTCATATCTGCTAACGATTTGTGCATATTGGGGTCATATCTGCTAACGATTTGTGCATATTGGGGACATATCTGCTAATGATTTGTGCATATTGGGGTCATATCTGCTAACGATTTGTGCATATTGGGGACATATCTGCTAATGATTTGTGCATATTGGGGACATATCTGCTAATGATTTGTGCATATTGGGGACATATCTGCTAACGATTTGTGCATATTGGGGACATATCTGCTAACGATTTGTGCATATTGGGGACATATCTGCTAATGATTTGTGCATATTGGGGTCATATCTGCTAACGATTTGTGCATATTGGGGACATATCTGCTAATGATTTGTGCATATTGGGGACATATCTGCTAATGATTTGTGCATATTGGGGACATATCTGCTAATGATTTGTGCATATTGGGGACATATCTGCTAACGATTTGTGCATATTGGGGTCATATCTGCATATTGGGGTCCTATCTGCTAACGATTTGTGCATATTGGGGACATATCTGCTAACGATTTGTGCTTATTGGGGTTATATCTGCATATTGGGGTCATATCTGCTAACGATTTGTGCATATTGGGGTCATATCTGCTAACGATTTGTGCATATTGGGGACATATCTGCTAACGATTTGTGCATATTGGGGACATATCTGCTAACGATTTGTGCATATTGGGGTCATATCTGCTAACGATTTGTGCATATTGGGGACATATCTGCTAACGATTTGTGCATATTGGGGTCATATCTGCTAACGATTTGTGCATATTGGGGTCATATCTGCTAACGATTTGTGCATATTGGGGTCATATCTGCTAACGATTTGTGCATATTGGGGACATATCTGCTAACGATTTGTGCATATTGGGGACATATCTGCTAATGATTTGTGCATATTGGGGACATATCTGCTAACGATTTGTGCTTATTGGGGTTATATCTGCATATTGGGGTCATATCTGCTAACGATTTGTGCATATTGGGGACATATCTAACGATTTGTGCATATTGGGGACATATCTGCTAACGATTTGTGCTTATTGGGGTTATATCTGCATATTGGGGTCATATCTGCTAACGATTTGTGCATATTGGGGTCATATCTGCTAACGATTTGTGCATATTGGGGACATATCTGCTAACGATTTGTGCTTATTGGGGTTATATCTGCATATTGGGGTCATATCTGCTAACGATTTGTGCATATTGGGGACATATCTGCTAACGATTTGTGCATATTGGGGACATATCTGCTAACGATTTGTGCTTATTGGGGTTATATCTGCATATTGGGGTCATATCTGCTAACGATTTGTGCATATTGGGGACATATCTGCTAACGATTTGTGCATATTGGGGACATATCTGCTAACGATTTGTGCTTATTGGGGTTATATTTGCATATTGGGGACATATCTGCTTAGACTCTAAGGGGAAAGCACCGTCACTGACTGTCTGCGTACCCCCTGCTGAGCCCACCTTAACCAGCCCTGAGTGTGTTCCCCTCTCTCCCCGGCGGTGATCCCCCTGCATTAACTGAGAGACGAGTGCAGGCAGCCTAGGAGGTAAGCCTAGCTATACTAAAGTTGTAATCATAATGCTTGCTGGCTGCATATATTAAAAAAAAAGTGGACCTAAACTAATACAGGACAGAAGGAAAACATGTATCATGTGATTTACCCAGTTTTATTCCCCCTCATTTGTTACTAATCGCAAGTGGTAATTTGATCCTCCACATGTCACCTGACTGCCATGCCACGGCAGATAAGCTCATTAGATAGCACAGGATGTTAACAATATGCTTCCATGAAAGCAAGGAGTAGAAAAAGTGCAGTTATTTTAAGATTTGTATCAGCTGTAACAAAGAAATGTTTTTGTTTAAAGTGTACCAGAGACGAGCAGCATCTTTGGTATAATATTTACCTGAGGCTTCCTTAAACACCGTTAGGGCTGTTCCTCCCTTACCATCTCCCTGGGTGACTCCAGTCACACGCAATTGTCCCTGAAAGCCTGTTCGATCGCGCTCTGTCACACATGTGCGGCCGCTTAGGCGCGTTCCCGTCCCTGGGAGCAATCTGCGCTTGTGCAGTACAAGTACAGGGACGGGAGCGTGCCTGGCCGAGCCGCTCTTGTGCGATGGAGCGTAACTTGGCCAGGCTTTCCGAGACAACGGCAGGTGACAGGAGTCACCCAGGGAGATGGCAAGAGATGAGCAGCCCTAACGGGGCTTAAGGGGGGGGGGGGGCGCCACAGGTTTTCTCGCCTGGAGTGACAAAATGGCTAGAGGCGCCCCTGGCCAGGTAATATGCATAACTTAAAGGAAATAAGTATGGCAGCCTCCATATACCTCTCACTTTAGGTGCCCTTTAATTTGATCCATACATCAGTAAACAGTGGCAGGGTTCCTGTTTACCTTTATCCAGTCTGGAGAACCAGCTTGTTACAAAACACCCTGAGTTATGTTATGCCTAATGACTCCTCAGCCGAAACAATGGGCCAATTTATAACGCGTGGAGATCTGATAACGGGTAACAGACCGCCATTGTGTTTGTCTCCATACTTCAATATGTAAGCATCACTTTTAAAGTAAACGGTTGATCAGGTTTTTTTCCTGGCAATCAGTGTTTGATCGCTGTGCTGTTGTTATATTAAAGTGGCAATCAAAAACGCCTTTAAATAGACCTCAATGAGCTGCATCTGGCATATGCATATGAGCAGCACAGTGGCGTAGTGGTCAGCGCTCTCACCTTGCAGCGCTGGGTCCCTGGCTCACATCCCAGTCAGGGCACTATCTGCACAGAGTTTTTATGTTCTCTCCTTGCCTACATAGGCTTAGGGCTCTTTTCCACTATGAAATGCGATCGCGATTGCGATCGCGATTACGATCGCAATCGCATTTCAATTTCCACCATGCGATTGCGATTGCAATTGAGCTACTATACTCATTATAGTCTAGCTCAATCGCATACAAAACGCAGCAGGACAACGATTGCGCTTTGACCAAAATCGCATCGCAATCAGATCGCACTAATGGAAATTGCTGCTGCAGTTTCCATTAGTTTAATGTACCTTGCGATTTGCAGTCAGAAGCAAATCGCAAATCGCAGGCTAGTGGAAAAAGGCCCTTACTCCGGTTTCCTCCCACATTGCAAAAACATACAGAAAAGTTAATTGGCTTCCCCCTAAATTGGCCCTAGACTACAATACAAACACTACACGATACATAGAAATATGACTATAGTAGAGATTCAATTGTGAGCCCCTCCGAGGGAGAGTTAAGTGACAGGACAATATACTCTGTGCAGCGCTGCGGAAGATGTCGGCGCTATATAAATACTAAATAATAAAAATATTCAGCCTCAAATCTCAGTCTTATTAACGCTTTAAAATCCAATTTAATTAGAGGCTTGCAAGTGCTCCAGGCCTATTTCTTTTAGCACATTTTTTCCTTTTACCTTCACCAACCACCCCCCTCCCCAACATCGTCTATATGAAAGTACGTCACCTGACTCTCCTAATTATCCAGGCAAATTACACCAAGCCTTTGATATCCGAGCTCTGCAGATTTAATCAGCTTGTTCAGGTACCAAGATGTTTGATTTCTGCAATGAGGTTGGGCCTATGAAACATTCATTTACATCAGGGCGGCTTATTTGCATAATTCATTTGCACAGTGACTGTTGCTCAAACAATTAAAATGCTCCACTTCAGGATTTTTCTGCACTTAGAACAAAAACACATGTGCTACCACATACAGTAAAGGCATACAGTAATATTCCTATTATCAGGACTGGTGCTACAACTAAGGCAAGGGGGGCAATTGCCCCCAGGCCCCAGAGTCCATAGGGGCCCCCCAAGCATTTCCCATTCTAGCCGGGCTGCTGGGTACCGCGGCTTGTGTGTGAGGGTGGTGGAGGGAAGACAGCAGCGGCAGGCAGGGGAAGGAGATGGGGTCCTCCCTGAGTGCTCCCCCACGCCCACTCAGTGCAAGGTGAGGGTACAACTCACCTGGCAGCATAGCTGGGAACTTCAGCAAGTGTTCTCCACTTTGCAAAATTCAGCTTCTCCTCTCTGACGCCCTCAAGTGGCGCCTCTCAATTCTGCGCCACTGGCTGAGCCAGAGAGGACATGCTGTGACTGTGCAATGGGGAGAACACTTGCTGAAGTTACCCCGGCGCTGACAGGTGAGTTGTGCATTGCGTACATTTTTACGCATTCCCGCTAGTGCAGGAACATTAACACATACATTTTTACGCATTATTGGTTCAATGTGTAAATTGTGTGACTACAAGGGCACAGGATGGCTGCATGGGGCTGGTAGAAGCCCCAGGTAAGTGAAACTCATTTTTTTTATTTTGCTTGAACCTTCCCCTTAAGGCAATTTGAAGAAAGGGCCCCAATAAACAGCACCAAACTGTTTTACAATAGTAATTACATATTGTAATATTTATTGAAAAAGTAGACACATATGAAACCAATTAAAAATCACCTAATAGGTGACAAAGCATGGTGAAAACTGGATATATAAATATGACAGGGAGAAAGAAAAAGGAACAATCGAGAGACCCCAATAGTGTATTATTGTAGATCAGTTAGCGTAAAAAATAAATAGAATTATATTCACAAGTATAGGTTGCCGCGATCAGGCAACCACTTGTATCACAGACGGGGAGATTAGGCCTAAAGTCACTCTCTGTATAGAAGAAAAGGGTGTCCACACCCATCCACCAGGTGGATAATCACGTAATGAAAGAAACAGAGGCGCCAATAGAATAAAAATGATGCCAATTAAAACCAATTAAAATGTGGGTGGCAATGGTGGACTTGCCTACCCTACAAAAACCAAAGACCACTATGTATGGTAAAAAATATAAATTTAATCAATTTTATACTCCCAGTAAAACAATTAGTTTTATTGGGAGCATAAAATTGATTAAATTTTTATTCTATTGGCGCCTCTGTTTCTTTCATATTAATATGACAAGTCAGATTCAATAATAATTCCAGATGTCTTCCTACATGCACTCTCCACTCTCTTAACAATATTCTTCTGTCTTCCTCTCTGGTCACATTCATCCTCTCACTCCTTTTTACAAGACTTCTCTCAATCCTCTACCCTCCTCTGGAACACCCGTCCTCAAAACGTCCACCACTCACCCACACTTGCCCTTTTTAGGCGCCACCTGAAAACTCATTGTGGCCCAGTGCACACCAAAACCGCTAGAAGATCGTCAAAACGCTAGCAGTTTTTGGAGCAGATTTCAGAGTGATTCTAGGCATGTTTAGAGACGTTTGCCTAGCGTGCCTGGAAAACCGCTCTGATCTAGCATTTTCCAGAGCGGTTTGCGGTTTTCCTATACTTTACATTGAGGAAGAAACGCTTCTGCAAACCGCGAACGTGCAGCAGGAGGCACGTTTGCGGTTTGCTAAAAACCTCAAATCGCTGGTGTGCACCAGCCCAGTGAAATACATTAGCCAAACGTTTTCACAGGCGGATGCGGCTGGCGGATCGCTCCTAAAACCGCTCGGTGTGCACTGGGCCTAACTCAGGCAAGGATACTCTCCTACCTAGGACACTTCGGCCACTAACCACCATTTCTACCATCTCATACACAGCTTCCCTTCACCGACTGTCCTATTCCTTAAAGGGGAACTGAAGTAAGAGGTATACGGAGGCTGCCATATTTATTTCCTGTTAATCAATACCAGTTGCCTGGCAGCCCTGCTGGTCTATTTCTCTGCAGTAGTATTTGAATAACACCAGAAACAAGCATGCAGCTAGTCTTGTCAGATCTGACTTTAAAGTCTGAAACACCTGATCTGCTGCATGCTTGTTCAGGGGCTATGGCTAATAGTATTAGAGGCAGAGGATCAGCAGGGCTGCCAGGCAACTGGTATTGCTTAAAGAGAGTCTGAAGCGAGAATAAATTCAGACCTCATAGATAGCAGGGGCATGTGTGCCCCTGCTAAACCGCCGCTATCGCGCCTCTAAACGGGGGTCCCTTCACCCCCAAATCCCCTCCGAGCAGCCGGGGATCTCTTCCTGGTTGGGGCAGTGCCAACCGCCACAGCCCTGCCCCACGCGCGTCTGTCAGCGCGTATCTCCGCCTCTCCCCCGCCCCTCTCAGTCTTCCTTCACTGAGAGGGGCGGGGGAGAGGCGGCGATGCGCGTCTAATAGACGCGACTAGAGGCAGGGCTGCAGCCGTTAGCCCTGCCTCCAGGAAGAAGATATATACGACTAATTTTACGACCAACTATTGCGGGGGTGGGTTTGGGGGTGAAGGGACCCCCGTTTAGCGGCGCGATGGCGGCAGTTTAGCAGGGGCACATATGCCCCTGCTAACTATGAGCTCTGAAGCGAGAATTATTCTCGCTTCAGAGTCTCTTTAAAAGGAAATAAACATGTCAGCCTCCATATACCTCTCTCTTCAGTTCCCCTTTAAACCTTTAGACTGTAAGGGCTGGAACCCACAGGAGCGCTTTTGGCAGCGTTTTGGCAGCACTGCGATACGCTAGCAGTTTGCCAAAACGCTGGGCTAATGTTAATGGATGGGGCAACTTCCACAGGAGCGTTTGCGTTTCCCAGAAACGCAAACGCAGGACCTGCAGCATTTTGGGAGCGTTAGCGCTTCAATGTAAAGTATTGAAACGCTAGCAGAAACGCTCAGCAAAACCTAAACTGAGCGGTTTTGCTAGCGTTTTGCGGTTCAGCACACTGTAACAAAATGAAAAATAATTCACAGGACCAATCAGGATAAAAACGCAAAACGCAAAACGCAAAACGCTAGGCACCCGCTGGGGAAAAAAATACAATGTTGCAAAACACGACCAAAAACGCGCATGAATCCGCTTGCAAACCGCTCAGACAAAACGCTAGCGGTTGCGTTTTGCGTTTGCGGTTTTCAGTGGGTTCCAGGCCTAAAGGTGGCCATACGTCTACTGAGTTGGCTGCCGATTGACCATCGGATTTGATAATTATTATCGAATTGGATTAAAATTGGTGCCGCCAAATGCATGCACGATTGAAGACGTGATCGATTTCGGGTCAAGCGTGTCGATTGGGTGCGCGACCGTAACAGTGAGTGATATCGGGACGAGTGATAAATGCGGCATAAATCCACCAATTTCCCCCCAATGTCAAATGTGTTAACGGCCTCTAAAACGTTCATGTAAGATCGTTACGAACATGCCCGTTTTTATCCTGTAGCATTCAGAGAATTCGGCTTTATAGGTTTTTTAGCCTTCCATAGTTTATGGTTTACAGAAGCAGAAGACAAAGCGGCAGAGAGCAGACACAGGTCTCTTCTTTACGTAAACCGTTGATAAGTTTTCTCAAACAAAAGATCGGAGTCAGGATCAGCTCTGTGGAGACAAGCTAAACATCGCGGACATTCTCTAGCAACAGCACCCCGGCCTCCTGACAATCCCGCGCTTCGGTGACAGTCTGTGCGCAGGATTGATGAGTGCTTGTGTCTTGCTTCCTCTCTCATTGCGTCAGAGGCTCAGCGAGACCCGCTTAATGAGATGAGTCTGTCTTTCAGGAAGATCACATGGCGTTCCAATGAACTGGCCATGAATATGAATATCATTCGTACTTAATTCCTATCAGGGCCGGCCTTAGGTTTCACTGCACCCTGAGTGAAACCGGATTTTGGTGCCCCCCCCCCCCCTCCTCTTTGGGCGCGTACACAAATTTCCTCAGACTCAGTATAGGTAGGTAGGTAGCCAGGTATAGGTGCCCTCAATATAGGTTTTCATGTGTAGGTGCCCTCAGTGTAGGTAACCAAGCATAGGTAGTATAGTTGCCACAGTAAAGGTAGCTAGTATCTTAGCCCTCAGTATAGGTAGTATAGTTGCCCCAGTATAGGTAGCTAGTATAGTTGCCCCCATTTGGTGTGCGACTATGTTATATATTAGACATGACTTCGGCAGACTTCAGTCTTTTGAGAACCACGCATGCGCAGGATGCTTACGGTGGCATGCGCGTGATCAAGCCAAAGTCGTTCACCTAATGGAGCTGCAAGCGGGAATACAGAAGGGACCCAGGGGACACAAAGAGACCTCGTGGGCTACTGGTGGCTGGAGAAAGCCACAGATAAGTTCAGATTTCTATTTCATGCCTGTACTCGGGGTTCCTTTAAGTGAAATTTAAAAGGACCGGTTACATACCTGGGGCTTCTTCCAGCCCCCTGAAGTTCTTCTGGTCTCTGCCCATCATTCCGTGCTGCTCCATTCCTCCACTGTCCCCCTCCGAAAGCTGGACGACTCGGTCAGTTGCCTGCTATTGAGCATGCACTATTTACCTACTGCGCAAGTGCAGAACGCTCCTGGCCGTGAGTGCGCGATAGAGGAGGCGTGCAGCGCAGCGCGGCATGACGACGACAGCCCAGGTGATGCGTTTTTAAGATCGATCTTCAATCCGTTTTTATGCTTGATTCTCTTATCATTTCTTATCTATTTCCATTCACTTCTATGAGAAATCGATCAGAAAACAATTGAAAATAAGATCGGCCATGTCGGAAATTATCTATCGCACCGTCTATCTGCCGAAAAACGTATGGTGTATTCCCAGCATAAGGTTCCTGACAATGTTGGCATTTCAGCTTTGTCGTTATTGATACATGTTCACTATGTTTCTGCTTTAAGAGACTGCTGTATATATAACCGGTGAACAGTTCTTGAGTAAAACAAGCGAGCATGGCACATCATTCATATGTCATTCATACATGGTTACACATGACAAGTGGAATCATCGTGAAATCGGTCATCTCTGGTCCAGCTAGGCATCTAGTTCCCTCGTGGTAGAGCTTGCCCGTGGCTCTCTGGCCGTGTCATAGTGTCGGGAAGGATCATGTGACCTTAGCATACTGTGGAGGTTTAAAGGAAAGCAGAGTGAAAGGATTATGCAGTGTGTATTTTTCTTTCCTTTTAAACGAGATGTGTCACTTGCCATTGACATGGTGATTATATACCGTATTCCGTATATTTATTAACTCACTTGCAGCAAGCATGCAGCCAGTGGGGTTAAAATCCCTGATCAGCAGTGGCGTAGCAATAGAAAATGTAGAGGTTGTGAATGCACTGGGGCCCTTGGGCCAGGGGGACCCCGAGGGGCCCTCCCTCAACCGCACTATTAGCTCTTTATTGGTCCTTTGCTGGTAATGATCACTTATATAGATGCTTTTATTAGTGGTTAACATTAACAAACTGTCCCCTCTTCCCTGCTTGCCTCTCTAATACTGTGGTGGTCCTTGGCAGGTTTTGGCGTTGTTATGTATAGAGTGCTTGGGGGGCCAGTGTAAAACCTGCACTGGGGCCCAAAGCTCCTTAGCTACGCCACTGCTAATCAGAATACCTATTTTGGGAAGAGTGGGTTCATCCACAAGGCATACTAGGCAGATGCTGGATACCTGGTGATGTCCAGGGCGAGACAGGTCAATTCGGCACCTGTGATGTGCTGGATTGGGCGCTGGCTATAAAATCACCGTAATTTGGGTGCCAGAAATAGCTGGACCCCAAATTACATGAAGAAGGAAGGTAAATAGGTAATCAGCAGGGGATTATATATTTTCATATTCCCTGTGATTACATAGTACAGCGACAGACGTTTTTGGCTTCTTCATGCACTCAAAATGCACCCGGACAGAACATACAGTACTCGTCCAGGGCTCTGGATGCCCCCCAAAGTGACATCACTCCCCCTCCCCTCTGAACGGATCCATCTGAAAATGGGGCCTGCGAATAATGGCGCATGGTGTTGCCGCTAATCCGTTTGCCGCTTATCGCTATTTAACGTTAAAGCCTTATTGTTATTTAACGTTAAAGCCTTATTGTTATTTAACGTTAAAGCCGTATTGTTATTTAACGTTAAAGCCTTATTGTTATTTAACGTTAAAGCCTTATTGTTATTTAGCGTTAGCACAAATAACCCTCTCTGTACCTATCCCTAACCCCTAAACCCCCCCTGGTGGTGCCTAACCCTAACCACCCCCCTGGTGGTGCCTAACCCTAAGACCCCCTGGTGGTGCCTAACCCTAAGACCCCCCTGGTGGTGCCTAATCCTAACCACCCCCTGGTGGTGCCTAACCCTAACCACCCCCCTGGTAATGCCTAACCCTAAGACCCCCTGGTGGTGCCTAACCCTAAGACCCCCTGGTGGTGCCTAACCCTAAGACCCCCCAGTGGTGCCTAACCCTAACACTCCCCTGGTGGTGCCTAACCCTAAGACCCCCCAGTGGTGCCTAACCCTAACACTCCCCTGGTGGTGCCTAACCCTAAGACCCCCCAGTGGTGCCTAACCCTAACACTCCCCTGGTGGTGCCTAACCCTAAGACCCCCCCTGTTGGTGCCTAACCCTAACCTTGACAGTGTTACATTAAATCCATTCACCGTTTTGCAGTTAAATAACGTCTGCAGTTTGGCTTATGTAGGGAGCTATTGATAAATAACGTTACTGTGGGCAATAAAGTGTGCTGTTTGGCAAATGAACAGCACTATTGATAAATACCGTTAGTGTGTGCCGTTTTTCTTCTTTTTTCCCTGTGCGCCATTATTATGCAGTACTAACGATAAATAGCGATAAGCGTATCTTTTTAATGTGGCGCCATTAGTATGCATAGGCGCTGTGCGCCATTATTCACTGATCCGCCTCTGAACTGCCTCAGGAACACACTGGGAGGGGGTGGGATTGGCCAGGGTGCTTATGCAGAGCGGCAAGTGGAATAGAGTTAAAAAGTAACTTTAACCATGGATTGAACTTCATTCCAACCAGTAGCCGATACCCCCTTTCCCATGAGAAATATTTACCTTTTCTCAAACAGATCATCAAGGGGGTCTGTATGGCTGATATTGTGGTGAAACCCCTCCCACAGTGTGATGTCATGACCATGGTCCTGACAGTTTGCTGTCAATGAACCTCGTTGCATTGTGGGAAATAACAGCTTTTTCCTACAGCCAAGAAAGCAGTATCTCCCTCTGTGCATAGAACTTTCAGTAACAGACATTCCGTATAGATCACCTGGCAGAACTAAAGATATCACCACCAGTGATACATTTCAGAATGTAAATCAGGGAGAGGGAAGATATTACAATAGGCAAACACTGACTAAATAATCTATAAAGGAAAATTATAGAAAATAAACAACTGTATTCATTATGTTATTTTCACTTCAATTCCTCTTTAAGCCACTCATGCTACGTTTCCACTGTAGCGTGACATTTTCGCCTGCAAAAAATCGTATAAGATTTTTCTGATTGGTGAAAATTTGCATGTAAATTTTACGTGTTTTAATGCGAATTTTCGTACATAAAAATTCGCATTAGTTAAATATAACATAATCTGCCTAGTAACAGCTTAGTCTTGACTGCTGACAACTTCCTGTAACCATGGATCTAATGCGAATTTTTGGGCAAATAACACGAAAATTTGCATTGCCTTTACAAAGCATTGTACGCAAATCGTATGCGATGTCCAAAAAGATGACACAGGACCTCAGATTATTTTCACGTGTACGAAAATTCGCATTGAATGGAAACAGCCCCATTCACTACCATGAGTTGCAAAATTAATGCGAATTTTCTGCAAATTTTCTGAGAGAAAATCTGACTCAAAACGCACAAGTGGCAACCAGGCCTTACTCACCTGTCCTGCCGGGGCTGCAGCCATGTTATTATTGATCCTGTGAGTCCCCAGCTATTTGTAAATACTGGTGAGAAACGGTGACAAAGTGCCATCAGGTGACTGGAGTGCATTGATTGGGCAGGAGGAAGGAGAGTTGTGGCATGATGGGTAATATCACTATCCATTGCCACTTACTCTGCATTCAGAGAGGCACATATGTTTAGTAGTCACAGAGGCAGGACAGGTAAAACAAAGTTTATATCCAGCTGGAGGCTGGATAGTGTAAGGGCTCTGCCTCTGACATTGACCTGGGTTCAAATCTCGGCTCTTCCTATTCAGTAAGCCAACACCGATTCAGTAAGGAGTTCTTTGGGCAAGACTCCCTAACACGCGTACGTTAAAAAAGGGCGCCGGGAAAAAAGTGCGCAGGGTTTTAAACGATAAGCATGAATAACGTTTAAAAAAAATTGTGCTATATTTCATTTAAAAATAATGTTTTATAAAGTTATAAATCATTAAATAATGTGTATGAAATCGGCAATTGTAAAAACGTTAATCTTCCCTGTTTAAAAAGTCAAATGTATAATAACATTTTATAAAAGATTAATAAGAATTTTACTAAAACTATACCTAACCCTACTCTCACACAGAACCCTCCCTGTACCTACCCCTAACCCCTAGACCCCCCTGGTGGTGCCTAAACCTAAGACCCCCCTGGTGGTGCCTAAACCTAAGACCCCCCTGGTGGTGCTTAAACCTAAGACCTCCCTGGTGGTGCTTAAACCTAAGACCCCCCTGGTGATGCCTAAACCTAAGACCCCCCTGATGGTACTTAAACCTAAGACCCCCCTGGTGGTGCCTAACCCTAAGACCCCCCTGGTGGTGCCTAAACCTTAGACCCCCCATGTGGTGCCTAAACCTAAGACCTCCCTGTGATAAGCATTAATAACGTTTAAAAAAAATATTGTGCTGTTTTTTGTTTAAAAATAATGTTTTAAAAAAAATATTGTACTGTTTTTCGTTTAAAAATAATGTTTAAAAAAGTATAAATCATTAAATAATGTGTAATCATGAGAAGCAGTTATAAAACATTAAAAATCTCCGGGCGCCGCTTGTAAAACGTTATTTTTCTCTGGCGCCCTTTTTTCCTGTTGGGCGCCCATTAAACGATATTTATTATGGGAGTGAAAGGCAGCGCCCTTTTTGTAAACCTGCCTCATGCGCCCAAATTTCCTGCTTCCCCCTAACACTGCTACTGCTTACTGAGTGTGCTCTGGTGGCTGCCTTGCAACCACTTTGAGTCCGACAGAAGAAAAGCGCTATACAAATAAAGGAATTATTCTTATATACAGGATTCACCAGCCCTCTATGTAAGCAGCATCTCACTCTGTGTCTCCTAGCCAGCAGAAAACAGGAACCAATGACCCACCACAACAGTACAGATAATCTTATCAGTTTTACAAGTAGCACAGTGCCATCTACAGGCCGAATAAATGAATACCACAGCACAACAGCATAGCTAGGTAACTCTGAAATCTGGGGGGGAGGGGGGGGGGGGAGCACAAAGCCGATCTAATAATATCTGAGGGCCGAGATGGATTAAGATGTAATTGGTACCCTAAGCAAAGTAATGAATTTGGGGCCCCCTTGTGGTCTTTCTGGTAAGCTGAAGTGGAGAGAGGTCAAAGAAGGAGGCTGATGGGCCCCTTGACTCCCACTGGGCCCCAAGCACCCGCCTAGGTTGCTTGGTGGATAATCCTGCTCTCTCTGAGGGAAATGGTTCAAAGGCTACCTAAATGTCTGGGCAGGTGAGGGGCACAAAATCTACTTAGACTTAGTACTAACCTATATCTGAGGGGAAGGTGTGTGTGTATGTGTGTGTGTGTGCATTTCTGGTGCATAGCCAAATTCATGGAGAAGCATGTGATCATTCTGATCAGGTGATGTCTTTTTAAGGTTCTTATTTGCTGGTCTTGTTCACGTGTTGCTTTGGTTTCCTGTGCAGGCTAAAGCAGGAAGGAAGAGCTCGCAGCAAATCAGGGCTTTACAAACCTGTCACCTGATGTCAGAGGTCACATGCTTCGCCATGCATTCTGCTACATACAAAATGAGCAACTCTGGTTTGTTTCTTTTAAAAAGACGTCAGTGATGGCTCCCTGTCTGTTCCTCTCGCTTGTGGTTTGTAGAAAAGCCTGAATACAAATCTGCTTGGCATTGTACATGTTCACATCACCATGCTAGATCCTCCTGCGCACATAACATAATAAACTCCTATGACGTCAGCACTTTTGTCCAGCGTGCGTATTGTAAACCTTTTAAATGCAATCTATTGCTGGCTTGTGCTGGGCAAATAATGGCAGTTCTGCAGCAGCTAATTACATTTCTTTCTCCATTAAAAACAGCTGGGCGGCTTTTGTTATAAGGAGATGAGGGCTGTGTGATGGAAGAATGACATTTGATGAACTTGTGTCACATGAATTGTTTACACGGGGAAAAAATATATTTTGTATGCTAAACATTTCTATTTGAGTCTTTTGTGATTGGACTGGTTGGCACAATCTAAAGCTGGCCATACACTAGGCCTATTCCCCGCCGATCGACAGCAGATTCGATCACTGGGATCGAATCTGCTGTCACATCGTTCACGCTAAATTTCGATCTATTTCGTCCCGAAATAGATCGATCGCTCCGTGCGTGAAATTACCGTCGATCGCCCGTGGGTAGGAAGCGCGTCGCTAGCGGCGGTCGAGTGCCCGACGACCGACGCAATACAGCAGCAATACATTACTTGCTCTGCAGGCACGACTCCCCAGGTCTCCGCTGTCTTCTCCGCTCTGGTCTGGTCTCCTGGTCCGGCATGCTTCACTTCTTTCTGTCCCGGCAGGAAGTTTAAACAGTAGAGGGTGCTCTACTGTTTAAACTTCCCCCGGCGGAGCAGGTAATGTATGCGGGGGGGGGGGGGGGGGGAGCGGCGGCAGCACCACCACCGATTGTGAACGGCTTCATGCTGAAATCGATTCACAATCTGTTTGCAGTAAAGGCAGCCATATGATCCCTCTCTGATTAGATTCGATCAGAGAGGGACAGTGGCGGCGCCACACTGGGGCTTACCCAGGCTTCAGCCCCAGCTGGCGACTTATCAGCCCCCCCTGAAGCCCCCCCCCCCCCCCCCCCGCTGTGGCCACCGCAAGTTCCTTCAGGAGGAGGACTGTCTGGACACGTGAGGAGGGCCTGGCGCTGACTGTCACCACCAGCTATCAGTCACCGCCCCGGCCCGGGACATATACATAATGCTGGTACACTAGCAGCCACGCAGAGCGGCCTGCATATAAAAAATTCTGTCACGTGACGACGTCCAGCGTCACGTGACACTTGCAGCGCGCTTCCCTCGCCTGGCCCGCACAGGCAGCACCAGCAAATTGCCGCCGAAGAGGCGAAGAAAAGAGACTGCGTGTCTGCAGCATGCCCAGCACTCACACCCACCCAGCCCAGACACCCTCGGACAGCACAGGAAACGTCCGAGCGGCGTCGGACTGGAGCCGGGCCAGCCAGAGCTGAGGAAGCAGCAGCAGGAGGAACTCGTTACTCTGAGCGAGGAAGGAAGGCTCAGTCAAGGCAGCTCAAGGTGGGTGTCCTCCTTTCCTGTGTCCAGCCAGCCAACTGCCAATTTTTTTTTTTTTGCACAGGCCTGAGCTCAGCTGCCCTGGGGGGCCCCAGCCCACCACACCAGCCAGGCTTGAGGCCTTCCCACCCACCACCAGCCAGGCCTGAGGTGCCCCAGCCCACCACCACCAGCCAGGCCTGAGCTGCCCTAGCCCACCACCACCACCAGACAGGCCTGAGGTGCCCCAGCCCACCACCACCAGTCAGTCCTGAGCTGTCCTGGGGCCCCCAGCCCACCACCACCAACCATGCCTGAGGCCTTCCCACCACCAGCCAGGCCTGAGGTGCCCCAGCCCACCACCACCAGCCAGGCCTGAGGTGCCCCAGCCCGTCACCACCAGACAGGCCTGAAGTACCCCAGCCCACCACCACCAGCCAGGCCTGAGGCCTCCAGCCCACCACCAGCCAGGCCTGAGGTGCCCTGGGGCCCCCAGCCCACCACAACCAGCCAGGCCTGAGCTGCCCTGAGGTGCTCCAGTCCACCACCACCAGCCAGGCCTAAGCTGCCCTGGGGCCCCCAGCCCACCACCACCAGCCAGGCCTGCGCTGCCCTGAGGTGCTCCAGCCCACCACCACCAGCCAGGCCTTAGCTGCCCTGGGGCCCCCAGCCCACCACCACCAGCCAGGTCTCAGGCCTCCAGCCCACCACCAGCCAGGCCTGAGGTGCCCTGGGGCCCCCAGCCCACCATCACTAGCCTGACTACATATACATATACATTTACTCGTTTCCCCAGTAAATACATGTAATGAGAGACAGCGTTTCACCAGTTAATGCACATAATGACAGACAGCCAGTGTCCCCAGTATATGTAGCCAGGCGTATAGCTGTCCACGCCTGGCTACATATACTGGGGACACTGGCTGTCTGTCATTATGTGCATTAACTGGTGAAACGCTGTCTCTCATTACATGTATTTACTGGGGAAACGCTGTCTGTCATTATGTGCATTAACTGGTGAAAAGCTGTCTCTTATGTGCATTTAATGGGGAAACTCTGTCTGTCATTACGTACATTAACTGGCGAAAAGCTGTCTCTTATGTGCATTTACTGCAGAAACGATTTCTGTCATTACGTGCATTTACTGGTGAAAAGCTGTCTCTTATGTGCATTTAATGGGGAAACGCTGTCTGTTATTACATGCATTTACTGGTGAAAAGCTGTCTGTCATTACGTGCATTTACTGGTGAAAAGCTGTCTGTCATTACGTGCATTTACTGGTGAAAAGCTGTCTCTTATGTGCATTTACTGGTGAAAGGCTGTCTGTCATTACGTGCGTTATCTGGTGAAAAGCTGTCTCTTATGTGCATTAACTGGTGAAAAGCTGTCTCTTATGTGCATTTACTGGGGAAATGCTGTCTGTCATTATGTGCATGAACTGGTGAAAAGTTGTCCCTTATGTGCATTTACTGCGGAAACGCAGTCTGTCATTATGTGCATTAACTGGTGAAAAGCTGTCCCTTATGTGCATTTACTGCGGAAACGCAGTCTGTCATTATGTGAATTAACTGGTGAAAAGCTGTCTCTTATGTGCATTTAATGGGGAAACTGTCTGTCATTACATGCATTAACTGGTGAAAAGCAGGCTCTTATGTGCATTTAATGGGGAAATGCTGTCTGTCATTACGTGCATTAACTGCTGAAAAGCTGATTCTTATGTGCATTTACTGGTGAAAGGCTACCTGTCATTATGTGCGTTTACTTCATTTTTTTTTCCATGTAACTACGTTAGCTGGTACAACTACATTACAGTTAGCCCCGCCCACATGACATCATGACCACGCCCAATTTTTCGCTGCGGCGCGCTCAGGCGCCGCAAATTCCCCCCCCCCCCAGGCCCGGCCTGCCAGCCCTCGTGCCCCCTTTGACCCCCCCAAAAAAATTTGAAGCTGGAGCCGCCACTGGAGAGGAATCTATCTGTTGGTCGAATCTGATGGCAAATCGACCAGTGTATGGCTACCTTAACTTGTAAAAGTTTATTTTTTTTCCATTTGCAGTAGTGAATTGAGCATGGTGGTATCATCCTCATGGCCAGGGGTGTTGCTAGGATTCTAAGATATCCAGGGCACTTTTGGGTACTCCAGATGGAAAATGGGTGTGGCCACACACTAAAATGTGGGTGTGGTCATGGGTGAAGCTAAATTTACATGAACTTAACAGTGGTCTAAGTAGGCCTGCCTGCTTTGTTTACACAGAGGGCCAGATTTTGACAATTTACCGCCCAAGGCCCACTGTCACCAACCCCGCCCTCCCAACCAACTCATCCTGTGCACCACCCATTCTGTGTGCTGTCTCTGTCCCATTTGTTCCCTTGTTTCTGTGCTCTCATCTTGATCTCCATTGCTCACACCTGTGTAAGCAGGGCAGCCACTGACTGGGTATGTGACTGCTGTGGTTTACATGTTTGTCAGTTTAACTGCCTTAGTGTCCCAGCCCACCCCTTGGTTCCTGGTGCCTTAGGCCATGGCCTTTGTGGCCTTATCTCAAATCTTGCCAAGTTCACACACCTGATTTAAGTTGGCTGAGGTGGCTGATAACGACCGCCTCAGCCGAAAATCAGGGGTGTGCATGACACCTGACGACCTGATGACAGCCAACTAGTGAGGGATCCGCCAGACAGATCTACCCAACCCCAGCAATGCCATTGTCCCCACCTATCCCATTGTTCAAGCCGCTACCCCGCCCCAGTGATGTCATCCATGCACTGCTCATTGTCCCTCTGTCATCCCTTCCACCCCACCGCATAGAAACACAGTGCATTGTCAGCTACACAGCTGACACGCGTGTGTGCAGCCCGGCCCAGCGATATCGCCCAAGGGGATCCGCTCCTGATCCCCGATGGGCAACATTAGTTGGGCATGTGTGGGGGCACAAAAGGGTAAACTGGGCAATTGTTAAGGCCCTGAGCTACTTAGGGTGCCTCAAGTCAGGGATTGCAGTGGCCAACAACATTCATGTCAGTACAGTGCTGAAGTCTAAGAGTCACCACATTCATTTTTGCTCGGGCCTCCATTTTGCCTAAAACTATCCCTGACCACATTAAGCCCAGGGGACACAGTCAGCCATGGGGTTAGAATGGATATACTGTATATACTCGAGTATAAGTCTAGATATTTAAGTCTGATTCACTTCATAAATGTATACGTGTCGACTTATACACAAGTCACTGGGCAACACTGAGCACACTGAGTAATGTGTGTATTAATAATGGCATAATGTGGTAAGTGATACTTTGAGGAAAGGAAATGAAGTCTGAAAGTCCTGGCCACAACAATTAACAAGGAAAGGGACAGGGGGGAAATACTGGGCTGCATAAAAGGGAGAGAATAACTGCAGCACTTGGGGCCCTGGAGGCGGTATTAGCTGCTCTTAAGGGACAGGAGGGTTTAATGGCCGCATTACTTAATGCAGTGCAGTCATTAACCCCTGCTGGTCCCCAAGTACAACTATTAACTTTGCTGGGTAGACTTATACTTGAGTCAATAAAACATTCCAGCTTGAGAAGGTTGAATATTGGAGTCGACTTATACATGAGGTCGACTTCCCAAGTCAAACTGCCATGTACTCACTCCTCTAGTAGTCACTACTTTTCTATGCAGCTGCTCCATAACTGCTGGTTCGCACGGGCTTCTGCTGAGCTTCTGCTCAGCGTCTCATTCAAACACTGTGTTTTTTTTTTTCCCCAAGAATGTCAGCGGGTGTACCACAGCTTTAGGAAGCGGCCCCACCCCTCAGCCGGAGCCAAAGAGACAGTACACTATGGGAGAGGTACAGCATGATCCAAACCAGACCAAGACATTACCACTACCAGAAGCCATGTAAGAGCCTACCCATCGCTCACTACCTACCACTTACTACAACTTGGCAGCCAACCACTATTGTCACTTGCTACTTCACTTTCATCCACAACTACCCACTACTTGTCACTCAGTAATATTTGCACAACCACCTGTCACCACCACTACTAGGATTGGCCACCTCCGGCCAGTGAGATGCTAATCCTTTTGGCCTGCCTGAAAATGTAACCCTTTCCAATCCTATGTCGGAATATGTCCAACATCAACCTGTTCCAGCATAAGTCCAATGTCGGACATTGGGAAAATGGCTGCCGCTAGGGGGCGCTGTTTCCAGATCAAAGTGTCAGACTGAGTCTGACACTTAGATCACTGCCGCACCCATCTTCCACGTCTGTGCCAAGTAACTTAGATATTACTTGGGTGCAACTGGGCTTGTCACTAGGGGTGCTGCTGACAGCTCTAGTCTGATATAACGTCACCCTATGTGTTGGAAAAAGTCAGTTTCATCCCTTCCAGCACCATGCTGCATGGGGTAATTACCTAATTCTGCTGAGGCGTGTGCAATGGGGGCAGAGCTACGGCGCGAGAGATGGTGCCTGCCCCGCCCCTTCCCACTGATGCCAGTTCACCTTCTTGCTGTAGTGGGAGCAGGGGCGTAAAAGACCCTGCAAGGGTGCAGCCGCAGGGGGGCCCAGAAGCCATGGGGGCCCCATGGGGGGAGAAATTTATTTTCCCTGTCCTGAGAGACTGACAACTAAGGACACAGAGATAAAAAGCTTTCTGCTCTCTGCACAATTGTTCCAATGACTGCATCTGCTCAGCCACTAATAACTCATACAAAGTTTTGTAGACAAAAGATTTGTAGACAGTCTCTATTCAGTGTGCAGCAATAACTTGTGTACAACACCCCGCCCTCAGCCTCTCCACCCCCTTCACAAGGGCTGTGCACTGTAATGATGCTGGAGCAGTCTGCAGAGCAAGTTTTGCTTCATCAGAAGAGGTCAGAGTAAGCGTAATAAGCTGAGGCTGGGAGCACACTCCTTCATCAGTTTTTTGTATGCATTTTTTCCTGTATGCATTTTCTGCACACCATGTGTGTCTGCATGTGTGAAAACATGCACGTTTCATCACAGAAGCTAATGTAATTGATAGGGAAAATGCTCCCAGGGCTTCTATGCTGTTTTTATCTGCATGGAGAAAACACATTTAAGTGTGCACTACACTAGCCAATTGAATAACATTGTTTCTCAGTTTACCTGTTTAGAAAGTAAAGATGGGGGGGAGGGGGGACAGAGGGAAGGATCCAACGTTTTGCAGGGGGGCCCAGTGATTTCTAGTTACGCCCCTGAGTAGGAGGAGGTATAGACCAGGGGCGTAACTACAGGGGAGCCCCTGCAAACGCAGAGGTGACCAGAGCTGTAAAGGAGCTGCAACTACTATTTAATTCCCTCCAATATAGGGGCGCAGCCTTCAGATCAGGTGTTTTTGCGGCTACATTTGTTATGGGTGGAAGGATTAGGATGGCCATACTTGTTTTATGACCCTTGTAAGATGGGCCCCCAGGCCGTGAGTGTCAGCAGGGACTGGCAAGGGAAGGGGTGTGAACATAGGAGCACCACATCAAAGTTTTGCTGGCGGGGGGGAGGGGGGCAGGGGCGTAACTAGGCCCCACCGGGCCCCCCTGCAGAATTTCAGAGCGCCCCCCCCCTCCCTGGGGCCCGCTCGTGGCCGTTTTGTGGGGGCTGAAGGGGTGGCAGCATGAGGGGAAAGCCTTGGCCACAGTCGGCTGGGAGAGGGGAAGTTCCCCCCCTCTCCCTCACCTCGGGGCTCTCCCCTCTGCGCTCCCCTCCAGCTAGTTACAGTGTGGGCAGCGGCGGGCAGATACATACCTTCTTCCGTGCGTTCCACCGCATACTCCTCGCTCTAGCGGCTGACGTCACTTCCGGAAATGACGTCACTTCCGGAAGTGACGTCAGCCGCTAGAGCGAGGAGTATGCGGTGGAACGCACGGAAGAAGGTATGTATCTGCCCGCCGCTGCCCACACTGCAACTAGCTGGAGGGGAGCGCAGAGGGGAGAGCCCCGAGGTGAGGGAGAGGGGGGGAACTTTCCCTCTCCCCGCCGACTATGGCCAAGGCTTTCCCCTCATGCTGCCACCCCTTCAGCCCCCACAAAACAGCCCCGAGCGGGCCCCAGGGGGGAGCAGGGGCTGCAGGGCCTATTATTTCGCCAGTGGAGGGGGGGGACCATGACTTGTAGTTACCCTCAGGTAGAGACCCTCCTCGCCGCTGCAGCACTCCCTGGATCACCCCGTCCCCTGAAAAAAGTAAGTGCTGAGGGGGAATAAGGTGGTCCACAAAATGGATTTGAACGGATTTAGAGTAAATTGTACGCAGGTTGGCTAATGGAATGCACTTCCAACCAATTTTGATTGGCCCAATTCCAAACTGCAAAAAAATTGCATTAAATTTGCTTAGAGCTGTAATTATTAGCATCTCATTAGCCCATCTATAGTTGTCATGCAGTTGTCATGCACTAGTTAGTGTCACTGTCACCCAGTACTTTTCAACCCCTACTTGTACTCAGCATTTGTCACCTACAGCTTGTCACCCACTATTTGGCAACCCAATATCACTAGACAAATAGAAAAACGAAATAGATTTTCCGTTTCCCCCTCTCTGTATAATAAAACCAGAAGGAAGTAAATCTTTGGCTGAATTTGCACTTGAAGAAACCTTCCTGTGGAATACGATGGCTTGGCTGCGTTCCTGCAGGTTTAGCACGCAAGACATCATTCTCTCCAGGAACTGTGAGAGGCCACTGCGGACTCCATGAGACGTTACTGAAGACAGCGATGGGATTTTGGCTGCTGATCACTGAATCAGGTTCTGCCAGTTAGGTGACAGGGCGGGGCTTCCTGCATCGGACATGCTTGATCACTTGCAGTGATAATGGCCTGTTGTCATGAGCTGACATTTACAGAAACCACAGCACCAAGTAAAAGTGAGGGAAAGCTGCGGAAGTGCATCCTTTATAACTTTAAAGTGAACCACTCTAAATAAGTGCATGACAACCTAAAACTGAATACTCACCTTAATGACACATGGAAATGGATCACAGCAACGTACCCTGACGACAAGCATTCCCCGATCGTTTTTATTGCCCGCAGGAACACGCGATGGCACACGAAGGGCGCAAGCGAGAGTTCAAAGGACAACTGAAATGAGAAGAATATGAAGGCTGCCATATTTATTTCCTTTTAAACAATACCAGTTGCCTGGCAGCCCTGCTGGTCTATTTGGCTGCAGTAGTGTCCGATAGAGTGGGGCCGAACCTCCGATTTTCGGTTCGCGAACCGGGTTCGCGAACTTCCGCGTAAGGTTCGGTTCGCGTAAAAGTTCGCGAACCGCAATAGACTTCAATGGGGATGCGAACTTTGAAAAAAAAAAAAATTATGCTGGCCACAAAAGTGATGGAAAAGATGTTTCAAGGGGTCTAACACCTGGACCCCCAGGTGGAGGAGTGGGATACATGCCAAAAGTCCCCGGGAAAAATCTGGATTTGACGCAAAGCAGCGTTTTAAGGGCAGAAATCACATTGAATGCTAAATGACAGGCCGAAAGTGCTTTAAAACATCTTGCATGTGTATATATCAATCAGGTATACAGTGGCGGGTTCACTGAACAGAACAGGTATGCAGTGGCGGGTTCACTGAACAGGTATACAGTGGCGGGTTCACTGAACAGAACAGGTATACAGTGGCAGGTTCACTGAACAGAACAGGTATGCAGTGGCGGGTTCACTGAACAGAACAGGTATACAGTGGCAGGTTCACTGAACAGGTATACAGTGGCGGGTTCACTGAACAGAACAGGTATGCAGTGGCGGGTTCACTGAACAGAACAGGTATACAGTGGCAGGTTCACTGAACAGGTATACAGTGGCGGGTTCACTGAACAGAACAGGTATACAGTGGCAGGTTCACTGAACAGAACAGGTATGCAGTGGCGGGTTCACTGAACAGAACAGGTATACAGTGGCAGGTTCACTGAACAGGTATACAGTGGCGGGTTCACTGAACAGAACAGGTATGCAGTGGCAGGTTCACTGAACAGGTATACAGTGGCGGGTTCACTGAACAGAACAGGTATACAGTGGCAGGTTCACTGAACAGAACAGGTATACAGTGGCGGGTTCACTGAACAGAACAGGTATGCAGTGACAGGTTCACTGAACAGTACAGGTATGCAGTGGCAGGTTCACTGAACAGGTATGTAGTGGTGGGTTCACTGAACAGGTATGCAGTGGTGGGTTCACTGAACAGGTATGCAGTGGTGGGTTCACAGTACAGGTATGCAGTGGGGGGTTTACAGAACAGGTATGCAGTGGCGGGTTCACAGAACAGGTATGCAGTGGTGGATTCACTGAACAGGTATGCAGTGGTGGGTTCACTGAACAGGTATGCAGTGGTGGGTTCACAGAACAGGTATGCAGCCAGGAACAAGCTAAGCCTAACTAATCCTTCCCTATGAGAGACAGTCTGCAGCAGCTCGCCCTACTCTCACTAACGCAGGCACACGAGTGAGCTTAATGGCCGCCGCTGCCTGCCTTTTATTAGGGGGGAGTGGCTCCAGGGGCTAGTGTAGCCTAATTGGCTACACTGGGCCTGCTGACTGTGATGTAGAGGGTCAAAGTTGACCCTCATGGTGCATTATGGGGCGAACCGAACTTCCGCAAAACTTCGCCTGCGGGACGCGAACGCGAACCACTGAAGTTCGCATGGAACCGTTCGCAGGCGAACCGTTCGGCCCAACTCTAGTGTCCGAATAACACCAGAAACAAGCATGCAGCTAACCTTGTCAGACCTGACAATAATGTCAGAATGTCAGAAACACCTGATCTGCTGCATGCTTGTTCAGGGTCTGTGGCTAAAAGTATTAAAGGCGATATCCAGGCAACTGGTATTGCTTGAAAGGAAATATATATGACAGCCTCCATATCCCTCTCGGGTCACTTGTCCTTTAAACTACTTGTCATCTCTGTTTGCCAGGTAATGTCGTTTGACTGATGTTTTAAAAGCATGGATCTTCTCTCTGTCCTTTTCTTCATTTTGAGCATTGAGAAGACATCTACATATACAAGGCCAATTTTGGGGAACCCGATCAACTTATCCGCAATGTTTTTGGAATGTGGCAGGAAACCGGAATGCCCAGAGGAAAGACATGAGGAGAAGATACAAACTCTGTGCTAGTGGTGTCACAGGTGGTCACGGGTGGAGCCAAATTTACATGAACTTAGCAATGGTGGAATATTAGACTAGGACTATAGTAGGATTTAGATTGTGAGCACCTCCAACACAAGTGCCCCCAAGTTTGGGTAGTGACAAGTGCCCCGCAGTTTAGGTAGTGGCAGGTGCCCCCAAGTTTAGGTAGTGACAAGTGCCCCGCAGTTTAGGTAGTGACAGGTGCCCCCAAGTTTAGGTAGTGACAGGTGCACCCCAGTTTAGGTAGTGACAGGTGCCCCCCAGTTTAGGTAATGACAGGTGCCCCCCAGTTTAGGTAATGACAGTTGCCCCCCAATGTATGTAGTGACAGGGACCCCCACTCACCATCGTCTCAGCAGCCAGCCCAGCATCAGACCTCAGAATCAGCCGGCGACCAGTGAGTCGGGCGCACGGTACCCCCGTGGACATCACGCTGCATATGCGGAAGTCATGTCACCTCCGCATATCAGTGCAGTGTCCGCAAGGTCCTAGCGCCTGCCCTCACTGGTTGCCGGCTGATCGGAGGTCTGACACTGGGATGGCTGCTGGGACTTGGCAGCGGGACAGCCAGGGGGGGGGGGGGGGGCTGACGGCCAGGAGGGGGACGTCTGCCCCATTCTGCCCAGCGTGCGGACGCCCATGACCCCGAAGTCCCAAGGTCGTGGGGGGGGGGGGGAATCTGGGGACTTGGGGCTTTGCAACAAGGATCACCTGGTAGTGATGCTGAATTTGGCAAATACCGCATGGTGCAGCTTGGCGAAGGAACAGTAATGCTCAGCATTTGCAGGTTCATAAATCCTAACATAATCGTGATATTACAAAATCTATTTGCCTTGCTGAAACGCCATCTCTACTGCCACCATATTAGTAACACTGAATAACAAAATAATTTGTACAGAAACTACACAGAATTAATGCAAACCTGAACTGAAAATTAAAAGTCAGAATAAACGTACACACGTCATACTTGCCTCCTGTTTAGTCCACTCCTCAATCTCTTTCTCCTCTCCTGCGTCCTGTTTGTCCACTGTGATCAATGGAATTCTCTGTCCTCCATTTTGAAAATGACCATTACCCCATAATAGCTTCCTGGTCAGCACCCCATAAAGTTGCCCATTAACGGTACAATTTTTTCATCTGATGCAATCCTTTTATGTGATTTGTACGATCGTAACTAATGGGAAGGCAATTATCGATTGTTCCAACATTCCGATTCGATCGTAAAATCCAACTTTCGGATCGATAATTTTTCCTTTTCCAACCAACCAAACAATCGTATAACATCGCGCCACAAAGGGGCGTTTTTAATACAATTTGATCACAAAAAGTGTGTCGAAAAATCGAATCTGAAGGAGAGATTGTATTGTTAATGGGCACCTTTAAATTGTAATATCGCCCACTTGAGCCATAGGGAAACATGGACATTACCTTGCTCATCATTTGTCCTTTCAGTTATAACTGACAGCAACTGATATAAAACTGACAGCAATTGATATCTGACAAAATCTTGTCTGAACTGGAAGGGATCACTGTAAGAAGAATATGGTAAGCTTCTGAGAGGAACTGACAGTGAGGCAAGTATGTAATATTCACTTGCAGGTACATCACGTGTTTATTTTAACCACTTTATCCACCACTACAGTATATTTACATCCTCTGTGACTTCAACTAAGCCACGAGGATGTAGATATAAGTAGTGTAGCTGAAGCACAGCTGTGTACGATTGGGCATTGCTCCTGTGCACACCTCCAGCACCATCTGCTGCAGCACTGATTGGTGAAAAGGAAGATATGGTCCCTGAGCCAATAAAATTGATTTTACCATTCAAAATGCTTTGATTTTCTCAGTACATGGTGAAAAATTCACACTGTACCATTATTTTAGAATCAAATATCCTCACCATAAATTATGACAGGAACAAAATCTAAGTTTTGTGATAAACGGTAGAAATAGCAAAACATAAATTGTGTTTTTTATCTACAGAAGCACTTTTTATTTTTAAACAATTAGATGGTTACCTAGCGCTGGAGGGGATTACCTTATCTAATCAGCAGCGTGCACGAATGAGGGATCCCTTCAACCCTCAATTTAGGACTCAGTTAGAATTCACAATTGATCGAGCACGCGCTAAACGTAAAAATTAAAACACTCTTTATTGATTCAATTTACATAAAAAAACGTCAACAACAAGGATTTTCTACCTTCTCTTACACTCACTACAACATTCTTACATCCACACCATAGAAGGGCCCTTCTAAAAAATGTATGCTAAAAACCTTTTTCCTCTATGTGAAAAATAAAAACTCTAAAATATTTGCAAAAAGCAAAGAAAACAAACAGTCACCCCAATCCAGAATATGGGCAGCTCAAATAGATAAAGTGATCACTCGTTTTCACTGGGATATTTCCCACTAATAGTCAATGTCCCATATATTCATTCCACACTTCTCATAGAAAGGGATTGACCAGCTCCGTGTTACTAGCTGCTATTGAGTTCTTCCAAACTATACAGATTGTACAGTTACCAGCTCCCCCTATACATCCAACAAATGCAAGGTGCTGTTTACTCACTGTTCATCCGTATTTTCACGCTGGCGCCTTGTATCGCTCCCAATACTCACTAACGGTGCTCACAGCCGCAGGTCTTGAGCTGTATGCTCTAGGATTATGTGCACACTGCGCTCCCGCTGGACTTTCCGTAGAGTCCACGTCACTTCCGTATTGAAGATACTCCGTTCACCCAGCCACACTTCCGTAATGCTTCCTCTTACTCTATTGATTTCAGGTGACGTCACCACTCACGGGGTTGCTGGATCTTGGTTACTAGGTGGCTGCTGCGCGCTCCTTGCAGTACACCTACGTTCCACGCTCTCCCCCAATCTTATTTAGAGTTCTCAGGAGTCAAACCTCTACGCGTTTCAGCCACTAACGGTGGCCTTCCTCAGGAGGAATCTCATCCTGAGGAAGGCCACCGTTAGTGGCTGAAACGCGTAGAGGTTTGACTCCTGAGAACTCTAAATAAGATTGGGGGAGAGCGTGGAACGTAGGTGTACTGCAAGGAGCGCGCAGCAGCCACCTAGTAACCAAGATCCAGCAACCCCGTGAGTGGTGACGTCACCTGAAATCAATAGAGTAAGAGGAAGCATTACGGAAGTGTGGCTGGGTGAACGGAGTATCTTCAATACGGAAGTGACGTGGACTCTACGGAAAGTCCAGCGGGAGCGCAGTGTGCACATAATCCTAGAGCATACAGCTCAAGACCTGCGGCTGTGAGCACCGTTAGTGAGTATTGGGAGCGATACAAGGCGCCAGCGTGAAAATACGGATGAACAGTGAGTAAACAGCACCTTGCATTTGTTGGATGTATAGGGGGAGCTGGTAAC
Organism: Hyperolius riggenbachi; assembly: GCF_040937935.1. NCBI lineage: Eukaryota > Metazoa > Chordata > Amphibia > Anura > Hyperoliidae > Hyperolius > Hyperolius riggenbachi. Next base: position 52,427,425 of record NC_090651.1, read on the forward strand.
TGTACAATCTGTATAGTTTGGAAGAACTCAATAGCAGCTAGTAACACGGAACTGGTCAATCCCTTTCTATGAGAAGTGTGGAATGAATATATGGGACATTGACTATTAGTGGGAAATATCCCAGTGAAAACGAGTGATCACTTTATCTATTTGAGCTGCCCATATTCTGGATTGGGGTGACTGTTTGTTTTCTTTGCTTTTTGCAAATATTTTAGAGTTTTTATTTTTCACATAGAGGAAAAAGGTTTTTTGCATACATTTTTTTAGAAGGGCCCTTCTATGGTGTGGATGTAAGAATGTTGTAGTGAGTGTAAGAGAAGGTAGAAAATCCTTGTTGTTGACGGTTTTTTATGTAAATTGAATCAATAAAGAGTGTTTTAATTTTTACGTTTAGCGCGTGCTCGATCAATTGTGAATTCTAACTTTTTATTTTTAAACTGGAATTGCTAAAACTGAGAAATAATGTGTTTTTTTTCAAATTGTTTCCTCCTTTTCCTATTAAAATGCATAGAAAACAAAATTGTTCAAGGGAAAAAATGCCATACAATGAAAGCCTAGTTTGTCTTGAAAAAAAGATATATATTTAATTTAGGTGTTGTAAGTAGGGATAAAGTTATTGCTGATTAAATAGGGACATAACTAAAATGTCAATACTGCTCTGATGCATAAGGGGGAAATAAGGTCTGGATACGAAGTGGTTAAATAATTTATCCTTGGTTCAGGTTCCCTTTAAGCTCCTCTGCAAATTTGGAAGGCCAAAATATATTGTAAATATTGTCTGCATTAACAAAGTGTCAACACATCACTGCAAATACTGGAATAGTTAAACCATCTATTGATCTTTATACACTGGCTCTGTATAGTTCAGAGGATGTTGCACCATCAAAGGAATCCTACTTCAAGGGGATGGAGCTCATTGAAGGAAAATGTGTATTATTAATGTCACAGAGGAAATGCCATTATCTCCTTCAGATCTCTCCAGGTCTGCCCACTACCTGTAAAGAACTACCAGCCGAGCAATACAAAAGACAAGAGGATACAAAAATAGCATGGGAGGCTGTGTGATAGGTCTCACACTATGTCCGCTGTTGTACATTTTGACAGACGCAAAAAAGAGAGGTTGAGGACTGCAGTGAATTTTTATGGGCCAGTTCACATGACCCGTTCCCTGAGTCCATGGCGGAAAAATATGAACTGCATGCATTTCTTCCAGACAGCAGATTGTGTTGTCATATCTCCCAACTTTTTGAGATAAGAAAGAGGGACACTTAAGCCACACCCCTGGCACACCCCTAATCTCACCCCTGACACACCCCTAGTCAAGCATTCCATAAAGTTTTCATAAGAAAAATAGGTTGTTTTATAATTCAAACCACACTGGTCCTTTCTATCCTGATTAATTTCCTTTCATATTATCATATGAAAATAAGAAATGTATTTGTAAGGCTTGGTGGTGTATTCTCCACAGTCAGCATGCAACGCATGAGCTGACGTGGAGGAGGTACACACACTAGCACAAGGAAACAGGCTATCCCTAGTATAGTGGAGGGGAGGACTGACTCCAATAGGAGATTGTGGCGCACAGAGCTGGTGCAGATCCGACAGCCACAAACAATACTTTCGCTATAACGTCTCAGCGCAAAGTAGCGCTGAGCGCATAAACCAGAACTGAGGAGATCAGGACAGGTAGACAGAATGAACGCTTGCTAGCTAGCCGCTACTTAGTGACAGCAAGCGTCCACAACAAGACAGACTGGAATGAGGCAGCCAATGCGTTGCAGCGATGGCGTGCCTCACAAAGACAGGACAGGATAGTCAGGAAATAGCAGGATCAAGATAGATGAACGTAACACAGACAAATATACAATAGGTATGTTTTCCTAGCGTATTACAATTACAGCTATCAATGAAACTATTTGTAACGTCTGACTAACATATGTATATATCGGCAATGAACCGATATATGACATAAGCAGGAACACTGACTTAGACTGGAGCAATACAGGGAACAGGACTCAGAAGGATTCGCTATCTCTTCGCAGAGATGAACGCAATCCACAAATGGTAACAGAACAGGATTCAGAAGGATTCGTTATCTCTTTGCAGAGATGAACGCAATCCACAAACGGTAACAGAACAGGATTCAGAAGGATTCGTTATCTCTTCGCAGAGATGAACGCAATCCACAAACAGAACCAGGAGCAGGGTAACTACCTCAGCATGGGTGATCACAGTACGCGCAACCTACCAAAACGTGCTGGAAAGCTGACTAACTGCACACAGGATATAAACAGTTCGTGTACGTATACATCAGCGACACTGATGTATCAACGTAACACGAATACAAGGAAAATAATAAACGTGCTGGTATGCATATATATTGGCAATGAACCAATATATGATGCAAAGACCAGCAAAGTATCTTTAGAACAAGAAACACGATCGGGGGCTGAAGCGACAGCAAGACAGGCTTAAACTGAAGCTATGAAAACCCGAGAAGTCCTGCAGGAAGCAGATCTTTATACTGAGGTCATCCAATGGGAGCAGACATGCAGATTCCCACACAGGTGAATGATAATCAGTCACAAGCTGACAGCAGGGAAAGGCAGACAAAGCTATGCAGCTTGCATGGAAAGAGATCAGAACTGCCTGAGCTGCAGCACTACTACTTCCAGCAATACCTGCTGCAGCAGCGATCATGACAGTATTAATTTAAAGGATTGGAATAAAGTATAGAGTCAGTTAAACACATTTTTTCCAGTCGAAAAATACATATATTTACATTAATCGGTACACCATTTTTAAAAGAGGGACAAATGAGGAAGAAAGAGGGACAGAGGGGTTTGGTCTCAAAAGAGGGACTGTCCCTCCAAAAGAGGGACAGCTGGGAGCTATGCATTGTTATTAAATTGTTGAACAGCACACCTGGGGTCTGGAGTGGTACTGGACCCTACTAGCAACAATTTCCCATCTGTTTAATATGGATACAAACAATAGCATAAACTGAGCCTGAAGAAGCCCACACACGTTACAATTTTTTTTTCGATTCAACAAAACTGATCCAATTTTTTAGTTGATTGAGCAGGGTAAACCTGTGTTACGTTACCCTATTTTGTTGCAAGGGGCTGCAAAAGCAATAAAAGTCTATGAAGACTTGCCCACTTATTGAGGTCTGTTGCGGTGCGCCGGATATGCCCAAGTCAAGGGCAACAGCGCATTACCACAAGCACCACACTCAGCGCACGATACTTGGGGTAATGGAAGGCAATGGGTGATGTACTATGTGTGAATGATGGAGCGCAGTGGGCATGCGTGGACCAATGGGAATATCAGTGACGTGCTTCCTGCCCAGGAGTACGTCACTGAGCAGGGGGTGGCGCTGTGTATGACCCTGTTGGCGCACTCTGCCGCAGGATCATAAGATTGGCGTTTCTTGCATTGCGGTGGGTAGCGGCAAGATCATCGCATCCCACTGCAACGCAAAAATAGGAGTAAAAATTGCTTGATGCCGGTTTCAGAAGCCAGCATTTTGGTTGCGGTGCAATTGCATGATCGCATTGCACCGCAAAGTTAAAAATAGCCTTTGGAGATTACCGCAGCAATGCGCGGTAATCTCCCTTCTGGATGCAAACCAAGCAATTAGTTAGGTTCTCTAGCGCTCACCTCCTGTGGCTGAAAAACAAATTGCTCGGAAGCGTATTAAAAAAAAAAATACGCTTATGCGCATGCGCACCACAACGTGAACAATAAAAATGTTAAAATACATGTGTCATTGACTTACAGGACTTCTGGTCGCCGCATGTCATTGCGCATGTTGGTAGGTAACCCGCTGTTGCTTTTGCGTCAAATGTAACGCTTCCGACGCATCGCAACGCACCACGGCAGGTATGTAAAGTCCCATAGGTTTTTATTGCTTTATCGTCACTCTGCAGTAAAATGTAACGAAAATGTCCCAATGTGAGAGGGGCCTCAAACTTCCAAGGAAGTTATTCAAAGTAGCATATGCGTATGTCTGAGATTGCCACATGTGGCAACAAAGTTGGTTGGATTGAAAAACATTTTACTCAATAATCAACTTTTGATTTTTTTGATTTTTAATTTATCACATGCCTTTATCTTTCTCTGTTTTAACATAACAATTTTCGCTGAATGCTACAATGCTACATAAGGCCTAGTTCACATTGGGTGTGTTGAGAAACGTGTAAAAGCGCATGATACAAAATGCATGCGTTTGTGCGCGCTTTAGTGCGCGTTTCACTGCGTTGCAGTGCGCTTCTTTTAAGCAGATTTTGCTTTTTGTAGCAGTTGTCAATAAAGCTTTGTTTTCATTTGAAAATGTATTTGTTTTTCAATTAGGGGTAAAAAACGCATGCACTTCTATGCACTAAAAATAGTGCACCCATTCACTTGCATTGATGTGTGCTTTACAGCTCAACGCACAGAAATGCATGCAACACTAGGTTTTATAGATGTGAACCAGGCACATTCAATTACATGGGAAAATCAATACCTTGCTAAACGCACAGGGCAATGCGTTGTGAAAAGCGCACAGAAATGGCCCTGGTGTGAACAAAGACTTAAAATTGAACACACTTTTTTATGCAACCACTCATTGATTTCTGTGTTCTGTTTATTAATTAAAATAAATAAATAAACCAAGTACAATACAATTACATTTTATTATAATTTTACTTAAACAAACACTTTTCCATACATATCATTTTCACATTACATACTATACTATTTCCATTTTTTTTAACTCATTTCATGTGCACTTGTGATTGACAAATTGCGTGTGATCCAAAATTAGATTGAAATCCGGCCAGTGAAAATGACTTTAGTAAATCAACCACTATGTTACTTACTTTGCTGCGTTCTTCATGCTGATCACTGCATAGAGGAGTACAGCTTCACAGAAATGGAGGGCTGTGTTACATAATGAGGGGACACTATAATGGGGACAATACAATGTTGGCATATTGTGGTTCTAATGACACAGCCTATACTGGGGGCACCGATACCTGGCTAACCTATACTTTGGGCACCTATGCTTGGATACCTACACAAAGGGGAACCTATGCTTGGCTAGCTATACTGGGAGCACCTATACCTGGTTACAAATACTGGGGGAACCTGTACCTGGCTACCTATACTAGGTACACCTATACCTGGCTTACCTATACTGGGGACACCTATGCTTGGATACCTATACTAAAGGGCACCCCTTTAGTCTTTGAGGTTAGAGATGTCCCGAATGCAGGCGAACTTCCGGTGGTTCGCGTTCGCCATGTAACGCAAACTTTTCCGGAAGTTCGGTTCGCCCCCATAGTGCGCCATTAGGGTCAACTTTGACCCTCTACATCACAGTCAGCAGGCACATTGTAGCCAATTAGGCTACACTCTCTCCTGGAGCCACTCCCCCCACCTTATAAAAGGCAGGCAGCGCTGGCCATTACACTCACTCGTGTACCTGCTGTTATTAGTGAAGGGACAGCTGCTGGCATACTCTCATAGGGAAAGATTAGTTAGGCTCTTGTGGGCTTATTAGCTTGCTGCTCCTGGCTGATTGTTATTGCTAAAATAGCACCCCTCAGCCCTCAACAGCTCTTTTGAGAGCTAATGTTCTCCTGATGTTTTTTTTTTTTTTTTTTTGTGTTGCCCACTGACACTGCATTATACAGCCCTATCTGTTGCAGCTGGACCTTGGTAATTGCTATTTCTGTGCCAGCCAGGCCCTGCCTAACTATCTATACTGGGACACCTACCTATGCCTACCTACCTACCTATACTGGGGCACCTACCTATGCCTACCTACCTATATGGGGTCTCCTACCCATGCCGAGCTAACTACTGGGGCACCTACCTATGCCTACCTACCTATACCGGGACTCCTACCTATGCCTAGCTAACTACTGGGGCACCTACCTATGCTGGGACTCCTACATATGCCTAGCTAACTACTGGGGCACCTACCTATGCCTATCTACCTATACTGGGACACATAGCTATGCCAACCTACCTATACTGGGACTCCTACCTATGTCTAGCTAACTACTGGGGCACCTACCTATGCCTACCTACCTATACTGAGACTCCTACCTATGCCTAGCTAACTACTGGGGCACCTACCTATGCCTATCTACCTATACTGGGACACCGACCTACCTATACTGGGACTCCTACCTATACCTAGCTAACTACTGGGACTCCTACCTATGCCTAGCTAACTACTGGGGCACCTACCTATGCCTACCTACCTATACTGGGAGACCTACCTACCTATACTGGGACTCCTACCTATGCCTAGCTAACTACTGGGGCACCTACCTATGCCTACCTACCTATACTGGGGCACCTACCTATGCCTACCTACATACAAGAAGATAATCAGGTCATTGCTTCATTGTGGACAGACCAAATTTGATCAGCTGGACAGTCACTGTTGTTCTATCATTGAGCTACCACAACCCGGCGACCATATGGGCTTGAAAACCGCCACGGCCTGCACTCTCGCCATGGTGCGCACCAGTCCAGCACGGCCGTCACTACGCAAACAGCTGTTTGCGGTGCGTTACACAGTGAGTTTGGTGTGTCAGTGTGAAGCAGTACTCTACACTCCCTGATTGATGTATACACATGCAAGATGTTATAAAGCACTTTAGGCCTGCAATTTAGCATTCAATGTGATTTGTGCCCTTAAAACGCTGCTTTGCGTCAAATTCAGATTCCCCCCGGGACTTTTGCCGTCTATCCCACTCTGCCATGCCCCCCTCCAGGTGTTAGACCCCTTGAAACATCTTTTCCATCACTTTTGTGGCCAGCATAAGTGTTTCTAGTTTTCACAGTTCACCTCCCCATTGAAGTCTATTGCGGTTCGCGAAAGTTCGCGCGAACCGAACCTTTCACGGAAGTTCGCGTACCGAAAATCTCTACTTTCTACTCCTCTTCCAGTCGCCTCCGTTAATGGCTTGCTCTCCAGTTTGAATCCCCTGCTGCAGGAGACTTCAGAAGTCTTCGGGAGACGAGTCCTCCCAGAAGACAAGCCGCTCCATACTGCGCACGTGCGAGTGGGTGAGAGAGGGCGTTTGCACGTGCGCAGGTTGTCTTCTGGAGCACTCGGGCTCCCAAAGACTTCTGAAGCCTCCTTCGGCAGCTGAGAAGCAGTATTTGAACAATTTGACCGAACACTATTATTCTATAGGACCCAGAGCCTTCCCTCTTCTGAGATATTTGCCTGTGTTTTTTTTTTTTTTCAGTTCCCATTGACTGTTGACTTTAGGTTACCGGACTGCCCTGTGTCAAAATGTGCTTTTTATGAGGGAAAACAAGTAACATTTTACAGAACATAGAAAAAAAAGTCTACTCCACCACTGAGGACTCCCCAAAAGCACTGCATGGGTGGGTCATTTGCAACTATACTCCCCCTAGTACCATACGTCTTGTCTGGTTTCATTCAGGTAATGTGGTTTTTTTTGCATTTTGGATCCCATATCTCGGTTGTTTTAAAGTGAACCTTAAGTCAGGAAAAAAAAAGAGTTTTACTCACCTGGGGCTTCTACCAGCCCCCTGCAGCAGTCCTGTGCCCTCGCAGCCCCTCACTACTCCTCTGGTCCCCCTCTGCCAGCTAGTATCATTTTTGCCGACAGGCCCGTCAGGACTGGCCACGCGTAGCTTTTTCCGCATTCCCGACTGTAATTAGCGCTATTGCGGGCCGCAATGCGTACATCTATGCGTGCGTAATGCGGCAACGCGTATTTTCGTATGCATTGCGGCCCGCAATAGCGCTAATTAGTCGGGAATGCGGAAAAAGCTACGCGTGGCCAGTCCTGACGGGCCTGTCGGCAAAAAACGAAACTAGCTGGCAGCGGGGGACCAGAGGATTAGTGAGTGGCTGCGAGGGCACAGGACTGCTGCAGGGGGCTGGTAGAAGCCCCAGGTGAGTAAAACTCATTTTTTTTTTCTGGCTTAAGTGTCTCTTTAAGTAAACAGTCACTTGTTTATGACAGTATTTGGCCACCAGGTGCCTTTAGCCAGTGGATGGTTCAGGCTGATTCCTTCTGCCACACACTCTCAGGTGGATTTCAGGAAACATGAGAACTAAAATCATAGCAAGCAAAAGCTATAATCATCCTCCGCGTCACTCGCGATGTCACTTTTACTTTTCTACTTTTGTTTTATATTAGCAGTCCAACGTCACACCCCTCTCACTCCTCCTTAGCTCCTCCCTTTCTTGCTACTCCGCCCTTCCGTACTCATCCCGCCCTTAGTCCCTCCCTTCTGTATTCATCCAGCCTAAGCTCCTCATGTCCTCGCTTCCTTCCACTTTGCTCCGCCCCCTTAACTCATCCCCTCTATGGCCATCAAGCCTCAGCTACTCCTCCCTCTCCCTCCTCATATTCGTACACTCCTCCCCCTCACCACCGCCTCCTCCCTCTTCTTCATCCCTCCTTGCTCCGACCACACCCCTTAAGGGCTGAGACGAAGGCGTGGCTCCAGGAGTCTTCTCCTGACGTAACAATCCTTCCCAGCATTCCCGAGCATTCACTGCCTTAGCAACGGCGGAGTGAGAGCGAGGCGCGGCCGGGTGAGAGGTCAGCGAGCGGAGAGACACCGAGCCAGGCAGCGGGCGGCGGCTCGGAGTCACCGGGAGGAGCTGAGGTGAGCCGGAGCTGTGTGCGTGTCGCCTGTGTGATGATCACCTGTAGATCGCCTGAGTGTGGTGGAGCAGCGCCGATCCTCCTCCTGCCCCTCTCATTACATACAAAGTATGCCTGCCTGTCACTGAGGGATCAGCCTCACCGCTCTTCCCCCTCATCAGATCACCTGTAGATCTCCTGTGTGCCTGTCACTGAGGGATCAGCCTCACCGCTCTTCCCCCTCATCAGATCACCTGTAGATCTCCTGTGTGCCTGTCACTGAGGGATCAGCCTCGCTGCTCTACCCCCTCATCAGATCACCTGTAGATCTCCTGTGTGCCTGTCACTGAGGGATCAGCCTCGCTGCTCTACCCCCTCATCAGATCACCTGTAGATCTCCTGTGTGCTTGTCACTGAGGGATCAGTCTCGCTGCTTTACCCCCCCCCCCCCCCCCCATCAGATCACCTGTAGATCTCCTGTGTGCCTTTTACTGAGGGATCATCCTCGCTGCTCTACCCCCTCATCAGATCACCTGTAGATCTCCTGTGTGCCTGTCACTGAGGGAGCAGCCTCGCTGCTCTCCCCCCTCATCAGATCACCTGTAGATCTCCTGTGTGCCTGTCACTGAGGGATCAGCCTCGCTTCTCTCACCCCCTCATCAGATCACCTGTAGATCTCCTGTGTGCCTGTCATTGAGGGATCAGCCTCGCTGCTCTCCCCCTCATCAGATCACATGTAGATCTCCTGTGTGCCTGTCACTGAGGGATCAGCCTCACCGCTCTCCCCCCTCATCAGATCTCTTGTGTGCCTGTCACTGAGGGATCAGCCTCACCGCTCTCCCCCCTCATCAGATCTCCTGTGTGCCTGTCACTGAGGGATCAGCCTCACTGCTTTCCCCCTTCATCAGATCTCCTGTGTGCCTGTCACTGAGGGATCAGCCTCGCTGCTCTCCCCCCCCCTCATCAGATCACCTGTAGATCTCCTGTGTGCCTGTCATTGAGGGATCAGCCTCACCGCTCTCCCCCTCATCAGATCACCTGTAGATCTCCTGTGTGCCTTTCACTGAGGGATCAGCATTGCTGTTCTCCCCCTCATCAGATCACCTGTAGATATCCTGTGTGCCTGTCACTGAGGGATCAGCCTCACCGCTCTCCCCCTCATCAGATCACCTGTAGATCTCCTGTGTGCCTGTCACTGAGGGATCAGTCTTGCCACTCTCCCCCTCATCAGATCACCTGTAGATCTATAGTGCCTGTCACTGAGGGATCAGCTTCACCGCTCTCTCACTCATCAGATCACCTGTAGATCTCCTGTGTGCCGGTCACTGAGGCATCAGCCTTGCTGCTTTTCCCCTCATCAGATCACCTGCAGATCTCCTGTATGCTTTTCACTGAGGAATCAGCCTCGCCGCTCTTCTCCTCATCAGATCACCTGTAGATCTCCTGTGTGCATGTCACTGAGGGATCAGCCTTGCCGCTCTTCCCCAATTGTCAGGTCAGTGGGGGAGGGGGGGTGTTATCAGTCCTCCTCTTCTCATCCACCCTAATGTATGGTCTGGTAACGTTGTATACATTTTATTCCATAAGTCTTTGAATTTTTGAAAATGATTTCTTATATTTGATTGGATCTCAGTTCCTTCTGTTGATGAGACAATTGCACCTGATCTAAATATTGTTCTTGTCAGTTCTGTGGATTCAGACGTGTCCGTTTCTCTTGCTCCACAATGAGCAGTTACTTCCCTGGGCTGAACCAGAACTATGCATCGGGCTAATCAGATTCGCAAGGTTAATGATTGATACCTGACAGTTACTAATCAGCTGTCAAGTGATTAATGATTAGTTTCTCAATCTGTTTTCCCCTTTTCACAGTTCCAGGTCTATCACAGGAGTTCTTCCTGTAGAGTAGAATACTCCATTCTGCATATGTTTGGATAAGTTTATTGGAGCTAATGATTTCAATTGAAAAGTGTGTTTCAGCATAATGTTTGAGGGCCTGAGCCCACTGCTGCATTTAAAAACAAAAAACAAAAACAGCAGTGGGCTCAGGCAACGTTCAGATCAGTTAGTTAATGTGGCTGTGTGATTGGAAAGCACTGTGTATGATCTCACACCATCTGCACTGCTGATCCCATTTATTATAGTGAATGGGTTAGCGCTGTGATTTCTGAAAAATGCATGGGGCAGTACGATAGCGCATCGCACTGCTGCGCAGAGCATATGATAGGAATGGTAGAAGGGCTGTCTATGCCCTTCTATCGTTCTTGTGTGTCGCACACTATACAAGCTGCTGAAATGTGCACGGCAGCCAGCGCGTATAGTGGGAACGAGGCCTCAATCAGAGCTGTGGAGTAGGAGTTGGGGCCATTTTGTGTACCTGGAGTTGAGTCTGTGATTTCATAAACGGAGGAGTCAGTCGGCTGATTTCTGTACCCACTCAATAGCCATGCAAGGGCTGTGGAGTAGGAGTCGGAGTTGAGGCGTCGAAGCAATTCTGGGTACCTGGAGTCAGAAGTTTCATAAACTGAACAGCTAAAATGAGTAAGGCCTCTTGCACACTGCATACATTTCCGATTCCGCTTTTTAATCTGTTTTTAAATCCGATTCAGATTTTTAATCTTTACTGCATGCTGCGCTTTTTGATCTGTTTTTCTGTTGAATGTATTCAGGGAAAATCGGAATTGAAAAACGGAATCGGAAACGGAATCGGAAAACGGATTTGCAGTGTGCAGGGAGCCTTACAGTTAACTTGTACTCTAATACCATGTTTTCCTGAGAATAAGACAATTATATTTTGCACCAAAAGAGGACTAAGGTTTATTTTAAGGGGATGTCTTATATTTCTATGAACCTTCAAGTTCCTATACCGTGTGTCCTGCCTTCCCCACTGCACTGCCTCTTTCTCTGCTGAAGCCACCTCTTGTGTTCTCCTGTACCCCCCTGTACCTTTAGTGTCCTCCTCTGTCCCCTGAGTCTTGTGTTCTCCTTCCCCCCCCCCCCATCCTCCTTATCCTCCGGTGTCTTCTGCTGTCCCCATGTCCTCCTGGTGTCTGTCATGTCCCCATGCATCCTCCTCTTACTCGCAGCTCCATTCTGCACTGTCCCTCAATGTGCCCCAGCATCCTCCCCTTACCCCCAGCTCCATGCCAGTGTGTCCCCAAGCTTCAGCCTATGAAGAAGTATGGCAACTTGTGTTTCTACCGGAGCAGATGGTCTCGCAGATGGGACCATGGCTCCATTATTGGGCCAATTACTGCAATCGCTGATTAGCAGTGAGTTCAGCGATTGGCCCAATGACAGAGCCATGGTCCCACCCGCGAGACCATGGGCTCCAATAATAACACTAGTTGCCACACCTTTTCCCCCTTACTGCTGCTAGGTCTTACTTTCAGGGTATGGCTTATATTTCAAGCATGCTTGAATCTCCTGCTAGAGCTTACTTTCGGGGATGTCTTCGTTTCGGGGGAAACTGGTACCACAACCACAAAGTAGGGCCAAGTTTTTGTGGCACGCGAATCTTACTTGCATGGCTTGTGAGAGGAAAGTGCCGAGGGAAATCACATGCACACATGAGGAGAGCGGACAGGCAGTGGCCCTAACCGGGATTTGGATCTAGGACTGTTCTAATTCAAGGTGAAAGTGCTATCCAGTGTGTTGCCATGTTTTGATAATTAGATCCTGGCCTTTGGCTGCACAGACAAGCAAAATTACATTTGCCCACTTCTTTATATGTCTGTCACTGATGGCATCATCCATGTGTCTGTAATTGTGGGGCTCATCTGCAACTCCTCCCCCAGTAGTCTGTTACTGAGAGGATCCCCTGTAGCTCCTCCCCAATGTCTGTTACTGAGAGGATCCCCTGTAGCTCCTCCCCAATGTCTGTTACTGAGAGGATCCCCTGTAGCTCCTCCCCAATGTCTGTTACTGAGAGGATCCCCTGTAGCTCCTCCCCATATGTCTGTCACTGAGTGGATCACCTGTAGTTCCTCCCCATATCTCTGTCTCTGAGAGGATTCCCTGCTATCCCTCTAGGCTCCCTGCACACTGCACATCCGATTTGCGATTTCAATTCCAATTTTCCCGGAATGCTATCAGCAGAAAAATGCAGAAAAAGATGCATGCAGTAATTTTTAAAAAATCGGAATCGCATTTAAAAAAGATTAAAAATCGGAATCGTGTGCAGGGGGCCTTATGTCTGTCACTGAGAGGATCCTCTTGCTTTTCTCCTGTCACTGAGTGATCCATTGTAGCTCCTCCCCCATGGTTCTCTCACTGAGGGGAATGGCCTCCAGCTCCTCCCCATGGTCCTGACATTTTAGCAGAAAGCTGGTTGAATATGGATCATAATTTACACTGCTTGATGTGTGGCTATTGGTGGCGTAATTCATATGTTATGAGCATGTGTATTTCACTTCAATCTAGTTTATCCTGTGTAAATCTATTTGTATTTTATTTTCTGGCTAGATAGCTCTTTGAATGGCTTTTGCTGATGTAGAAATCCATTCAGAAATGTAATTCGCTTTCAAGTCGTGCTAAATAAGGCATGGGCAAACTTGGCCCTCCAGCTGTTACGGAACTACAAGTCCCACAATGCATTTGCCTTTATGAGTCATGGCTGTGGCTGTCAGACTCCTGCAATGCATTGTGGGACTTGTAGTTCCTTAACAGCTGGAGGGCCAAGTTTGCCCAAACCTGTGCTAAATCCATTTTTTTATCTGCTTGTGTGTTTTTTTTTTTTTTTTTTATTTGTTTGTTTGTTTTTGCCTGTATTAAAGGTCCCCTGAACTGTCAGGGATATAAATAGAGCCTGCTTTATTTATTCCATTTTTAGCAATACCAGTTGCTTGGCAGCACTTCTGATCACTTTGGCTGCAATTTATTTATTTATTTATTGTATTTATAAAGCGCCAACATATTACGCAGCGCTGATTAGTGTCTAAATCACACACCTTGAAACAAGCATACAACTAATCCAGTCTGACTTCAGCCAGGGACACCTGATCTGCATGCTTATTCAGGACCTATGTAGAAAGTATTGGAGGCAGAGGATCAACAGGACAGCCAGGCAATTTGCATTGTTTAAAAGGAAATAAGTGTCATCCTTCAGGCTGAGGCTGCAACTCCCAGATCACGTACAGGATTTTATCCACTGGTTACGCATTACTGTAGTCTTGTGGATAGACTTCTTAAAGGGCACCTGAAATGAGAGAGATGAGATGACTGCCACATTTATTTTCTGTAACCCTCTGGGGACAGGCTGCCTGACCCCCCCCCCCCCCCCCCCCCAAGGACCAGACTATTTTACATGTGGGGAAGGGCGTGTTTGGAGGGGGGTCAGGCAGCCGGATCCCCACAATAGACAGCTAGGCATGGTGTCCCCTGTATTGCCATGTGTCCCCCATATTGCCAGCAGCCTTTACTCGCCTCCCATACTCCAGTGATGAGCAGCTCTAGCCCCCCCCCCCCCACGTTGTGGCTGGCATCCCCGCTAACAGCGCCGTTAAGTTCTGAGTCAGAGCATGATGACATCATCAAGCCGAAACCCGACACTTAATGCAGAGCAAGCAGGGATGCCGGCCAGAGTGGGGGGGTGGAACGTCACGAAGGTAAGTGGATCCTCTTCTTCCCCTCCTACTGCCGCTGTTCTAATAGTGATCACAGCGATCATAATGATCAGGAGACAATTGCGATGGCTCCTGATTACTGAGAGGAGATGTCAGCTGTCATATGACACCTTAATCTCCCCTCTCGGGTGCACACGATCGCATCTGGAGCGGTAGCGAACAGCCACAAGTGCGGCGTAGGATTTACTTGCGGCGGCCCCCAAAATGTTAAACAATGCAAATTGCCCTGCCTTTCCACTGCTTTTAATACTTTTATCCATAGACCCTGGACGAACATGAAGGATCAGATGTTTCTGAGGACTGGTGCACACGAAGAGCGCTTTTGAAAACGCCAGCGCTTCGAAAAGCGCTTGGCTAATGTATTTTGTATGGGAGGGATCACACCAGAGCAATGTGATATTATTTTATTTATTTTGTCCCAAATGCAGATGTGAGTCCTGCAGCATTTTGGAGGCGATCCAGCCTAAATGTTAAATATAGGAAAAGTGGAGAATTGCTCTAAAAACGCAGTTTTCAAAGTTTTTTTTTTTTTTTTTTTTTTTTTTTTTTTTTTTGTGCAAAAGCTGATCACTTCCAGCTGTAAAAAAATCTCGACACCAAAACACTCCAAAAATCGCTAGGCACATGCCTGGAATTGCTTCGAAAAATCACTTCTAAAAATGCTTAGCGTTTGCGATTATGCTAGCGATTTTTGGTGTGCACCAGCCCTGCCTAAAGTCTGGAGCATACTTTTTTCAGGTGTGTGTGATTCAGACAGTACTGATGCATGAAAGATCAACAGGATGCCGAGCAATGTGCATTGTTAAGGAGAAAATAAATAAGGCAGTCCCCAAATCTCTATCACTTCAGACTCCCTTTAACCTCCCTGGCGTTCTATTAAAATCGCCTGGGAGGCTGCGGGAGGGTTTTTTTTTATAAAAAAAAAAAATTTCATGCAGCCAACTGAAAGTTGGCTGCATGAAAGCCCAATAGAGGGCGCTCCGGAGGCGTTCTTTCGATCGCCTCCGGCGCCCAGAATAAACAAGGAAGGCTGCAATGAGCAGCCTTCCTTGTTTTGCTTGTATCGTTGCCATAGCGACGTCATGGACGTCCTGACGTCAGCCGCCTCCGATCCAGCCCTTAGCGCTGGCCGGAACTATATGTTCCGGCTGAGCAGGGCTCGGGCGGCTGGGGGGGAGCCTCTCTCGCCGCTAGCGGCGGCGATCAGGCAGCACACGCGGCTGGCAAAGTGCCGGCTGCGTGTGCTGCTTTTTATTTCATAAAAATCGGCCCAGCAGGGCCTGAGCGGCGACCTCCGGCGGTAATGGACGGATATACTCGTCCATACCGTCAAGGAGGTTAAAGAATTAATTACACCCATGCTAACCTAGAAATAAAAAACACATATATATAAGTAGATAAATACTAGTTCTACTTGCATAACAGATGCATTGCACTGTCCACCTTATGATTCCTGTGAATTTTATAAAGGAATAGCAGAGAATCCTATTCTAGACAGTTTCCATCTTGGTACCCTTTGAATGAAGCTAATCCTGACATCATTTCCTCCCTCTCTGTTTTCTCCTCTTGCTAATTGGGTATTCGTTACCCGTCCTCCTCCCAGAGTCTTCAGACACTCCCACTGAGGTCTGTACTAGGAAGTGCACTGTCTTATGTCATTAGAAGGGGGAATACAGGGAAGAGGAGGAATATATTATAGATAGACTCCTCAGCATGCAACTGTTTTGCCAGCCAATGGCAATTAAAGGACCAGCGCTCCTAAGGTATGTGATAACTCCAATACATAACAGCAGAAAAAGTTTTGAATGCAGGATTAGCATATTTATCACTTAATACACTCAGACCAGTTTCTGTTGATGTTTGATTTTGATGGTGACAATCCTGCTTTAATCCCCGTGTTGTGTTTGATCTTTTGGCTTGGCCACTGTATATGAGGAAGCCCAAACACTCTCTGTAGCGTGAGCTTTTTTTTTTTTTCCCCCTGCTAAACAAGTCTGATAACTGTCACCCAGTAGCGCAGGATGTCTTGTAATGGCAGGAGACCCAGGGCGTCTGTCACCTGTGTAACTGCAGCATGTCGTCTGCGTGCAAGCACATGTTCACCGAGCTGGCTGTGGTGTCCTGTTTTCCGTATGGGAATATCTGCATTGTGACTGATCTGACTTGTGCATGGAATGAAGTGCATCCATCTGTTACATTCCTGGAAATCTAACAGTGCTAAAGAAATCTCTTCTGCAATTTGTTATAATTTATCTTTCCACTGGATGGTGTACTGGTTATCTGCCTCTGATGCAGGAGACCTGGGTTCAAATCTAGGCTCTTCCTGCTCAGTAACCCAGCACCTGGTCAGAACGGAGTTCTTGGGCAAGACTCCCTAACACTGCTACTGCCTACTGAGTTCGCTCTAGTGGCTGTCTTTGCAAATTATTTGAGTGCAACAGGAGAAAAGCGTTATACAAAAATCAAAATTATAATTACAGGTAGTCCCCGACTTACAAACGCCTGACCAGCCGATATGAACGACATGGATTGTGTGTTTCCATGGGAACAAGTCAACATTTTTCAAATTGGACTTGTAGTTTTTGAGAAAATCGATTTTTAAAAAATTAAAAGAAAAAATGGCTTTTAATGTTGTACAGAGGGAGACACTGGAGGTACAGGGGACAGAGATGGCACAATGTTCCGACTTAATAACAGATTCAGGTTAAGAACGATCCTACAGTCCCTATCTCGTTCGTTAACCGCGTACTACCTGTTCTGTATTATTATTATTATTATTATTATTTAACAACTGGTCGAAGTGTGTTTTTTTTTTTTTTTTTTTTTTTTTTTTTTTCTCCTCCTTAGTGGTAATCCCGAGTCAGGCTTGGAATGGAAATCCACAGCTCAGAGCGGTAATCCCATGCCTGAGTGAGTTATATGCAGGAGCTGCTACAGGTGTCTCTGTGGTATTCATTTTTTGTTTTTAGGATCTAAAAGCTTGTGAAAAAATTGCACGGCTTTTAGACCCTAACTCTGGAAATGATCATAACGCCAGGGAGTTTGATCTAAGAACAGATTGTGTGAGTATGGGTCATACAGAGCAGGAGTACTTATTGCTTGTATGAAATGCATGCTTTAAATCAGCAGGGCAGCCAGGCAACTGGTATTGCTTAAAGGGTACTCACCTCGGGAGGGGAAGCCTCAGGGCTCGTTTCCACTACAGCAAATCGGCATGCAGGCACTGCATGCGGATTCGCATAGTCAATACAAGTGGATGGGATAGTTTCCACTTGTGCGGGTGCGTTTTGGCGTGCGGGGGAAATCAGATTTCGCGTGCGGCAGAAATGCGGGCGAATCGCCCGCAATGCTTTTAATAGGGAAATCGCATGCAGCTTTGTCATGCGGATTTCCCCGCGATTTTGCGTGCGATTTCGCATGAAATGCAATGGAACTTTGCACAGGCAGTGACATGGTTAAATTTGCCTGGCTCCTTGCCGTGCGAAATCACGGGGAAATCCGCATGCGGAAACGCATCCGCTTGCGATTTCGTCCGCGGTGGAATCCAGGCGATTCCGCACCGCAACAGTGGAAATGAGCCCTCAGGGTCCCCCATCCCTGTAGCTGCAGGCAATCCAGCGCTGGCTCCCCCGAAGTGTCCCGGAATCCTCCCTCGACAAGCCTGATAAGCGATGATTTATTTAACTTTTTTCCTGGCTCCAGCGGGGGCGCTGTTGTGGCTCTCCGCATGCAGATAGGCGAAAATTGCTGATCTGTCGGGTCCGCTCTAGGAGACTTGCGCCTGCGCAGTAGAGCGGCCCGACAGCGATCGGCTATTTCTGCCCATCTCTGAGCGGAGAGCTGATCCTGCGCTGGAGCCGGGAAGGTAAATATTTACATTCCCGCTGTTAGGGGAGCTTTATCGCCGCAGGACCGAGGAAAACTGGGGAAGCCTCAATATTATCCGGAGGCGAGGTGAGCACCCCCCAGGGGAGTGTTTTTTTCTGTTTTTTGTTACAGGTTTTCTTTAAAAGGAAATAAATATGACAGCCTCCATAGCCCTCTCACTACAGTTGTCCTTAAAGCTTTTAAAAGAAAAAAATAATGAATTGATAAGATCTTATGATCCTATTGTAACATATGGGGTAGAGAATAAATGGTGTTCTCTCTGGATCTGGCTTGCGTTGTACCTGGACGCAGCATGATTGTCAGCTGTGTCTCGCTGGCTCTGAGGAGGGGAAACGCCTTCTTTTTCATAGACTTGGATACAAGCAGACTCTTGTTTCTTTAGGAGATTATATGTTGTAATATTTCATTAATTATTATAACACAATCTCTGGTCTGTCTTGCAGCCCTTTACTTGGTATCGTACATCTGGCTGAGGCGTCTGTCGTTCTTGTGCGGCAATCACTTCGGGATTTAGAAATGTATAGAGTATGTTGAATCCAGGCAAATACACCTGCATTCCCTGCCAGGATATTAGGTTATAATTTGAACAGAGGCGCCAGTGTAGAGTAAAATATTTAAGAACAGTTTGAAAAGGGAGTTAGCGGTGGACTTGCCTCCCAAACCAGACTCAAAAGTCAGTTTTCAGTAGAAAGTTTTATTTTATTTGTAACTCCAAAATTCAACAGGTTTCGTGGGTCTATACCCGCTTCATCAGGTTATAACAGGAGCAACTGTTTTGTAGGTCTGAGCCAGCAAAGCGCCTCTGCTGACTCAGTCCCATATAACAGTTGCTCCTGCTATAGACTGATGAAGGGGTTATAGACCCGCATTAGGTCAAGTGACCTGCCAGGGGGCGTGGACGGATGCTGGAAAGCTGCTAGGAGCGACAGGAAGGCTAAAAACTGCACTGGACACTTGGTGGGTATTTGAATCCCCGCAAAACCCACCAAAAACCATCCCCATTATCCTCCCCCCCAGGCATGCCTGTTAGTTGAGACTTCCAGTTGCCTGAGCTCCGGATAACGGGGGTCTTTGCTGTATTTAGGGTCGTCTTTGTCAAATCAAGGGCAAAGAAAAGGGTAGTGGTTGCTTGTAGAGGCAGATTAGTTAGATTTAAAGGGAACCTAAAGCGAGAATATTAGGCTGCCATATTTCCTTTTAAACAATACTAGTTGCCTGGCAGTCCTGCTGATCTGTTTGGCTGCAGTAGTGTCTGAACCACACTAGAAACAAGCATGCAGGATAGCCAGGCAACTGGTATTGCTTAAAGGGACCCTAAGCAGTAGATGGGCACTTACCTGAGGCTTCCTCAAACACACCGTAGGCTGCGAGGTCCTCCTGGCTTCTCTCCCGGTCCCGCTGGTGACTTAATTACCGGCGACACCTGGGCCGAGTATTGGCCCAACACTTCCTGAACGGTGACTCTCCACGTCATCACACGGGCCGCTACGTGTTCTCACGGCGGCCGGCGTGACAGTCTTGTGCATGGGCGGTTTTCTAACTCTGAACCGTGCATGGGCAGGGCTGTCACGCCGGCTGCTGTGATGACCATTCAGGAAGTGCTGGGCCGGTAATGTCTTGGGTGTCGCCGGTAATGGGATCGGGAGAGGAGCCAGGAGGACGCAGGGGGACCTTGCGGCCTACGGTAGGCTGGAGAAAGCTCCGGGTCCCTTATAAGGCCTGTTCTCACTTGAGCGGGAATCGTGCGATTCACGCTCAAGGCAAACCGCTACATATAACACTATGGCAGTGTTCTCACTGCTGCGTTTGTGGTTAGCGTTAACCGCAAACATGATACATGTAGCGGTTTGCTGGCGATTCGCGATTAGTGTTTAGCGATTACCATGCATAGCACCGCTAATCGCGATCGCTCCAAAACTGCCGCAGTGTCCATTGATTTTTCCGTGTTAATCGTGGAAAAATCACCCCCGCAAAACGCCAGCAGTAATCGCCGGCGTTTTGCGGTTTTAGATGTGAACGGACCCTTAAAAGGGAATAAGGAAATTAATTTGGCAGCCTCCATATACCTCTCACTTCAGGTGTCCTTTAAGCTGAGGAACTTGCTGACTGATGCGCTAGACATCTGCCCCCTTTGCTCCAGTTCTCCTTGTATTGGTTATATGGTATTCCTGTCTCTAAAGTCAGCCATCCAACATTGCTATTGTATCCTGATAAATGCCGTGCCTGAATTGGGGCTTGAACTTACAGAGAGATGTGCGAAGACAGCGCATAAATGAGAGGTCAGTCTGTTGTCTTTCTCTGAATTTTTCCATTCAGGAATTGAGGTCAGGCAGCACAGGTTCCTATACTACACAGCTGTTGAAGCTACAGTTGCAGAATTTGATGGATACATTATTGTAACAGGCTGCTGGCTGTGTGGTCTAATTTATCGAACTCAAGACACATTTTAAAGGGAACCTGAAGCGAGAGGGATATGGAGGCTGCCATATTTATTTCTCCCTAAACAATACCAGTTGCCTGGCAGTCCTGCTGGTCCATATGGCTGCAGTACTGTCTAAATCACACAAGAAGCAAGCATGCAGATAATCTTGTCAGATTTGACAGGAATGTCAGAAACATCTGATTTGCTGCAAGCTTGTTCAGGGTCTATGGCTAAAGAGGATCAACTGTCAGGCAACTGGAAATAAATATGTCTGCCTCCTTCATTTGTTAGGGCCAGTTTCTACAAGGGCTGAATGAGGCCCAAATTTGTGCTGTATCGGCAACATTTCCCGCCCTCATGCTTGTTTGCTGTTGAATTGCGCTGTGGTGGGATTTTGGACAGCATGCTGTTTTCTGCAGCACGCACCTGAATCCCAAGCTGTGCATGGCAGGGCTAAGCAATCTGCATGTGTGCTTGCGTCACTTCAAGTGCTGCCATGCATGACACACCACGGCTATTGGAAGCTGGCCTTTAAACCATGCAAATGTGGGTTCGTTTTTCGTCTTTTCTTTATCTTGGTTAAAAACAGAATATTTGTATTACACTACGGGTTTCTTCTGTACTAAGCGGCAGAGGGAAGATGAGAAATCTGCCAGTCCAGTCACGGGGAGGGGGTTGAGGGGAGGCATTGGGAACCAATGCACACACTCAAGATTCTTGGAAAAGGTGGTTTTTAATTTAAAGAGACTCCGTAACAAAAATTGCATCCTGTTTTTTATCATCGTACAAGTTCCAAAAGCTATTCTAATGTGTTCTGGCTTACTGCAGCACTTTATACTATCACTGTCTCTATAATAAATCAACTTATCTCTCTCTTGTCAGACTTGTCAGCCTGTGTCTGGAAGGCTGCCAAGTTCTTCAGTGTTGTGGTTCTGTGATGCATCTCCCCCCTCCAGGCCCCTCTCTGCACACTGCCTGTGTATTATTTAGATTAGGGCAGCTTCTCTCTTCTCTCTTATCTTTTACAAGCTGGATAAATCCTCCTCTGAGCTGGCTGGGCTTTCACATACTGAGGAATTACATACAGGCAGAGCTGTCTGCACTCTGCAGGAAGAAACAGCCTGACACTTCAGTGGAAGATAGCTGCAGGGGGAAAGAAACACACAAATGATCTCTTGAGATTCAAAAGGAAGGGTGTATACAGCCTGCTTGTGTATGAATGTATTTTCTATGTGTGGACATACTGTACATCAACCTACTTCCTGTTTTGGTGGCCATTTTGTTTGTTTATAAACAAACTTTTAAAAACTGTTTTTAACCACTTTTAATGCGGCGAGGAGCGGCGAAATTGTGACAGAGGGTAATAGGAAATGTCCCCTAACGCACTGGTATGTTTACTTTTGTGCGATTTTAACAATACAGATTCCCTTTAACCATGGGTCACAGGTTTGCTTTTAAAGGGAACCTGAAGTGAGAGTGATAGGGAGGTTGACATATTTCTTTCTTTTTAAACAATTTCAATTGCCTGGCTGTCCTGCTGATCCTCTAATACCCTAAAAAGCCTGTATACATGCATGACTACAGGCGGCTGATAAGGACCTCCTCAGCCGATAATCCAGTGTTTGTGGCAGATCAACTCAGCCGAGCGATGGCGGATTGCTTTGTGCACGCTGCTTGCCACGTCTGCGCCTCTGTCGGCCCCTCGCCTCCCCGCATAGCAACAGAATGCGTTGTCAGCTGTGCAGCTGACTCCGTGTCTGTACTGCATCGGCCTAGCGATGTTGCCTGAGGGATTGAAAAAAGTCCTGCATGCTGCATATTTTTTTTTCTTTTCTATGCGTTTTTGGGCCTGTTTCCACTAGGCGGCGGCACTTCCTGTTGTGCGAGTACGCAGCCGAATCCAGGAAGCTGTGCCATGCACTGCCATGGCATTCGCTGCCACTTGCACGAAAAAATACTGCAATGTCTTCTGAATCGCTATGGCAAGCGATTCGGACGGCTGCTGCATTATCACCCTATGACCGTGTCCCCTCGCGATTTGCCTGCCAGGAAACTGTGGAAACGGGCCCTTTCTTCTTGTGTTGCTAGCATCCAGTGAAAAACGGAATTGGGATTTGCAGTGTCAAAGAAGCCTCAGGCCCTATTTACTCTTAATGGCCTGGTGCACACCAAAAACCGCTAGCAGATCTGCAAAATGCTAGCAGATTTTGAAACGCTTTTTCTTTTTTCTGTAGTGTTTCAGCTAGCGTTTTGCAGTTTTGTGTAGCGGTTTTGGTGTAGCGGTTTTGGTGTAGTAGATTTCATATATTGTTACAGTAAAGCTGTTACTGAACAGCTTTTGTAACAAAAAACGCCGGCAAAACCGCTCTGAACAGGCGTTTTTCAGAGCGGTTTGCGTTTTTCCTATACTTAACATTGAGGCAGAAACGCATCCGCAATCCAAAATCTGCAGCAGCCCGGGAGTATGCGTTTCTGCAAAACGCCTCCTGCTCTGGGGTGCACCAGCCCATTGAAATACATTACCCTAGCGGATCCGCACCCGCAAGCGGATCGCAAAACGCAGCCGAACCGCTCTGGTGTGCACTAGGCCAATCAGTTTGTACACTTTTTTTTTTTTTTTTTTTTTTCCTCCATAGCAGTGCATTATGAAAAATCTTTCAGTTAAAATGTGTATAGTGTGAACTGTGTGCCATAGGAAGAGAGGCCTTAGTCCTGGGGAGCACGTTTGGCGTTGGGTTGTTCTTCCCTGTATAAATGAATATTTGGCAGTATTCTGTGGACTGTGCTGAGCACTGGCGAACTGAGGGGGCTGTTCCGGGTGTCTGGAACCACCCCCCTGCACTGAGCTGTGTATTCAGCCAGGGAAGCCCGCATAATATAAACAGCCTCATTCTCCCTCCCTTCTTACTTCTGGTGCTTCCCTCCAGCTAATAGAATGAGAGAGGCAGCCCAGCTTCCCTCACAAGAAGATGCAGCCTGCAGTGAGAGAATGTTGGTTATGGAGTCCTGGACTCTCCACAGCACAGAAGTGTCCGACATGATGAAATTAGAGTGCAGGCAAGCTGGTAAATATGCACAGCATGATGCAGAGCTTGCCTGGACTCAGGGTCTGTGGGCAAACATCTGTCTGGTCTCTCCCCATTGTTATAATGACTGCATGTGTGGCAGGGGCGGCGCCAGGGGGGTGCAAGGGGGTGCTCGAGCACCCCCTAGAATTGTCCAAGCACCCCCAAAGCACCCCCTGGAGTGAACTGACTTCAGGCGTCTAAAAGACGCCAAGTCAGTTCACACAGCGGCAGCACGGAGCAGCAGGCAGGGCTACGGTAAGATGGCCGCCCGGAGCCCTGTTCTGCAGACTTCGAGTCTGCAGTGCATGGCTTCGGGCGGCCATTTTCCCGTAGCCCTGCTCTCTGCATGCAGGCAGGAAGTCTCGTCGTGACGTCGGGAAGGAAGAGGATCGTGGGCGCGCGGGCGCTGCGCGCCACAATGAGGTCGGGACTCGGGACAGGAGGTCGGGAAAGAAGGTCTTCTGGCTGTAGGTGAGTAAATGGGTTTTTCTTTTCTTTTTCAGGTGATGCTGATTGTGCATATTGGGGTCATATCTGCTACGGATTGTGCATATTGGGGTCATATCTGCTACGGATTGTGCATATTGGGGTCATATCTGCTACGGATTGTGCATATTGGGGTCATATCTGCTACGGATTGTGCATATTGGGGTCATATCTGCTACGGATTGTGCATATTGGGGTCATTTCTGCTACCGATTGTGCATATTGGAGTCATTTCTGCTACCGATTGTGCATATTGGGGTCATTTCTGCTACCGATTGTGCATATTGGGGTCATTTCTGCTACCGATTGTGCATATTGGGGTCATTTCTGCTACCGATTGTGCATATTGGGGTCATATCTGCTACGGATTGTGCATATTGGAGTCATATCTGCTACCGATTGTGCATATTGGGGTCATATCTGCTACCGATTGTGCATATTGGGGTCATATCTGCTACCGATTGTGCATATTGGGGCCATATCTGATAACGATTGTGCATATTGGGACCATATCTGCCAACGATTGTGCATATTGGGACCATATCTGCCACCGATTGTGCATATTGGGACCATATCTGCCACCGATTGTGCATATTGGGACCATATCTGCTACCGATTGTGCATATTGGGACCATATCTGCCACCGATTGTGCATATTGGGACCATATCTGCTACCGATTGTGCATATTGGGACCATATCTGCCACCGATTGTGCATATTGGGACCATATCTGCCACAGATTGTGCATATTGGGACCATATCTGCCACCGATTGTGCATATTGGGACCATATCTGCCACCGATTGTGCATATTGGGACCATATCTGCCACCGATTGTGCATATTGGGACCATATCTGCCACCGATTGTGCATATTGGGACCATATCTGCCACCGATTGTGCATATTGGGACCATATCTGCTACCGATTGTGCATATTGGGACCATATCTGCCACCGATTGTGCATATTGGGACCATATCTGCCAACGATTGTGCATATTGGGACCATATCTGCCAACGATTGTGCATATTGGGACCATATCTGCCAACGATTGTGCATATTGGGACCATATCTGCCAACGATTGTGCATATTGGGACCATATCTGCCAACGATTGTGCATATTGGGACCATATCTGCCAACGATTGTGCATATTGGGACCATATCTGCCAACGATTGTGCATATTGGGACCATATCTGCCACCGATTGTGCATATTGGGACCATATCTGCCACCGATTGTGCATATTGGGACCATATCTGCCACCGATTGTGCATATTGGGACCATATCTGCCACCGATTGTGCATATTGGGACCATATCTGCCACCGATTGTGCATATTGGGACCATATCTGCCACCGATTGTGCATATTGGGACCATATCTGCCACCGATTGTGCATATTGGGACCATATCTGCCACCGATTGTGCATATTGGGACCATATCTGCCACCGATTGTGCATATTGGGACCATATCTGCCACCGATTGTGCATATTGGGACCATATCTGCCACCGATTGTGCATATTGGGACCATATCTGCCACCGATTGTGCATATTGGGACCATATCTGCCACCGATTGTGCATATTGGGACCATATCTGCCACCGATTGTGCATATTGGGACCATATCTGCCACCGATTGTGCATATTGGGACCATATCTGCCACCGATTGTGCATATTGGGACCATATCTGCCACCGATTGTGCATATTGGGACCATATCTGCCACCGATGGTGCATATTGGGACCATATCTGCCACCGATGGTGCATATTGGGACCATATCTGCCACCGATGGTGCATATTGGGGTCATATCTGCTACCGATGGTGCATATTGGGGTCATATCTGCTACCGATGGTGCATATTGGGACCATATCTGCTACCGATTGTGCATATTGGGGTCATATCTGCTACCGATTGTGCATATTGGGGTCATATCTGCTACCGATTGTGCATATTGGGGTCATATCTGCTACCGATTGTGCATATTGGGGTCATATCTGCTACCGATTGTGCATATTGGGGTCATATCTGCTACCGATTGTGCATATTGGGGTCATATCTGCTACCGATTGTGCATATTGGAGCCATATCTGATAACGATTGTGCATATTGGAGCCATATCTGATAACGATTGTGCATATTGGGGTCATTGGACGTGTTTTTTGTTAAAATCTGCTCACATTACGTGTATTTTCTTGAGAAAACCTGCACAATTATGTGAATTTTCTGGGAAAAGGGTCACCAAAACTTGGGCCCTCTGTCTTTGCGTTGCACTTTTAAAGGGAACCCGAGGTGAGAATAATATTGAGGCTGCCATATTTATCTCCCTTTAAGCAATACCAGTTGCCTGGCTGCCGTGCTGGTCCTCTGCCTCTTATTCTTTCAACCATAGACCCTGAACAAGCATGCAGCAGGTCAGGGGTTTCTGACAATATTGTCAGAACTGACAAGATTAGCTGCATGGCTTGTTTCTGGTGTAATTCAGTTCACTACTACAGCCAAATAGATCAGCAGGGCTGCCAGGCAACTAGTATTGTTTAAAAGGAAATAAATATGGCAGCCACCATATCACTCTCACCCTGGGTTCACTTTAAATTACAGTTAGCCCCGCCCTCATCCGGTCATGACCACGCCCATTTTTTCCGCCATAGCCACACCCATTTTTTGCAGGTCGTCAGCTCCCCCGGAAATTGGTCCAGCACCTGCATAGCACCCCCTAAAAAAATTTCCTGGAGCCGCCACTGATGTGTGGGTAAGGTGTTTAACAAGCTGAAAAGTTTTTGACAGTCCCTAGACTCCAGGAGGGCTTCTTTCTGACTTGTGTGAGAGACTGACAGGGACAGGAGTCCGATTACAGGCAAGTAGCCTGTCTGATGTGGGACTGCAATACAGATAAGTTCTCTGCTCCATCTCAGGCTATTCTCAATTTCTCCACTCCTCTCTCTGGGCTAGTGCAACGCCAAAATGACAATAGCAATCGCTAGCAATTTGTGAGTGTGATTTTGTGAAGTGATTTTCAGAGCGATTTTTGAATGAATTGCTCAAAAACATGCTACATGCAGTATACCTGCGATTTTGAAAAAATCACAACGCTGCTGTGGGAACATCCACATAGGGTAACATTAGTCAAGCGCTTTTCAAATCACTGTTGATTTGAAAAACGCTCAGAAGCACTCTTGGTGTGCACCAGCCCTCCCTCATTCACCTTTGTTTCCCTCTTCCCCTAGAGCTGGCTGTGTGTTCTTGTCTTACAGGAAAGCTAAATAAAAGTGCAATCCTGGTGAGGCAAAATATTATTATTTAGTATTTATATAGCGCCGCCATCTTCCGCAGATGCATATATCCCTGCATCATATGGGTATCGCTTGCGCTATGTGACACTATGTAGCATATTCCACTGAATTGTCCAAACTAAGTCTATCTCCCGTTCCTCTCTTGGGGAGTTGTTCCAGCGCTGTACCCCGTTCACATTTGCTGCTACCAGAAGCCCTCAGAAACACTCGTGTCCTTGAGTACTTCCAAAGATAGGCAGCTCCGTAATACGCCAGCGCACGTTTGTGCATGGGCAGTATGGAGCCACCTGTATTCGGAAGCACTCGGGGACATACGTGCTTCTGGACCTTTCAGGAACCCCCCCCTTAAAAATCCTGCGTTTGCCCCTGCTGAGGTACTTGGCTCATCTCTGCAGTTTGTGCCAAGCTGGGATGGGAGACGTCGGCACTGCACTCTTGTTTGTTCCTTCGTCCTGTAGTGAATTGAAGGTTGCTGCTCGCTGAGTGAGATTTTAACCTTGAATAGTATTACGACACACTGGCCCGTCCCTGTCTTTGTAGAAAGGAAGCTTTCACTTTTGACATAAACAGTCTTCTTGAAAGGTCCTTGCGGCTTAGTCGTCGTGCTGGACAGTTTCTCAATGTTTGCTGCGTGGAGATTTCCACACAGAGCTGAGGCTTGGAGATTCAGCATTCTCTGTTTTGTCTGCTTAATCCAAGGCTGGCCAAGTCTCAGGTGTCAGGCAGGCAGTGTTTGTTGTTAGTGGAGCTGCGTACTAAAGGTACTAAAAACAGTTCCAGCTGGATCCGGAATCGCCCATCTGTATGTATTTGTCTTAAAGCGTTAGGTGTACAGTATATATTAATCTGCTTAACTGGACTGTCTGCCACAAAGTTAAACCCACTAACTAGTGAGGTGCTGGGATTTATTGGACAGTATTGACAGAGTTCCTGAAGTGCTGGCAAATAATGGCACACACACACACACACACACACACACACACACACACACACACACACACACACACACACACACACACACACACACACACACACACACACACACACACACACACACACACACACACACACACACACACACACACACACACACACACACACACACACACACACACACACACACACACACACACACACACACACACACACACACACACACACACACACACACACTCACTCTTCACTTGCTTAACTCTTTTGTTTAGTTTATCAAATTCCTTTCACTCTAATCTCAACCGCAGTGTGTGTGTGTGTGTGTGTGTGTGGGGGGGGGTGGGGGAGAAAGTCCCTCACAGTGCATCTGTTAACCCTGTGTGTGTGAGAGAGAGAAAATCCTGTGTCTCTGACTGAAGAGAAGTTGAGGAAATGAAACATTTGTAATTGTCTGTGACACCACAGCTTTTCATATGTTTTTTGCTTTCAGAGAAAAATGCTCTCTAGTCTGATGTGCAAAAAACAACACTGGCTGTGCATTGAAGCAGACACCCCTTTTGAAAATGATTTGTTCCACTAGAGCTAAATCCTACACACAATGAATTAAAGCTTTTGCCTCTGATATTTAACATGAAAAGTAGGAAAATGTTTACCCAGCTACTTTACACATGTACATTATTTGTACATTGTCATTCTAGAACACTTGGTTTGATAATGTTCCTTTAAAGGACAACTGAAGTAAGAGGGATTTGGAGGCTGCCATATTTATTTCCTTTTAAAGAAAACCTGAACTGAAGATTAAAAGTCAAAATAAGCATACACAAGTCATACTTACCTTCCATGTAGTCTACTCCTCAGTGTCTTTCTCCTGTCCCGCGTCCTATTTGTTCACTGTGATCAAGGGAATTTTACGTCCTCCATTTTGAAAATGGTCATTACACATAACAGCTTTCTGGTGAGCACACAGTTAAACTGTAACATCGCCCACTTGAGCCATAGACAAACATGGACATTACCTGGTACATCAGTTTTCCTCTCAGCTATAACTGACAGCAACTGATATTTTACTGACAGCAACTGATATATTTCAGATCTGACAAAATATTGTCAGAACTGGAAGGAATTCTTGTCAGAAGAAAATGGTGAGCTTCTGAGAGGAACTGATGGCAAGGTAACTATGCAATGTTCATTTGAAGTTACCTCATGTGTTTATATTAAATATTTTTACTCAGTACAGGTTCTCTTTAAAGTTTACCAAAGAGTTTCCAAAATAAAAAAGTTAGACACTTACCACCTTAGAGGTGTATCCTAGAGGTAGATCTGGATCCTCCTCCTTCCTGCGAGCTTGGGGTTCGATGGAAAAAAGCCGAACCTGATCGGTTCCATCTACTGTGCAGGCGACGTCGGAACTGGGGCACCGCTTTTTCTCTTAAGTCAGAGCGAAGTCTTGCATGAATCATTGACAACTCCTTGAGGACTGTTTTGCAATATCGCTGGAGAGACCCAGCGAAGGAGTACAGGAAAGCCCCTCACCCAAGCCTCGTACACCAATTGTGGCACTTTTTTCTTTTTTCCTCCCCTCACATGTTTCGTTTAGGCCTCTTTTCCACTTGCATTGAAAACATGCTATATTACACTGTTTTACCACAGGGTAACTCAATGGCAATGCAAGGTAGTGGGGCCTAGCACAGTTAACGCGACAGGTTGTACCGGAAGTACCTGATCCGCCACCAAGCCGACACGGGCAATAGTGCGTTATCGCCGGACTTTCGCGGCAGAGGTTATATAAGTCAATTGGCGACACACCCCTGTTAAAAAGGTTGCTGGCATTGTGGCGCGCATGCACCGAACTACTGAATATGACTGGAATCCCAGTGACAAACTTCCTGTCCAGCAGGAAGTATGTCACTGAGTGAGGGGTGTGCGGGTAGCGGTGCAGCTCAGCTTCCTGGCTACTGCCTACAAGCGCCATATATGGGATACAACTTAAAATGCACCCGAATGGCAGTGTTTGTAACACTACGCATGGCAGCACTGGCAGTGGTGTTACTAAGTGGCAGAGCATCGCGACATGTCACATCTGAGAGGTCTCCATGAGGGGAGGTACTGAGCGCTAACCAGTACATGGCCAGTGAATTCACCGCCTTCAGCTGATCATATGAAAGAGGCCTAAAACGGGTTATACGCAGGTCACTGACTTTCAGTTGATCGGTCGTGTTGGTAAATCGCAGTGCAGCGGGCGTTTCATGGCCTCATAGCATTGATGCTGAAATGCTCAAAATTGGGCTTGCCGCGTAATGTAGGAATTATTTGATCGAATTCCAGTTGGAGAGGGATCGATCAGCTAGGCATATCGGACCAATCACGCACGTTTAGCGGTAAGTGCTGTATGGGACGAGACCGCAAACACGTTGTAGCGCAATGGTGGTGTATTGCAGTTCAGTAAGCTGCGTTACTAAGCAGCTGTTATACCACACCGCGACGCACCACTGTGAACTGAGACTAATGCTGGGAATACACCGCTCGATTTTGAGCCATTAAGATGGCTCGATAGATAATTTCCGACATGTCCGATCTCCGGCATTTCGCTGCTCGATTCCTAGAAAAAGAAGTGGAAGATAAGAGAATTGACTGCAAAATTGAGCCGTGTATGCCCAGCCTTAGAGGCAGAAGCTCAGCTAGGCAATTGTGTTTTTTACAAGGAATTACCAGTAAATATGGCAGTCTCCATAATTCAGGGTTTCTCAATCCTTTCCTCAAGGACCCCCAATAGTGCATGTTTTGTGGAAATCCACAGAGGTAGATAATGGGCTTTGCTGAGACACGCTTTTTACTTGTGAATGTTTGTGGTTTTCTGCACAAGCATGCATGGTTGGGGGTCCTTGGGGACAGGGTTGAGAAACTGCTTCGTATCTTTTCCACTTCAGGTGTCCTTGTAGGGGCTGCATTTGTTCCATACCGCTTGCGTTAAAGGACACTTGAAGTGGGACGTATATGGGCGCTGCCACATTTATTTATCTTTAAGCAAAACCAGTTGCCTGGCTGTCCTGCTGATCCTCTGCCTCCAATACTTTTAGCCACAGACCCTGAACAAGCATGCAGCAGATCAGGTGTTTCTGACACTGTCAAATCTGACTGGATTAGCTGCATGCTTGTTTCTGATGTGATTCAGACACTACTGCAACCAAATAGACCAGCAGGACTGCCAGGCAACTGGCATTGCTTAAAGCGTACCTGAACTCAAACCTTCCTATCTGCTCTAGAAGATGAGCACCTGCATAATAACCTTTAAAGGACAACTGAAGTAAGAGGTACATGGAGATTGACCTATTTATTTCCTTTTAAGCAATACCAGTTGCCTGGCTGTCCTGCTGATCCTCTGCCTCTAATACTTTTAGCCATAGACCCTGAACAAGCATGCAGCAGATCAGGTGCTTCTGCCATTATTGTCAGATCTGACAAGATTGGCTGCATGCTTGTTTCTGGTGTTATTCAGACACAACTGCAGCCTAATAGATCAGCTGGGCTGCCAGGCAACTGGTATTTTTTAAAAGGAAATAAAGATGGCAGCCTCCATATTCTTTTCACTTCAGTTGTCCTAAAACATTTATTTGTTAAAGCTGATCTAAATCTGCAGTGTTTCTACTTCCTACTTTCTTGGAAGCAGAGAAATTAACATCCTGTGTTTACAAATTAGCTGTGCTGCTGTAGCAGTCAGGTGACACAGCTGAGGAATCAATTTACAACTTGCGAATAGTGACAGATAAGGGGGAATTAGGCTAAATTCTCTAAATACATACAGGGTGCATTTCTCGGTTTTCCTTCTGTCCTATGCAAGAGTTCAGGTCCACTTTAACAGGAAATAAATATGACAGCCTCCATATCCCTCTCATTTCAGTTGCCCGTTAAATTTGCAAGCAAGCCAGAGTTATTCGCATCTCATTGACCATCTTGGTTATCAGAATGGCTACATGTGGATTGTTTCAATATCCTGACCCCGCCCCAGATCGTGTTTTGAACTCTTGTGTGGGCGATACGACCTTCATTCACAACTTTGTGGTTTGCGTAATTGTCGAGCTTGTCTGTGATTATCGTTCATTTGTCTCCATTTTTTTTCCAAGCCAAGATTAATTAACATCTGCAGACCGTCTCATCTACAGCCTGATCATAATTAATCCAGTTTTCAGAATCATTCATGTGAATTCTGCGGGATTTAAATGGGGATTAGTATGCAGTTAACATGACTTTTAATCTACGCTGCACATATTAAACCAATTACAGATTGCTTTAATCAAATGCTGAGCTGTCAAAACATATTATTTATCTCTGTGCCCTGCCAAGCATGGATTTAAACACAAGTATTAAAAAAAATTATGCTATGCGATGTGTTACATATAGGGTTGTTTACTTGTTGTTTAATGATTGTTGTAGAATTATTATTATTATTATTATTTATTTGTATAGCGCCATCATCTTCCAAAGCACTACAATGTACAAATAAAGCGTACAAGTTCATTTAGTAAAGTCCATCAGAAACGCTAGGGGGAGGTCCCTGCCCTTGCAAATTTACAATCTAGAGGGGTGTAGACACTCTGGCCCATATTCACCCAAAAGGTGAATTGCATATGGGCCTCTGGGTGAATAGACAAAGGGGTTAGCGCAGTGTCCACCAACCGTGCATGTTTTGTACACATCCGAACAGGTAGTTAATCAGCTCTTGTGAGACACTAATTACCTCACCTGTGCATGTTTGTGGTTTCCTGCAAAACATGTACTGTTGGTGGTACTTGAGGACAGGGTTGGGGAGCTCTGGGTTAGCGGATGAAGCAGTAAGTTTTCTATTATAGCTATAATAAATTATAAGCTTGTGTGAAGAGGTATTTCTTGAGGGTACGTTAGAAAATGTCCATACTTGGATCATGATGGACAGGCATAATACTCATTGATAAGTAATTACAGCCATAAAACACTTTCCTGTCAGTAAATGGCTTCTGAGAGCAGGAAAGAGATAAATGGGGTCAATAATTCACAGATTTGAGCTCTGGCCTACTTCAATGAAGGTGTCATTGAGCAGAGTCAATGACACAGTCAAAACTTGAAAAATAGTTTTAAATATAAAACTGTGGGATAACTAAAAGTCATTTTTAGGAAAATGAGGACTGATACAAGTGTTTTTTCTCATCAGTTTATTTTCACTTCGGATGTCCTATAATCCTAAGGCAATTTGCTGGGTTCAGTTCTGTTTATTTAACCTTGGGGAGCGAGGTCCACTGGCTATATATTAGCTGATCCTATTCTAGTGTACATGTAGAAAGAAGCAGGCGTGACCTTCTGCTTCAGTAACCTGACCTAAAACTCCAGGGAAGAATGTCTTCATGTTCTGGTCCCTTTAACAGCTTGTGTAATGCGCTCCACAATAGAGGCAGTTATAAGGGGGCCAGCTGCAGATGTCTTTTGTCACAGTAATGCTCTTCCTCTGGAG
The DNA here is from genome assembly GCF_040937935.1 of Hyperolius riggenbachi. Classification (NCBI taxonomy): domain Eukaryota; kingdom Metazoa; phylum Chordata; class Amphibia; order Anura; family Hyperoliidae; genus Hyperolius; species Hyperolius riggenbachi. The sequence goes on from NC_090651.1 coordinate 52,461,258, forward strand.
ATGATGTGAACACAGCGATTAAAAGCTTGCCACAGGCTGCAAGAATGGGAAAAAAAAGGGGAAAGTGACCGGTGTCCTCATTGAAGGTCCATAGAGAGCCACTCTGCTGCTTCATGCTAGCTGTTAAGCTGCACCTCTCTGGCGGAAGTCAGGCGCCCTTGGGGCAGCCCCCTGCCCTCTGGCTGCTGAGGTACTCTTTAGGAGGACAGATCTGTTAACAATCACCTGACCTACAACAGGCAAAACACCCAGCAGGCAGAGGGGGAGCCTTCCTCTGAGTTTCTGGATTGTGGGTAGAAGGCCACATGAATAAACCCCACCTCCATCTGATGTAGTGTACAACATACAAAAAGGCCTGTAATAAATAGGCCAGTGATTAAGTAAATAGGCTTTTGCTCTCTATTACACTTGTCGATTTCAGCATTCGATCGTTTGCAAAATCGATGCACGATTGAACAGCCGATCGATTTGCGGCCGGTTTTTGTTCGATTTGATCTATCTGTCAGGATGGAAAATCTAGGTTGATCAGCTGCTGGCAGCAGATCAATGGCCCATAGAGCTGCTTCGGATCTAATGGTGCAGTAATGCCTTTAGATCGTGTGTTTTTTTTTTTTTTTTTTTATTTATTTTGCTTTTTTGGTACGCTTTAACCCAGGTGCTTGGTGTTGCTATGGAAAAGTACTCATACAGTGTAACCGTAACGAGAGAACACAAGTAAATGGCTCAGTCATCCAGGCATTAGTGTTGCTGGATATTGTAAGAAATGCGATGTACTTTGTGTTTCAGCTGAAGAAAACGGATGTCTGTGTGAGCTTATTAGGTTTCCAAGCGTTCTGGATTAGCCTCTTTCTGCTTTGTTTGTTCCTCGGTTTTTGGATTTTAGATTTTTTTTTTTTCTTTCTCTTATTTAAACAGTAAATCTGTTTCTAGCTGCACACACCCTTCTCACACAGCTGCCTCAGAGAGTCTGAAATGAGGCCCGATGGGCTCAAGCTCAGGAACTGCAGACAAGCCTCAGTTCAGACTTAAAGGAACACTCTAGCGAAAAAGTAAGCAGTTAAAACCTGTCAAAAACAGGTTTTGGACTAGTCCATCTCATATGGGGGGGGGGGGGGCATTTCCTGAATGGCAATTGCTCAGTCTAGCTGACAACATCATATGCAAGGCAGTAGGGAGGATGGCAGGTATCTGTCTGTTTTGCCAGTTAAACTGCCATTCAAGAAATGCTTTTGAAAACAAAGAAAAACCTGAGCATTCCCCCATGTGGAGATGGATTAGTCCAAAAAAATTCACCATTTATGAAGGCAATCGATAAGTAACAGTTGTTTAGTCGATTGCTAAATAGGATAAAATCAATCCGAAAGTTGGATTTTATGATTGATTTTGAAGAAGGAATTGCACAGTAAATATGAGCAATCGATAATTATGTTCAGATTAGTTACAATCATTCAATACAGTTAATGGGCTCCTTAAACGTGGCCACACTCCATACTATTTTTTTAAAATATCTTTTCAATTTAAGAATTGCAATCACTGATTCTAACATTTCAAAAAAATCTGACCAATGTACCACACGAAACTATATTCAATTTTTTTTCCCCTCAAATTATGTAAAAAAGTATTTAAAACTCAGAAAAAATTGCTTGGGTCTGTACATCAATTAATTGACAATCTAGGACACACCATAGAATTTTGATAAAAGTTGATCAGAAAGAGCCAACACTTCTGATCTTCTTTCATCAAGATTTCTTGAACGAATGGGGAAAAAAAAAAAGCTTTCGATTTTTTTTTTTCGGGACAACAGATCGTAATTATCGAATTGGTATAAAATTGGATCTTCTATATGTTGTGTGTCAGAAAAAATGGTTATAAACCTGCTTATACTAGCATCTGTTTAAAACTGTCATTTTGTTGCTTTGTGCAGTGGACTGCCTGTGAATCTGTACAGGCGAATGAGTCTGGACAGGGATGAAATATAATAACCTAGGAAAGAGGTTTGTTGTCCTCGGCAACCAGTTACATTCCAGTAGTAAAAATGAAAGTGGGCAGCTGTTTGTTTCTGTGAGGAAATCTATAGTTTATTATTTTCTCACAGGAAGTGTGTTGTGTGTATTCCCCGGAATAGATTTCCTTTATTACCAGTAGGTGATATGGGCTGCGCGCTCTCTATCTATCTCTCGTCTGAGCTGAACTTGGTGCAAATAATGGGGTGTTTCCTGTATATTCCAGCATGATTCTTGATGCCGCTGCCACTTCCTCCTCCCTTATGACAACACCCTGGAAGGTTTAGTTTGTGTGTTTTGGCAGCGTAGGTTCCTCTGATTGCCTCATGAAACACTTCCTACACCCCATCTGTGTGTTTATAGCTTCTGCTGTGCCTCAGACGAAGCAGTGATATCATGTGTGAGTCAACTGCTCAGGCCTTCAAGGATATACTTACAAACTTAAAGAGAAACCATGACCAAGAATTGAACTTCATCCCAATCAGTAGCGGATACCCCCTTTTACTTGAGAAATCTATTCCTTTTCACAAACTGATAATCAGGGGGCTCTGTATTGATATTTTGGTGAAACCCCTCCCACAAGAAACTCTGAGGACCATGGTACTCCTGGCAGTTTCCTGTCTGTGAACCTTGTTGCATTGTGGGAAATCACTGTTTACATCTGTTTCCAACTGCCAAAAAAGCAAGCAGCAACATCACCTGCCAGCAGTAAAAATGTCATGTGATAAATGTCAGAATGTTAATCAGGGATTTAAAAGATTTCACAATGGGCAAACACTGACTAAATCATTTATACATCATTATTGTAAAAATGAAGCACTTTTTTGTATTACATTATTTTCACTGGAGTTCCTCTTTAAGTAATGGTTGTCCTTGTTCCCCTCAGTGTCTAGATGCTACTGCCTGCCCCATTACCATTACGTGTGGAATTAGTTGGGCGACACAGTTTGTATGTTCTCCCTGTGTCTGGGTATCCTCCGGGCACTCCTGTTTCCTCCCACAATCCAAAAACAAACAGATAAGTTAATTGGCTTCCCCCGAAATTGGCCCTAGTCTATGATACACATACTACACGATATGGACATATGACTATGGTAGGGATTCGATTGTGAGCTCCTCTGAGGGACAGTTAGTGACAAGACTATATACTCTGTACAGCACTGCGGAAGATGTCAGCGCTATGTAAATACATAATAATAATAATAATAATAATAATTTACAGAAGCAACAGGGGCAGGGCTTTGCAGATTTGCCTTTGACCATAACAATGGTGTGCATTGAGGGGGATTTCAGCTTCAGGCAAACTTTATTTGTTTGTGTTTTTTGCTTTTATGTAGTGTGTATATAGTCATGACTCTAACTGTTCCTTAGAAAAGCTCACAATCTAATGCCTGCCATAGTCAGTCATTGTCTAAAGGGGCCCATACACTGGTCGATTTCAGCGATCGATCGGCTGCAAATCATTGCACGATTGGCCAATTGATTTGCGTCCGCTGTCGATCGATTTGAAATCTAGGTCGATGTGCTGCTGGCAGCATATCTATGGCCCATAGAGTTGCATTGAATCTAATGGTGCAATAATGCATTTAGATCGATTTTTTTTCAAAAGATTTCATTGTGAAATATATTGGAAATCTGTTCCTAGTGTGTGGCTGATTGTCGAACCTGCTGCAAATCTATCAGTGTACGGCCACCTTTAGGATCCCATTGTATTCCAAGGCCAATATTTGAGGGACCAGTTAAAGGAAACCTGTGTGAGTTGTTGGTGAAAAAGATCAGATACTTGCCTTGGTAGAGCTCCTTTCCAACCCCCCCCCCCCCCCAAAGCTTTCAGCCGCGCTCCTGTACAAGAACATGCACGACCACACTGCACAGGACAGTTTGCACAGTAGCCGCCACTCAGGCTCATTGTAAAAGCTGAGCCCATTCGCCTCCATGTCAGAGCACAGGCGCAGGCCATGTGCACTTGCACAGTGCGGTCGAGTTCTGTGCAAAAGCAAACTCCATTCAAAACATTGTATTATCAATGTGCTGACACTACTGTGCAGATGTAATTGCTCAGGTGTGTGACTGAAGGTGTGCACTGCCTCAAAAATGTAGTCAAGCATGATAAATCAGTCCTTACTCCCTTGTTAGTGATGGTTGTTCCAGCTTGACATAGATGGCCTTTTACCCTTCATGTGAACCAGTTTTGTTCATCGAAAATGTGCATCTTCTTCCTGATTTGTAGTTAGACTGCAAAGCCTTGACCAGTTATATGCTGGGCCCGGCTCCTCGGGACACTGGGCTGCACACTCCAGGCTCCTCGGGACACTGGGCTGCACACTCCAGGCTCCTCGGGACACTGGGCTGCACACTCCAGGCTCCTCGGGACACTGGGCTGCATACTGAGCTGCTTTGTTTGTGTTTGGTTATCTGTCTCCAACCTCATAAGGTCGTCTGAGTCCCATGCCGTTCAGCCGCGATCAGCCCTGGTAACTGGCTCTGTTGCATCAGTCTCAGTCTACTGCATATGCGCAGAAGACCCAGACTGGACTCGACTGAGCCTGTTGCTGGGGCTGATTGGCAGACTGCGGGAGTACGGCAGGGAACTCAGACGAGCTTATGGGGCTGGAGGAAGCCCCAGGTAAGTATCAAATCTTTAGCCTTTTAAGTCTCTGGTACACTTTAAGGCCTCAGATCCACTCCTGACTAAAGTCGAGAATGACCGCTTTAGCCTATAGTCGGGCATGTGTACAGGGGCCCCTGACCAGTAACGGACGCTTGGCAAGTGATCCACCCAGTGCGTCAACTTGGCCGAGCGACAGCCAACTTTTTTAAAGGCGCTGCTCCCCCACCCACCTCGTGACGTCATGTGGCTCCATCATCCCAGCGATGTTGCCTAAGGGGATTGGGTCCCGAACCCCTGACATCAGTTGTCACATGTCTCTAAACATTAAAGCGGGATTGTCACCATAAAAAACAAATTTCAACAGCAACTGGTCTGTGTATTAAGTGATAAAGATGGTAATCCTGCATTCAAAACTTTCAGAACTTTTTCTGCTGTTATGATTTGGAGTTATCGCATATTTTTGGAGCACTGGCCCTTTGGTAGACGTTGCCAAACAGTTGCATGCTGGGGGTTCTTTTTATCTATAATCTATTCCTCCTCTTCCCTTTATTTCCCTGACTAGCTGAAACCTGACCCCCACTCACTTGTAAACTGTGAATACACGGGAATACACGGTACAGAATAATGCTGGTAATACACGGTACGTTTTCGCGGCTCGATTCTGCCGCCCGATCGATCCCCCGCTCAATACCGCAGGCGATTCTCTTATCGTCTGCTCGTTTTCCTTCTTTTTCCATTGTCCCCCATGCGGTATCGAGCGCGGAATCGATAGGACGGGTGATTGGACATGTCGGAAATTATCAATTGAGCCATCTACATGGCTCAATCGAGCGGCGAAAACGTACCGTGTATTCCCAGCATAAGGCAGAGGTGACTCAGCGGATTGGAGGAGAAAAGAAAAAAAGTTTAAGGGAAGAATGACCTCAGTATTTAGCCTCAGCTGTGAGCAAAAGACATGGCCCCCACCAGGAACAGAATTCTCTTCATTTTACTATATATAAAATGTACTAAAATCAAAACATGAACAGTACAATAGATGTGTTATGTAAGTAGATCAAGTATTTAACTATATATGTGTTTTTCTTCCTGGCGTAGTATGGCTAATCCTACTGCTTTAACATGTACAAGTTTGTCTCTGTTGCTAAGTTTGGAAAAAGTAAAAAAAAGTGAAGTTAAAGTTTCTTGGGACACTTCATTTCAGCCAAGCACATTAGACAATTAACATCTGCATAATGGTGTCAATTAGCTAAACTGCTGGCTGCCGTAAGTGGATTACTTGTACTTATGAAATGTCAGGGAATCTCAGCAACCTGTATTGGAACTGAAGGGGGAGTGACGAAACCTCTACAACACAAAGGTTTCTGTTTTAATTCACTGTACTTCTCTTTGGATGATGATAATAATGGCATTATGCATTAATAGAACGCTGCCACATTTTCCACAGCACAGTACGTTGAGCAGTCTGCAGCAGTAAAGCTAGTTACACTATGAAACATTTTGTAGAGAGATTGCCTTTGATACGATGTTGAATGTATTGAAAATGCATTAAAAGTGAAGACCCTCCTGATTCTAGTTTGATTGGGTTATTTTCTTTGATCAAACAGAAGAAGGGCCTTATCTTTAGCTTCTGCAAGGGTGGGGGCATGCAGGACAATGCTGGGAGGACTTCTGCATTGGCCCTGCGTTGCATTGTGCTCTGCCAGTGGTGCACACCATATTAAAGAGGAACTCCAGCCTAAACAAACACTGTCATTAAGTTACGTTAGTTATGTTAAAATAGATGGGTAATATTATCTCTTACAACAACAACAAATAACATTTGTAGAGCGCTTTTCTCCCATAGGACTCAAAGCGCATAAGCATGGCTCAGACCATCATGGTACAGAGGAAGAATTTTATAAGTCTGGAAATGCCAGGCTAAACAGGTGGGTTTTCAGTCTGGATTTGAATAGCTCCAGGGATGGTGCTGTCTTTACTGGGTGTGGCAGGGAGTTCCAAAGAGTAGGGGCAGCATGACAGAAGGCTCTATGGCCTAGTGCACACCAGAGCGGTTCTGCTGCGGTTTGCGATCCGCTTGTGGGTGCGGATCCGCTAGGGTAATGTATTTCAATGGGTTGGTGCACACCAGAGCGGGAGGCGTTTTGCAGAAACGCATACTCCGGGGCTGCTGCAGATTTTGGATTGCGAATGCGTTTCTGCCTCAATGTTAAGTATAGGAAAAACGCAAACCGCTCTGAAAAACGGCACTTCAGAGCGGTTTTGCCGGCGTTTTTTGTTACAGTACTAGTTCAGTAACAGCTTTACTGTAACAATACATATAATCTACTACACCAAAAACGCTTCCCAAAACCGCAAAATGCTAGCTGAAACACTACAGAAAAAGAAGAAAAAGCGTTTCAAAATCTGCTAGCATTTTGCGGATCTGCTAGCGGTTTTTGGTGTGCACCAGGCCTATCTCCAGATTTTTTTAAGGTGCACTCTGGGAGTGACCAAGTTTATGGAACCTGCTGATCTGAGGTTATGAGAGGTGTGGTACAGCTTCAGCAAGTCCTTTATGTATCCAGGGCCCAGATTGTGCAGGGATTTGAATGTCAGCAGTCCAATCTTGAAGAGTATTCTCCATTCTACTGGTAGCCAGTGCAGTGAGCGAAGGATCGGTGTAATGTGACAGTGGCGAGGCTGGTTTGTTAGCAATCTGGCAGCAGCATTCTGCACTAATTGCAGGCGACGCAGGTCCTTTTTGGGAAGGCCAGCATAAAGGGCATTGCAGTAATCCAGCCATGATGTGATGAAGGCGTGAACTAGGGTTGGAAGATCCTCTGGGGGAATCAGATGTTTAATCTTTGCAATGTTCTTCAGATGAAAGTAGGAAGATTTAACTACAGATGAAATTTGGTTTCTGAAACTCCAATCCCCATCGATTAGTACGCCAAGGCTGCGCACAAAGTTGGAGCTGTTTATGTCTGAATTCCCAATCCTGATTGGTGTTGCTTTAGGATAGAGCTGTTTTGATGGCGAGCACTGGCTTTGAACAAAAGGGGCCTCAGTTTTGTCAGCATTCAGTTTCAACCAGTTATCATTCATCCATGCCTGTAGCTCAGCTAAGCAAGAGTTTATTTTTGGAGTAGGGTCTGTTCCACCAGGTTTGAAGGACAGGTATAGCTGTGTGTCATCGGCGTAGCAGAGGTATGTCAGGCCATGACGTAGGATAAGTGTACCGAGTGGCAACATGTAGATTGCAAACAGCAGAGGGGATAGGATTGATCCTTGTGGCACTCCGAATTGTAGAGGTGCAGGTTTGGACATTATCCTAGGGATACTCTTTGTTCTGTCAGTCAGGAATGATCTGAACCACTGAAGGACTGATCCACTGATGCCACAGTACTCCTGCAGTCTGTTAAGCAGGATTTCATGGTCAACTGTATGAAAAGCCGCTGAGAGATCCAACAGGATTAGGATGGAACATTCCCCTCTGTCCCTTGCCATGAGCAGATCGTTGCAGACTTGCATGAGGGCTGTTTCACAGCTGTGGTGTTTCTTAAAGCCAGATTGTAGAGGGTCCAGGATGTTTACTGACAGCCTTGTTTCAAGTATCAGATAGACCGCCTTTTCAATAACTTTACCTTAAAGAGAATCTGTATTGTTAAAATCGCACAAAAG